>NC_090728.1:70472077-70492077 GCF_036898095.1 Palaemon carinicauda | reverse complement strand
CCTAAAGTTATTTTATACAAATATAGTGCAGAAAACAAAACAAGCAATTCAAGTTAATTATTTTTCAACCTGCTTTTTGATATGTTTTAAAAATAAGAATACACGAGACATGCAAGAAATGAGCAATAAAATGTTAAAAAACATGGGCCAGGACATGAAGAATAGCATGAGAGAAGTTATAAATGAAATTGAAGAGAGAATGAATAGGATGAACTGGAAATATTATCAGTGGAAAATTCCAAAGGTGGCATAGATACAGACAATAGAAGAGGAGCATCTATTACGAACACGATTAGTGAAATTTTTGAGAAATTAAGGCTAGTGCAAATTAAGGATGAAATTAATGACAAGATTAGTAGATTTCAGTGTGGTGGGATAGAGGAGGTAGATCAACAGCAGATCATCTTATCACATTGAATGCTGTTATAGATCATAATCGTTACTTAGGAACCTCAACAGTAAAGTGTTTTGATGAACATTGCTTGAAAGATTGTATCAAAGAATTAAGTATGATGGTAGGGAAAAATGACGTGAAGATGTATATAAAACAAATGAGAAAGCTGAAGCAGTAATCAAGAGTCCTATCGGATTTACAGAAGAAATTTTCATAGAATATGTAAAACAGGGAATAAATTTGGACCAAAATCATGTTAATTCGATAAGTGAGAAGACAATAACACTGATTAGAAACATTCGAATGGAAGCCACGATTTTTCTAGATGATATAATGTTTCCGAGCAACAAATTAAGTAGAAAAAGTTATAAGTAACAGCCGGAGTTTGGAAAAACTAAAGAAATTTACTTTAGCACCAATCCACAAAAGTCAGCGGTGTTAGAAGAGGTTAAATAGGTCAATAGAGTAGTTAGGAAAAATACGATGGAGAATGGTACTCAGAAAAAAGAGATCGTAGTCTTAGTATAAGTAAATGGGAAGCAAAATAAGAATAGGCCTACATGGTACGAAAAGTTAGGAAGTATGGAGACAGTAACAGAGTAGGAGATTTGGCATTGCTTGTGAGAATAAAGCTTCATGAAACAGTAGTAGTACATACAATGTTTGGAAATATTGAGACATGGTGTGTTATAAATAAAAAAGAAATGAAAGAACTGGAAGGGATACAGTACAAAATTATGAAAGGAATGTTTGAACAGCTTGCTACCACATCTTACTGGGGGCTAATAACAGAAACAGGAACATGGCCAGTTGAAAATAGAATAAAGTAAAAATAGGTGATGCTTTTTCATAACCTAATATCAGATGATAAACTACTAGTTAAGGAGACAGAGGAAGACCAAATAAAAGAACTTGGTGGGGAATGCTGGTGAAAAAGTATTATAGAAACAGGCAAAAGAATATGATATTAAAATAGAAGAATTAAGAAAATATAAAACAAGAACTCAAATATGAAATGAAAAGTAAAGTGGAAAAGGAAATTAAAAGTAAAACTATAAGAAAAGAAAGCAGAAATGACCATACTGAGGTTTGTAAATAGTAATGGTAGAAGAGATTACATAGGAGAACTTAACTCTAAGGATGAAGTAATAGTTATGAAAACAACGTTGGATATGATAGAATTAAACTGAAATTATAGAAACAACAATGAAAAATATAGCCTTTGTATGTTATGTAGTGAGGCAGATGATACAAATGAGCATGTGTCTAGCTGTGATGAATTAAGAAAATTGCGAAGCAATTGCATAGAACTAGGGAATTTAGAAACACCAACTAAATATGTTGCCAGATATATCAAACAGGCCCTGGAAGTTCGAAATAAAAGTATATAAGTTGTGCTGTCTGTGTAGGAGGTAACTAATGGCAATGAATATTCTGCGGATTGCAGCGCCTTGCAATTACTTTGTTGTGGCGAGAGCAGCGAGGAACCTGGAACCTGGATCCGCCTAGCTAGATTTTCTAATATCATTATGGTTTTTGAGCCTCTGACAACTTCAAAATTGTATTATTTAAGCACTTTTGATATCATGATAATATCACTGATGTATTATGCGCTAAACATGGATAGAATAAAAACATCAACATTAATGCATCTCAATAAATATATATTGCAAATTAGTTTATAGATGAATGACGAACTTAGATAATATACAATTTCCACCGAAGTTGTAGACAAGGAAAAAATTAATACTGATTCTTTGTTGCATATGCTAAGCTGACATTAAATAGTTTGATAATATTCATAATTTGAAAATGTGTCAACAAAAATAATTGGATTCGGACCAACTGATTTCACCCAATCAACAGCTGCAAAGTCGTGGCATTGGGTACAGAAATGCCAGCTTAAGAATAATAGAGTATAGTATCATGTTTAGGGGGTTTGAATTTGAAGCTGAGATCTTCAACAGTTATCGAAGAAGAAGCATCAAGATATATTGAAAGTTTCGTAGTTCAAGTATTTGTGACCAAGTACCCACAGTAAGGTAAAAAAAAATTTACGTGATAATGGCAGCAATGAAAAGACATGGGAAGATGCAGTAAAGTGAGATGAGCTATATGATGATTACAACTCTCCCATACATATCCTTGTCAAATTAAAGTATTTTGTTCTTAGAATCGAAATCAACCCATCTCCACCATTCTAGCCTGTTGGTAAGTTTGCAATACTTGGCTATGATTAATGGTACTTTTTGCACATTAATACATGTTTTTTTTTTTTTTTTTTTTTTTTTTTTTTCATATATACTCATATGAGCCATAAACACCTCTTAATACCAGATTCTCTCTGCCTCGGGATCAGAGACCCAAAGGTGAGTCAACTTTGTGACAATAGGTTCTAATTGGCCAAGGAATGGAACCCAGGCCAAAGAAACTGTCAAATTCATGTTTTTTGTTTTTAGAATCGAAATCAACCCATCTCCAAAATGGTAGCTTGTTGGCAAGTTTGCAATACTTGGCTATGATTATTTTTACAAAAAATATCATCAATCATAGCCAAGTATTGCAAACTTATCAACAAATACTGGAAAAAATCTGGCTTTGAGGAACATTTGGGTCGTTGGTTCTCTATCGTCTTAGCCAATAGCAAGGATCTAATTTAGACCTTGGCCAATAGGAGCACGCCATTCGGGTAACTGTTAGTCAATTGTTGTTTGCTCATTCAATTATCTAAAATAGCCAAAGAAAATCTCGAAAATGGAGAAAAAATATCAAAGAAAAAAAAGTCTGGTGGTGTAGGAAGGATCGAGGAGCAAGAAGAAAACAAAAATTGAAAACCGGCCCAGCCGTTTAGGAGGAGTATCGTTTGAATTTGTTTGCAGCAAGATAAAACGGGAAGCTTATTTGCATATAGGCATCTTAGTATATGTAGAATTGCTGGATCATTCCAACGGAAGCATCAACTACATCCCATACAGAGGAAGAAATAGAGACTTTTTATGAAGATCTGGAGATATCTACAAAGAAACATAAGACTCAATTTACATTTTATTTTGGGCGATTTCAGTGCTAAAGTAGATCAAATGAAGGAAGAGAATTACTTGTAGGTAAATTTGGAGTAGACATAAGAAATAGGAAATGAGGCATGCTTGTAGGATTTGCTGAAAAAATAAAAAAATCTTGAAATCATGAACATCTTTTTTTTATATATAAAGAGAAACAGGAAATGGATATGGAAAAGCCCAAATGGAGAAAAAAAATTATATAGATTCTATTCCCAGTGAAAAAGTTACTTTAGTTTAAGATGTAAGTGTTAAAAAAGTTAAAGTTGAGCGACCATAGAGTGGTAGGAAGAAATTTTTTTTTTATGATATTAGGATAGAAAGAGAAGAACTAATTCCTAGAAAGAAAATAAACACTCGTGTAATAAGAAAAGATCTGATTAGCATAGTAATACAAAATGGGTACTTGATGAAATGGAAGCAAATAAAGAAGAAATAAACAGTAAATTAACCAAATTTTTATTGGAATCTGCACCAAAGATAGGTGGAAAAGTTCCTAGACAAGATCAAGAAAACTCAGAAAAGACCAAAAACATAATAAGAAAAGACTGGAAATGAGAGTAAAATTCAAGAGAAATGAAATAGAATTGTCAAAACTATCCAAAGCAATAAACAAACTGAAAACTGGAGATATTCGTAAACACAATTAGACAAAAATTGAGGAAGTGCTTAAAGAAAGGAAGATGCATCTGATTAATGAAAGGAATACTTGGAATAAAGCACCAACAGGTATTTACTTTAAAGATGAAAATGGAAATATTATCACAAAATAGATGGAGGGATAAAAATTGCAGAAGATTTCTATACAATGCTATACAATAGTGATATAAGAATTTATTTTACCAATAGATATAATGAAACACCTGACCCAGTACCAAACGTAACAGTAGGAGAGGTAAAGAAAATATTAAAAGGCAGGACAAGAGGCAAAGCAGCAGAAGAAGATGGACTAACAATTAATTTGATAATAGATGTTTAATACCTACAGTTTGGAAAAAACTTCATCAATATACTAACTCTCAATAATCTATAAAATTATATTTTGTCGAATAAAAAGACAGCTAGACTTTAATCAACTAAGAGAGCAGGCAGGATTTAGAAGTGGGTACTCAACAACTGACCATATCCATGTAATCAACGAGCTAATGAAAAAATAAAGAGAATATAACAAACCACTAAATATGGCATTTATAGGCAACGAGAAAGCTTTTGATTCTCTCAAAATTTCAGCATCAATGAAAGCCCTTCACTGACAAGGAATAGATGAAATTTTTTTAGAACACTTGAACATATCTATTCAGGATGTACAACAATCCTAAAACTACATAGAGATAGGGAGACTCTTCCAATTGAGAAAGGAGTTAGTTAGGAAGACCCCATCTTTCCGAAATTATTTATAGCCTAACTAGAAGAAGTTTATAAGAATTTAGGTTAGGAAAATCTAGGAATTAACATTCATGGGTAATAGCTTAACAACATAAGATTTACAGAGGACAGTTTTATTTAGTAAATCATGGGAGGAATTGCAAACGGCGATATAAAGTTTTAATAAAGAAATCAGAAATATAGGACAGAAAATTAATATGAGTGAAATTAAAGTAAAGTTCAATGAAAATGCAGAGAAGCAACCAATAAGGCAATGGACGAACCTCTAGAGATTGGTAATGAATATACATAACTAGAACAGACAGCAAGTGATTCCCCATATCATGAGATCGAAATTAAAAGAAGGATAAGCAAAGGATGGAGAGTGTTTGATAAACAAAATGAGATTATGCAAGGTAAAATGCTACTTTCTATAAAAAGAAAAGTATTTAATAAGATGGTCCTGCCATTGTTAACTTATTCACGAGGAGCTTGGGGCTTTACTAAAACCTTAGAACATAAACTAGTTACAACTCAAAGAACTGGTGAAAGAATAATGAGGAAAATAACACTAAGAGACAGAAAAAGAGCAACATGGATTCGAGAACAAGCTAAAGTAGAGGATATTAAAAAAAAAAAAAATGAACATGGGCATGACATATTTTGAGAATGACAGATGGCCATTAAAATAACAGAATGGGTCTCTAGAGATTACAAAAGAAGCTGGGGAAAAACGAGAAGACGATGGATTGGCGAACTAAGAAAATTTTCTGGTATAGACTAGCATAGAAAAACCATAAACAGATGCAAGTGGATGGACATGTCTGAGCACTTTGTCCAGCCGTCGACTAGTTGCGGATGAGGATGATATATACTGTATATATTAGTCTAGCATCTAAGGGGGGTTTCCGTGAACCTCCCCCCAAGAATAAATGAATTATCATTTTCTAAATTCCTTTCGACCTCTTGATCACATTTCAGATGTTAACAGCAACGAATCTCAGGCCAAGTGGTAGTTATGAAGCTTTATATCCAAAATTGTCACGAAAGCCAAAAATGGGAGAAATTTGGGTACTGATGGGGAAATATGTGAAAACTGTTTGAAGATAGCATATCTTTTATCAAAATTCATACATCAAACCTAATTGCAGCATTATACAACAATTTTATTACTCTAGTTTACTTTTGCATACTCATATTAGCTTTCGGTTCCAATAATTTTAGATATAAGTCATTTATGCTTCAGATATCTATCATGTATTTTTCCTTTTCTAGTTGATCCGGAAATTTTTTTTTTTTTTTTTTTAAGAAGTAATAGAATATTAAAAAAGTTTGATATCCAAAACAGAGCTCTCAAACATGAAACGAAACAAGAATTTAAGGCAAGTAGCAAGCAAATCGGCACCTAAGCAACAGAAATTGTATAACATTCATACTCAAAAAAAAAAAAAAAAAAAAAAAAATGATACATGGACCATTTACTGCCTTTCAGATGTTAGTAATGCCAGTGAGAAGTTAGCCTAACTACACGAGGTTTGAGATCATCGTCTCGCAGAACCTATGGAGTTTGCTTCTAGAATGACTGAAATATTAATAATAATAATGATAATAATAATAATCTTTATTTCAGCAAAAGCCATATACAGAGTTACAATAAGGGTACAGTGATCTTACACTTTTGACATCGGTGAAAAAAAAGATGAGATATGCAATAATATCAGTGATAGCCTATATTATAAACATCAATTAGCAGGTTGACACAGAGTTCTAAGGTCTGGGTAACAAAATCACAATAGAATTAACGCTTAACAATGATGATAACATACATATCAGCAAACAAAAAGAGAGGCAGAAAAAAAAAATGGAGATGACAATGATAAATATGTTGGAACAGAAATTGCTTGAATAATGAAAGAACACTGGGGAGGAAGGAAAAAAAAATCTAGTCACTGAGCAGGTGGTGTGAAGGAAATACAGGACATCCAGACAGCAAAGATGTAACATAATAAAACACGTTATCATAACAATACTGGGAATCATACCAAAGTTATTTAGTGATGAAGATTTGGCATAGCCACACTATCAGATACTAGTGAATACAATTCATTGTACTAACGCTTCCGTATTCCAGGTTTCCCAAATTTTGGATTTTATTCTCGCTGCACTTGCAAGCACATTTTGAATTAGGGGATTTTCACTAGATCGTAGGCGGGAGGTGAGACTTACTATAGAGCGACGAATGATGGTTTTCTAGGTTATCCAGTCTATTTTCAACAAACATCGCTGAAGCTGAATGGTGCCTCGGGGTATTGGTGAGGCGCCTTAGGATATCATTGTGGATGACTGTGATACGTCTCATCGATTCTCGCGTATAGTTTGCCCATAGCGAGCAGCCGTATACGATATAGCAGTAGGTTTGAAATAGGAGTTTTTTGATATCTTGGCGGCAGAAGGCAAATCTTCTCGTTACCATGTTCCCTAGACAACACAATTTACGTCGCCTGTTTTCAATGTCAGATGTGTCTTTTAAATCTTTCGTAATGATGTGACCTAGGTAAGGAAAATCATTGACAAATGCTAGCTGATGGTTTTGAAGGAAAATATGTGGATCTTCTACGAAACGGACCGCTCTAGGAAGGACAGACATGCACTGTGACTTCGATTCGTTATAGATTATGTCATGTTCAGTAGCGTATGCGTTGCAGGTGTCGATAAGACATTGTAGGCCTTGGGCAGAGGGGGAGATGAGGACCATATCGTCAGCGTAGCAAAGGTTATTTATGGTAAAGCCATTAACCATACAACCAATGGGAAGTGAATTCAGTCTGATATTTAAATCGTCTGTGTAAACATTAAATAAATATGGTGAGAGGATGCCTCCTTGCCTGAGACCGTTAGATGAACCGAATTGCTGGGATAGGACATTGGCCCATTTGACACAGAACTGCTGTGTTGAGAACCAACAGTATAATATACCGATGAGATATAGAGGAGTTCCCCTTTTGCGTAGTTTCAAAAAGAGTTTCAGATAGTTTACTCTGTCAAAAGCCTTCCGCACGTCTACAAAGCATAAGTCGTGTGCCGACGATTCCGCACAGGACAGTTCAGCGCCGACAGTTCAGCGCTGCCAATTCAGCGAATGACAATTCAGCTTAGAATCAATTCAGCGCATGACAATTTAGCACAACGATAAATCAGCACAAGGACAATTCAGTGCAAAAATGCACACACATTCACCCTTATCTTTTTATTAGCATATAAAGATTATTTTTCTTATTATTATCAATTGTCATTATTATTATTATTATTATTATTATTATTATTATTATTATTATTATTATTATTATTATTATTGTTGTAATTCATGGTTGTTAACAATAACAACCACTGAATAAATAAAGTAAGTTATAGTACAAGCTAAGGACGGTATATATTCCCTTTTCTGGAATACAGTTGTTTATAAACATTTGCTTAGTTAAAACTGAAAAGCCAGCCTTATGGAGCGGATTTTATCGGAGAAAGGACGCGAGCATATTCTATTAAATGGCGTTGTACACTAGACAGATGCAAAGGTCGAATCCATGTCAACGGAAACTTGTGGGAAGATGTAAAGGCCCATACTCATGTGCCTCAGCCAGCAGTATCAGCAATGAAGAAGATGGTTTCTGACCTACGTGAACGAGCCAGTGCATCTAATGATGTCCCAAGAAGAATAATTCAAGAAACTCAAGTCTCTTTGCCAGATGAAGCTACGGTTTTACTCCCTAAGTATACTTCATTACAACGGACTGTTCAGCGCCGACGAAAAAGAGATGGTGAGCCAATTCCAGCACCTAATGATGTCAGTGATATTGTATTACCTGAACATTTGCGTGTAACACACAGTGGAGAACCTTTTTTATTGTACGATTCTGGGGTTGAAGATACCAATAGAATGTTTATCTTTTCGACTAGAACAAATGTTGAACTCCTCAAAGAATACAAAAACTGGCTTGCAGATGGTACATTTAAGGTAGATCCGCGCCTTTCCCCCAACTTTATGTCATTCATATGCTTTGTGAAGGATGTGTTTTTCCAGTGATATATATACTATTGCAAAATAAGACAGAGGATTCATATGAAAAGGCATTAAGAACTATTTTGAATCTATACCCGGATCTGACGCCAGCCACTATGCCATGTGATTTTGAAAAGGCTTTCCAAAATGCATTTTCAAGAGTTTTTGTAGGAACGCAAATAAGCGGTTGTTTTTTCCACCTTGCTCAGTGTATATGGAGAAAAATACAGGCATTGAATCTTACCCAGATTTATGTAAGTGACGAACATATTCGTCGACACTGTAAGATGTTGGTGGCCTTAGCTTTTGTGCCTGCTGACGATGTTTGTAATGTGTTTGAATCATTGCAAGATGTTATGCCTCCGGAATTGGAAGAGTTAACAATTATTTCGAGGACACATGGATTGGTCGTCCATTCCGTCGTCATAGAAGAGATGCGGTTTTTAAACCCGAGTTATGGACTGTTTTTGATCGAGTGCAGGGCGACCTACCTAAGACCAATAATTCTTTAGAAGGGTGGCACCGAAGTCTTCAGTTAACATTGGGTCATAACCATCCAACCTTTTATAAGTTTGTCGAGTTTCTTAAACTAGAGCAAGATAGCATAGAGAAAAGGATACTGAGAATAAGAGCTGGACACGACGATGGTAGAAAAAACCCAAAATACCAAAGGACAGCTAAGGCAATAAAAACGCCTGTTAATGAGTATGGAAGTCGATTTGATAAGTTGGAATACTTACAAAATATAAGCTACCTCATTGAATTGCAGAAATAAATTAATTCATTTCTTTTTACATATACTGTATGTATTATTTTTAATATGTAAATTTAATAAATCTTTTATATCCCTTTTTATATATTATCAATAAAGTGTTAAAACTTTTTGCTAAATTTCCTTGTAGCTGCTTCCTTATGCTGACTTGTTACTGTGCTGAATTGTTCTTATGCTGAATTGTCATTCACTGAACCGTGTGTGCCTTTTGGCGCCGAATTGTCCTTGTGCTGATTTGTCCTAGTGTTGAATTGTCATGCGCTGAATTGATTTTAAGCTGAATTGTCATTCGCTGAATTGTCATTCGCTGAATTGGCAGCGCTGAATTGTCTGCGCTGAATTATCCAGTGCGGAATTGTCGGTGTACCGCATAAGTAGACAGGGGAGGCCGAGGATATATAGAAATTCAATAACTCCTTTAAAATATATATAAAGGTGTCAGTCGAGAGGTTAGTTTTAAAACCAAATTGATTGTCTGCGGTGTGGAGAAATAGTGCAAGGTGACGGAACAGAAGGGATTCAAATATTTTCAATGAGATTGTTGTGATGGCGATGGGGCGGTAGTTTCCTGGGTCACTGGCATCCTTCAGTTTGTTTTTTATGAGAGGTATTAAGTGGACAAGTAGAAGGGTTTCAGGGAGATATTGGTGTAATATACAGGCATTAAATAGTGCAGAAAAAAAGATATAAATTATAGGGTGGCAGAATTTGAAAGCCTCGGCAGGAAGGCCATCGCAGCCGGGTGCCTTGTTACTAGGTAATTTCTTGATAGCCTCGCACACGTCACTCGGGGAGATACGGTCACTATATTGAAAATCCATATTGACATTGATGAGAGTATCCACTTCATTTCGGGTATCTTGGTCATTTATACAATTTAGGATGGTACTAAAGTGATCCCCCCACATTCTTGCGATGGATTCTTCGCCAACTGCATCCCCTACTCTTTGGGATAATTTGTTTGACTTTGGGTATAGTGATTTAATATCTTTCCAGAGATGGGGGAAGTCATGGTTGGTCAATTTTCTGGACAATGCATCATCTCGGAGCTGTTTTTCGTTGCTACGACATTGACGAAGAACAAGTTTGAACTGGGCTCTTGCTTGCTTCATCTGTAGAGCAAAGGGACCTTTTCTCGAGAGTGTGCGTATAGGTCTTTAACTAAGTCATTCCAACCAGGTATGTTTCAATGGTTACCTCTAGAGAGTCTAAACGTGTCTCTTCCCGAGCTCCGTAAGGCATTTATTATATTTACGTAGAATTCATTTAGTTTTGTTTTATGCTGTTCGTTGCGGCAATTAGGATTATTGCAGAGCAGAGCTTCAGCAGGCTGAGTTATCGAGCGAAGATTACTTTCAGATAAGCGTTTGAATGCAGTGGATTTTTGGAGGTTGGAGAAATCCAATGAGATGGATGGTAGCCTCTCCCTTTGGATGGGTACCGCCGGGAGGGAGGGTGTGTGAAATGTGATCTGTATGGGTATGTGATCGAATGCAGACGATAGGTCATATCGTATAATACATTCAGTGATAGAGCTATGCAGGCGGTCAGTGGTAATACAATGATCAAGCCAGGATGTGATGGGCATATTATTTCTGTTTTGTATATAGGTGAAGGAGGAAGGAGGCAGGATGGCAATATCGCTAATTTGAAGAGATTGTTGAACACAGAGACGCTGTAATTCATTATAAAATAGTCTAGATGGGTGCGCATTAAAGTCTCCTATTAGGCACACATGGTCAGCGGAGGTATCATTAATAATACCTTGAACTTCTCCTAGCAATATACAATACTGATCAAAGTTTGACTGGCACTCCCAGGGGAAGTATGCATTAATCACTAATATGGTTTTACCTTCGATCGTTACTTGCAGGCCGAGAAGTCTGTCAGTTTGATACGTCACTGGTTTCACGCACTTATCCAGAGATCTATGCCATAGAAATGAGAGACCTCCTTTCGGACGACCTTGAATGATGTAGTCGTGAGTAACCATCGACGAGACAGAGAAACTGTTATAATCAGCATGAACCGAATCACTGATAGCCAGGTCATGGGGGAGGAGTAAGGTTTCTTGCAGTGCAATAATGCCACGGAAATCATTGCAGAACTCATTATGGACAGGTAAATTCCGCTTGATCCCGTATATGTCCCAAGACAAAATACTTAATGACTCCATGAGTTTCGTCGACCTTTGGAGATAAGAGCAGTAATCTCAGGGGGTGTGGGTGTGGTAGGTGCCGGGGCGTTGCTTGGTGAGGCTGATTGTTGTAGATCAATTTGGGCGTTTAGGGTCCCTGGGGGAGGTTGGTCTCTCTTAAGATTATAAAAAGACACGCGTACTTCAGAGACAAAGTTTTTACCTACAAGGACCTCCTGATGATGGAATAAGCAGGAAACCCTGTATGCAACTCGACCTTCTACCTTACACTTTAGGCTATGAAGAATGAGGGGGTCTGATCCTGTTAATTTCCTAACATGTAGCCTGATGGCATCTTCAGTCACTGAGGAATGCAGGTTGTGGACAACAACGAGGCATCTCTTTGGGCGGTGGTATTGTCAAGGAATTTCGAATGAAGTTCAAGAAAAACAATGAATTTGCATCGCTTATAGTTATTTTCCCACTCGACCAGTCAAGATATATCTGTCGAGGAAAGCAGATTTCAAAGGAAGAAATTTGCTGAGAAAATCATATTTCTTTCTATCTGCATTTTTGCAATAAGTCTAATAAAATTTTCATTGTAAAAGCTGACATTTCTAGGCCTACTAAAATAGGACACAGCCTCCTTTGAGCGGGATCGGCAGCGGTTTTAACGGATAGAAGAGGAAAATTAACATGAGGTGCTTTTCCGTTAGAGTAATTCTTAAATTATTGTTTATACTTTGTTAATAAACATATCTACAAAATGAAGGGAACTAATGATGATGATGAGGATGATAGTGATTTTAATGATGATGACAATAATGATAATATAACTAACAATGTTAATTTCAAAGATAACTAGAGGGGCACTCAGTAGAATGCAGACATCCACCCTGGAAGCTTATTTCTCGACCTTGACCCTGACCTTTGACCTTAACATGTATTAATTGGCATGGATTTTCACACACTCAAATATGACCCAAGTTTGAAGTCTCTGTGACAATGATGTCCAAACTTATGGCTGATTACATGAATTGAACATTTTGCTTGAGCGTGACCTTGACTTTTGACCTTGTCCTTCCAAAATTTAATAATTTTCAGTTTTTTACATAATAGTTATTCCTACAAGTTTCATTACTCCACGATTAAATTGTGGCAAGGAAGCTGTTTACAAATAAACAAATACACAAACCTTCGATGATAATAAGATATATATTTCACTTCAAATCCAAAATGTGGGAAACCTGGAATACGGAAGCGTCAGTACAATGAATTGTATTCACTAATCTTTGATATTGTGGCTGTGCCAAATCATCACTAAATAACTTAGGTATAATACCCAGTAATGTTATGATAACGTGTTTTATTATGTTATATCTTTGTTGTCTGGAAGTCCTATATTTCCTTCACACCACCTGCTCTGTGACTAGATTCTTTTTTTTTCCCAGAGTTCTATCATTATACAAGGAATTTTGTTCCAACATAAGTATCATTGTCATCGCCATTTTTTTCTCCCTATCTTTTTGTTTGCGGATATGCATGTTATCATCATTATTAAGCGTTAATGCTATTATGATTTGGTTACCTAGACCTTAGCACTCTGTGGTCAACCTGCTAATTGATGTTTATAATATATCACTGATATTATTGCATATCCCATCTTTTTTTTTTTTTTACTGATGTCAAAAATGTAAGACCACCGTACCCCTATTGTAATTCTGTATATGGCTTTTGCTGAAATAAAGATTATTATTATTATTATTATTATTATTATTATTATTATTATTATTATTATTATTATTATTATTATTATTGTTATTATTATATATACATTCACAGTTAGCAGATGTATACTATATGAACAACCATATTTACATCTTTGTCATAATAATATTAGTAATAGTACTGTATTTGTAATACTAGCCTAGATAGATTTAATGGAAGCATTTCAGGTATCTGATTAGTCCGACGTATAACAATTGATTGGTCACCAATCCATTTTTTTTTAAAATAAAAACGATTGAAGAATTAACACCTTCAACTCTCTCTCTCTCTCTCTCTCTCTCTCTCTCTCTCTCTCTCTCTCTCTCTCTCTCTCTCTCTCTCTCTCTCTCTCTTGATTGCTTGTTAATTTCTTTTATACTTTGTTACTCTGGGTCAGTCGAGGTTATGCCATTTTACTCCGAATCAACCATCCCTGACGGAGGGTAGGTAGGGAGGTCAGGTCATGTTACTTTCGGGATGGGAGTTTATTTCTTGTCTGAAAAAGAGCAAATATTGTAGGAATGTCAAGTGTATCAATCGATATATTTCTCTGTGCACATTGGCTGGCTAGACAAATGATTGAAGACAGATTCTAAAGAGAATATTAGCAGGCGGTGAAACAGATAAACCGGAACCTAATCTTTTTCTCAAGAATTCTGAAGTGTAGAGAGATCCCAATTAGGAAATGAGTACGACAACATTATTTATCTCTCTATCTAAATATCTATCTATCTATTTATATATCTATCTGTGTGTATGAGAAAGAGCTTATGTAGCACTTATAGCCATTAGGTAAATAAATCAACAAAGGCGATTATACACAACATTGAAATTAAACAGAAAAAAATACGTTATCTGGTTCGTTTTCATTTTAATTTACGCCAAGCATAGTAGCTACATCCATACCATACTCTATGAACCTGGCACAATGAATATCCTTAAAACTTCCGCTTTATGAATTACATCATGTCACTTACAAAAAATCAATATATTACCTGGGATATGGATAATTTGATGAACAACGCTAAGAAAGAAAACAAAATATCGTTCGATTTCTTCTGAATCTGTTAAGAGAGAGAGAGAGAGAGAGAGAGAGAGAGAGAGAGAGAGAGAGAGAGAGAGAGAGAGAGAGAGAGAGAGTTCAATAGGCCTATTTGAGGATATCTGAAGAGGGTCTTTAATCTCCTGCGGTTAGTTTGGAGTCCACGTTGACGACTTGTCTTCACCTTTTTCCTTCGTCTACCTGAAAGTTAATGAGGTGTGAAATGGATGATCCTGATTCGAAAGGAGGTGAAGAAAAAGACTTCGTTACTGAGGCGATCAACTTTGGAACTTTTTTCCTTTTTGTAGAAGATATTGGGAAATATTATCAGCAATAAAAGATAAAAATTAATATTCTGTGGCGAGAACTTCGCTACCAAACGCATCAATATATGGAAAGTAACATTTGTGAAAGATTGAAACATCACTATATACTGTATATTCAAAATAGGATTGTTAAGCCTAGAAAATACTGCATTCCCAGTTATGTTGTTCTAAGAGGACGCTGACAGAAAGAATTAATCGAACTCCATAATGTATCGTTACGCACCATTTGAGAGGATGTTTTTTCTAGTCGCTTAAGGAATGGTACTAAAATACCATCTTTCAAAAGTACTGTATTATTTGAGATTTTGTGATTGATTTGAAGTCTAATCTACTTCCATTGCTTCTCTCAAGCACCCATTTATAAGCTTTTTATGTGATGCCTTCTTAGTAATCAAACACAAAACATTGTCATTATAATGATAACATGAGTGTATCAAGCATAGAATCGATTGTCTTCAGACAGTAATAAAATGAGAAAAAAATAGTTAGTTCATTATCACCTTGAATTAGATACTTGTGAACATTAAAAACAAATGAGCTACGGAATGATGCAATATTTGAAAAATTGGTAAATTTGATACTTCGGTTTAGACATTGAATCCTCTCATGGGTAAAGCAGCCTACTGCACAAGCAACTTACATAATTACATCTTTATATTTAGTGTGCATATTTTTTTCTGTAGTCGTGAAAATCACGTGAGAATAAAAGATAGGGAATATTTGTTTATAGCGATTTAAGTAATTTAACCGAGCTGTCTCGTTATTGTAGTCTGGATTAAGGATAAATGGCTCGTTTATCTTCCCAGATCGTATGTTTCTGTTTTGACATCCAAAAATGAGAAATAAAATTTGACCAACACCAACACTGTACTACTACTACTATTACTGCTAATAATAATGATAATCATAATGAAAAAAAAGGTCTAGACAGCAACCGTCAGGGCCCTCTGAAGGGCATATTGCTGAACATTTTTTATCCAAAGTTAAATTTAACAATAACATTAAGAAAAAAATTCTAGAAAAGTTATACATAAAATAACTATACAGTGATTACCATTATCAAGGCACTAGCAAAAGACTTCAAGTTTAGCATCCTATTTGCCATAGCTATGAAAAGGAAACAAAACACAAGAACAATATTGGAAATCATAGCAGGAGAGAGAGAGAGAGAGAGAGAGAGAGAGAGAGAGAGAGAGAGAGAGAGAGAGAGAGAGAGAGAGAGAGAGAGGCAGGAAGAGCGTGAAAGACGACACATAACTGCGGAAGATGGCACTTGAGGTGGTAAGAGGTGGTGATCCTTGCCACCTGTTGGTTTTCAGATGCAGCCGACGACTCTTGAAGACTGGCGTCTATATCACTGACGACAAACCGACTGGATTGGGGGAAAACGACAGTTACGCCCATTTTCATCTATTTGTCTTTTAAAACTCTCATCGATTTTTTTTTTTTAAATAAAAATGCATAATATGCAAAAGAATGACCAATAAAGTTGGTAAATGATAAAATCTATAACTTTTGAGAAGCAAGATATTTTTCGAAAATCAGCCAACTACACAGTTTATTATTATTATTATTATTATTATTATTATTATTATTATTATTATTATTATTATTATTATTATTTTCCTTCGCGTTCAGGTAAAAGACGTCACATTTCCTCGAAGTACATGAAGCATTGGAGTAAAAAGGAGTTTGATAAATAATCATCTAAACAGCTGAAAAGATCCTAAGAAAATTGGAATGTAAGAAATAAATGGTAATAAAATTTAAACAGTGAAATGAAAAACATTTAAATCCTGTGTACAATGTTACATTTCCCTGTTTTCTATATTGGAGAAATAATTCCAGTGTGACTTTTTATCAGGCTACGTGCTAGGACACTTTATCATCAATTAAGATTTAACAAAAACAATAAATATATAAATTTTATGAAATTGTATTTCTAAATAGGCTAAAGTTCTTAGATATTATTTTACTGCATTTTCTCTACGTGTTTGAATACGCACACATAAACACGTTATAGTATATAAGAAATATTTATGATATAACGGAAAAAGATGAAACATCAAAATTAAACAAAAATATGTATAGGATATGGCAAAAGCAAAGTAAGCCCCCCCCCCCAAAAAAAAAAGAAATGAAAGCTAACGTTCAGAGAATTCAGGGAAGTAGGAACCTCACAATTTCAAGACTAACTTTCGCCGAATAAAGGGAAAAGTCGAGACTATATCTTACAAAGACAAACTTAAAATATGAAATTCGTTGGCATTCTTGTATGTAAGCAGTATATAAATGTAATTGAGATACCGAATACTGTATACTGAATGTATAACATACCTAACACATCCATACTATGAATTATTACGAATTACAAGAATACATTCCAGAAACATAGCGTATAATTTGCGAACCAATAGCGATTGGATAATGGTAACCCAATATTGTATACAAAAGTGAGCCAGAACTGGATTCACGTCAATTGTCATTCAACGTTACGTATTTGCGAAAGGGGATGCAAATATTGCGAAATTTTCTCAAATGTATTTTCATAGTTGCCCCGGGTGGAACTAGCATAGCCTACCTAGTCTAGACAATTTCAATTATAATTTCATCGTTCATTAAATATCAACATTAAATAAAGACTCCATTTTCATTATATTTTTAAGATAAAATGCAGAACTTCCTCTTTCATTAGTCTAATGTATATTGTATATTTTCAAGCCCTTGACTTGGCCTAGATCAGCTATCATCATGGCATTTATACTTTCTATTAAAAAAGTAAAACAAAATCTAAATGTGTCTCCAACTATGTACTATTAAACGGGGTGAAGTCCATAAATTTATGGTATTTTGAATTTGGAGAAAATTGGGTTATCACAAAACATACAAAGAAATTAAAGGATTAGTTATTATTATTATTATTATTATTATTATTATTATTATTATTATTATTATTATTATTATTATTATTATTATTATTATTATTACAGACTAAGCTACAACCCTAGTTGGAAAAGCAGGGCATGGAAAAATAGCTCAGAGAGGGAAGGAAACTAGGATATAAATAAACTACAAGAGAAGTAATGAACAATTAAAAAAAGATAACAATAACAATATTAACATAGATCTTTCATATATAAACTATAAAAACTTAAAAAAAAAAAAACAAGAAGAGAAATAGGATAGTAGTGTGCCTAATTGTATCCTCAAGCAAGAGAACTTTACCCCAAAACAGTGGAAGAAGACCGTGGTACAGAGGCTATGTTTAAGCTGGTGTAGCTCAATGGTGTAGTAGGTTGACCAGGGCACTAGACACCCATTGAGATACTACCGCTAGAGAGTTATGGAGTTCTTTGACTGGCCAGACAGTACTACACTAGATCTTTCTCTCTGGTTATGGTTCATTTTCCCTTTGCCTAAACACATACACACACTGAATAATCTGGCCTATTCTTTACAAATTCTCCTCAGTCCTCATACACATGACAACACTGAGATTATCAAACAATTCTTCTTCACCCAGGGGGTTGCTGCACTGTAATTGTTCATTGGCCACTTTTCTCTTGGTAAGGGTAGAAGGGATTCTAGCTACGGTAAGCAGCTCTTCAAGGAGGAGGACACTCTAAAATGAAACCATTGTTCTCCAGTCTTGGATAGAGCCATAGCCTCTGTGCCATGGTCTTCCACTGTCATGGGTTAGAGTTCTTTTGCTTAAGGGTACACTCGGCCACTATTCTATCTTATTTCTCTTCCTCTAGTTTCGTTTAAGTTTTTATAGTTTATATAGGAAATATTCAACCTAATGTTACTGTTCTTAAAATATTTTATTTTTCCTTGTTTCCTTTCCTCACTGGGCTATTTTCCCTTTTGGTGCCCCTGGGTTTATAGCATCCTGCTTTTCCAACTAGGGTTGTAGCTTAGCAAGTAATAATAATAATAATAATAATAATAATAATAATAATAATAATAATAATAATGAGTTAAGGAGCAATCCAATCTCAGGATGCATCACCCCTTATTGATCTTACTCTTTCGTCTATCATATTTTGAAAATTTTTAAAATGTTTTGTAGGTAAATTATAATAGAATGGCAACAGCCAATTCTAGCAATTACACAGCTGACTACATTTCTCACTATAATATTGTTAAACATTTTTGTTCTTTGCTGAGTTTCTCTTCCCTTGTCACGCGTCGCGAAACCTTGAAACAGTTTAAATGGAGATTTCAATTTCCAAGACTTATTTGAGTGTGAATGTTTTACTATACTTTTCCGGAACAATAAATGAATATGAAATGTTTGATTCAGATCAACTCGTTAAGAAAATCTCTCTTCAATACAAAACCAAAATTGATAAAAGATTCTTCAACTCTGTGAATCTGACAAAATGGCTTTTTGTAATAGCCTCATTTACGATTATTTTTTCGTCCGTTCAAAGAAAGCATAATCTTCCGGGCTCCTACCTTGTTAATTAAACGCCATTTGCGTTCTCCTTTTTATTGTAGATATTTACCTTGACTCCAGGTAAATGCATAGCGGGAATCATATGTTGATGTAACTGTTGTTCGCTAATTGGCTGTCCAAAAATAAGCAGTACTTGACAAGAATATTTTTTTTCTCTTTCGTCTATTATTTGGAGTTTACCTCTTAATTCCACACAACATCAGAATTATGAGCGCCAATTTCTGCAAGTTCAATAGAAAGGGGAAATGTCCACCTGCTAGTCATTGGCACAGATAGCATCCTGATAACATTCACACCTAAAGGATCATAAGATTTAAGCAAAAATTGTACTGACAACAAATATAGACGTCTTTTCTCCTTTTCAGGCGAAAGCAAATGCTCCCTTTGAAATTCTTCCTTATTACCTCTCAACGTACTCGTAGGTGTCAATTCTTTTTCAATTAAAATTTGTACGAAGGTAACCGTTGTAAAAATGAAGCTTCTGTAATTACTCGTTCTGATTTAAAATACGTCTAAAAATTTTATGACTACTCTCCATACCTTTGTTAACTTCACTCTGGTTTTGATCTTATCTTCCCATTTTTAATAACATTCATATATACAAGAAATATATGATTAA
>NC_090728.1:70422077-70457077 GCF_036898095.1 Palaemon carinicauda | reverse complement strand
AAAACATTCGTTGCAACTTTGAACTTCTGAAGTTCCACGATTCAACTGGTTAGGAAGATCATTCCACAATCTGGTCACAGCTTAGATAAAACTTCGAGAATACTGTGTAGATTTGAGTCTTATGATGGAGAATGCCTGACTATCAGAATTAACTGCATACCTGGTCCTACGTACAGGATAGGGCAATCTGGGAAGATCCGAATACACAGGATAGTCAGGATTACGGAAAACGTTTTGCAGCATATATAAAGAACTAACTGAACGACGGTGCCAGAGATTAATATCCAGATCATGTATACGAAATTTATTAGAAATTTGTCCAGAAAATTAAGATGAGAATCAGCAGCTGAAGATCAGACAGGAGAAAATTACTCGAAACAAGGTAGAATGAAAGAATTGAAAAATTTCTTCAGAATATATTGATCACAGAAAATCTTAAAAGAATTCACCAATAAAGAGTTTTCTTGTGCAACTGAAGAAGAAACAGACGAAATGTGTTTTTTAAAAGTAAATTTCCTGTCAAGAATCACATCTAAAATATAATTAAGTAAACATTATCAATAGAGAGATCTGGATGTTGAGGAACCCGCCCTTAACCTGCTTTCAATCATATTTTGAGTTTTGTTAATGTTCAACTTCATACCACATAATTTGCACCATGCACTAATTTTAGCTAAATCTCTGTTAAAGGATTCAGAAACCCCAGATCTACACTCAGGCGATGGAATTGAAGCTCAAAGAGTAGCATCTACTGCCTATAAAAAAAAAGAAAACCACATGTCATGTGTATATAGTATGAAAAGTAATGAATCAAGAACACTACACTTAGGAACACCAGATATACTCACTATGGTGCACACTTGATTATTATTATTATTATTATTATTATTATTATTGTCACTACTACTACTACTACTACTACTACTACTACTACTACTACTACTACTACTACTATTATTATTATTATTATTATTATTATTATTATTATTAATTGACATATCTTGGCAAATGAGGAATGTTATAGATGCTCAGTGACTAGCATATCAAAAGGCAGCTATTATTTCTCCCTATGGACTACAGAATTCTCAGTTTTATCGCATATTAAAGACAAATAAACATGCAAGCGCTATCTTCATTAAATGCTTGAAGTCAAGAAGCAAACATTAATGATCATTGTCAGAGACAGAGGTACAAAACATCTCTTTTAATTTATAAAAAACGTTGAGTAATTCTGGTCGTTCAAGTGACCCCACATGGAGTTATCCATGATTCATTCGTTGAACTAAGAAACTGTATTCTTCTTGAAGATGTATACTGCAACTTGTTATTATTTTCATTTCATCTCCAACAGAAATTACAACATAATATGCTGTCGCGAAATTTTGAGTTTATGGTCCAAAATCAAATCGTTGTAAATTTTCTGCTTTTTTTTCATTTTTTTTTATCTAATTACCCATTAACATACAATCACATGAAATGACTTCTGAACTCTCATAGTTTTATATTCAATATTTATTATAAGATAACTCATATAAATGATTTATTATATCGAATAAACCATAAAAGTAGGTAGTAGGTTGGCCAGGGCATTAGCCACCCGTTAAAATACTACCGCTAGAGAGTTATTGAGTTCTTTGACTGGCCTGACAGGACTATATTGGATCCTTCTCTGTGGTTACGGCACATTTCCTTTTGTCTACACATACACTGACTAGTCTGGCCAATTCTTTACATATTCCCTCCTGTCCTCATACACCTGACAATACTGAGATTACGAAACAATACTTCTTCGGTCAAGGGGTACTGTACTACAATTGCTGTGTCTACTTTCTCTTGGTAAGGGTAGAAAAGATTCTTTAGCTATAGTAGGCAGCTCTTCTAAGAGGACACTTCAAAATCAAACAATTGTTCTCTTGTCTTGGATAATGCCATAGCCTCTGTACCATGGCCTTTCACCGTCTTGGGGTAGAGTTCTCTTGCTTGAGGGTACAATCGAGCTCACTATTCTATCTTATTTCTCTTCCTCTTGTTTTTTTAAGCTTTTATAGTTCATATATGAAAGATTTGTTTCAATGTTGTTACTGTTCTTAAAATATTCTATTCTAATTGTTATTTACTTCTCTTGTAAGTTTCCTTATTTCCTTTTCGTACTCAGCTATTTCTCTGTTGGAACCCTCGGGCTTATAGCATCCTGCTTTTCTATGTAAGTTTGTAACTTAGCAAGTAATAATAACAACAATGATAAAGTGTCATATAGAGTGGGAGTATATTTAAACATAAAAAAAAGAGAAGGTTCAATTTTGATCAAAATCTGTTATGTTACTTTATATATATATATATATATATAATTATATATATATATATATATATATATATATATATATATATATATATATATATATATATATATATATATATATATATACACACACACACACACACACACACACATATATATATATATATATATATATATATATATATATATATATCACTGATATTATTGCATATCTCATCTTTTTTTTTACCGATGTCAAAAGTGTAAGATCACTGTACCCTTATTGTAACTGTATATGGCTTCTGCTGAAATAAAGATTATTATTATTATTATTATTATTATTATTATTATTATTATTATATATATATATATATATATATATATATATATATATATATACTTTATATATATAACATAACATATACCAAGGCACTTCCCCTAATTTTGGGGGGTAGCCGACATCAACAAATGAAACAAAAACATATATATATATATATATATATATATATATATATATATATATATATGTATATATATATATATATATATATATATATATATATATATATATATATATATGTATGTATGTATATATATAAAATCATCAGTTTACTTAATAATAAAATAAACATAGTTTAAGCTTAATGAACTTAATAATTACCACCTAACTACAACAGGCACAGTGACACCATACACCAAAACAGAGAAACGTTATGTATCATAACAACATGATAATGTATTTCTTACAAATAAAGAATCTTAAGCAAACTGGTAAATATGACTCGATAAATAAATCTTAACGTGTCTACTTACTCCACATCTCCACTCCCAGTAGGCCTTTCCGCACTACACATTCATTCAGCAATTATTTAAAAGAAACAAACATTAATTGATGTCTGCATATTGTTTCACCAACTTTAAGATAATCAGGATGACGCAAGCATATAAAAATTCTCGGAATATTCCAGCAATATCCAACAGTTTACTCTGTTTCGCTCATTATAATTCTACAGTACATACGCCGGGCAGTCTCTTGTGTAATTGATTGATTGATTTAGATTTCTCTAGTGTATCTTCTGGATCCTGACAAAGAATCAGTCACGCATCATTTGGTTCATAGACCGCAATTAGTACAAATCTCACAAGCATATAAGTGCCTCCGTTGCTAATATCTGTTCCTCAGTTCAATTTGCAAAAGAAGACAAGGAATGGTTGAAACCGACAAATGGGAGGGAAATTAGAAACAATTACAACAACAATAATAAAAGAATATTACAATGTCTATTAAACCACCAATAGCTATTTGGTTATAATGATAGAGCGCCCTTATTATCAAATATATTTCCCCAATGACTTTATCATCTTTAGTTTCCAGAATATTATAAAACCTTCACTTAAGGCTTAATGATATACCAAATTTGTATACAATGCAAACTGTATTAGAATTCTTATTGACAGTTATTGACATGATTACCTTCATTATCATAACGTTGGGCAATCTAACTCCTTAGTTTTTATCACAAGCATTGATATTACCTATATTGAAATTTCGATATTATCATCAAGAAACCCCAGGAGAATCTGCAAATGATCATATTGTATACAATATAGAAAGCAGCTGCCAAGGCTTTTGTATCACAAGATTACTTCTTGAGACGAATTGATAAGAAATCCTAGGCAATTTCAAGAATCTCAAGTTTTAAAATTCAGATTTTTAGGGTTGATATATATTTCATGATAATGACAATTAAAGTCTCTGATATGAAATAAAATAAAAATTTTAGTTCCATAAATATATTTTTATTCTTATTATCATTATCAATTCCATCTGATACTGTTCGTGCATGATTCTGCCAACTATAAAGTCCCGTCATCAATCACTTATTTAGAGGATTAATCCTTTCTTGAATCTTTTTGCAAACAGTCAAAACCTATGCTAATTTTTTTTTTTTTTTTTATCGAGGCAGATTTGCACAGACTCGCAGGGGTGCCCTTTTAGCTCGGAAAAGAATCCTGATCGCTGATTGGTCAGAATTATCTCGTCCAACCAATCAGTGACCAGGAAACTTTTCCGAGCTAAAAGGGCACCCATTCGAGTCGGTGTAAATCTGCCTTGATAAAAAAATTGAGTATAGTACAAAATTTATTTGTTAACTGAACGTTATTTTGTCCGATAAAGCTCATTTGATCAACCGGCGACCATCAATATCATGGCGATATATTATAGAAAGTATATTGCAGGACTAGTTGATGTCTGTTTAAAGGTTTTAATGTACATCGCTTAGTGACGATAGTTTTCCCGTGAACACAATGTCTTTCTATTTAACTAAAATGAAAATGTTTCGAATTAGGTGACCTCGCCAGTTTCAGTAGACATTTGTGAATCAGAGAGGCTGTCGTTTCGGTTATCTGCTTTCCTTTTTGGTCTTCAAACTCTGCAATGCGATTGAAATTAAAAGGATTTCAAGGATATTCAATAATTTTCGCAGCAAAATCCAATATGTTCTAAAACGAGGCTCGGTACGACTCTGTTACGACCAGAGGGGCAAGTATAGTGGATCTAGCAACCTCATCTTACAAATACTATACCTGCTGTAAACTGAAAGAAAACATCCATTGGAACCAGCTCTCGGATTGGAAAAGGAAATGGGCAATACACACACACACTATATATATATATATATATATATATATATATATAGATATATATATATATATATATATATATATATATATATATATATATATATATGTATATATATATACATATATATATATATATATATATATATATATATATATATATATATATATATGCGTGTGTGTATGTGTGAGCATTGCAAAATAGCAAATTCTAATTTCCTTGGTACAATTGCGGAAAACTTACTAAACTCATTTTTTTAATGAGGCGCATTTGCACTGACTCGTAACGGTGCCCTTTTAGCTCGGAAAAGTTTCCTGCTATCTGATTGGTTAGAATTATCTTGTCCAACCAATTAGCGATCAGGAAACTTTTCCGGGCTAAAAGGGCACCCCTGTGAATCTGTGTAAATCTGCCTCACTAAAAAGAATTGACTAGTCAATTCTTTTTAGTGAGGCAGAGTTGCACCGACTCACACCTCGGAAAAGTTTCCTGATCGCTGATTGGTTGGAAAAGAATATTCTAACTAGCCAGATAGCAGGAAACTTTTCCGAGCTAAAAGGGCATCGCTGCGATTCCGTGCAAATGTGCCTCATTAGAAAAAATTGAGTATATTCATTCCTTGCCATATTGAATTTTTCGGTTGCGTTGAGCTTTTAATTGAGATTCCAAGTGAGTTTACTAATATAAATACATTTTTTAGATGTTTAGCATGAATATTGTATACCCCAAGTGGCTCAGGTAGTTTAGAAATAAAGCATGCAATAAAGACAATATATATCCCATTTGCATTAGTAGTGAGTAATTCGTTGTCTCAAAATATTTGTTGATTCGATTGTAACTATCCCAGCTAACATACTGCATATGATTTATTCCGTAGTCCGTGATCGGAAAAACCACCAGAGGACTTGACCCACGATGCCTAGACGAAGAAAAGACAATTCAGAGGGAAATGGAGGGACCGGAGGAGGACGGGTGAGGGAAAAGCCAGTGCAGAGGAACGCAGCCAATGCCAGAGAAAGGGCCCGCATGAGGATACTCTCAAGGTACTGTAAGCACACGAGGGACCTTCTTTACTACGGCCTCCAACCGGGATGGTGTCCATAAATATTGTATTTAATCTTCACCACATATAGAGGCTGTCACTTTTTTTGAAAAGCATGTCCTATACTCTTTGAAGGATTATTTTACCATTTCTTTGTAGTTTATTGATCAAAAGGTTAGTACATTTTAAATAACTTATAACATCAACGACTATTAACACATCTTGAAGGAACATATGTGAATATGCATTAACATGTCTTAAGGATGTCTTTCTAGTCGTTTTTTTCTGACACCCTTAACGACGTAGGTTACATTTTATACACTGTCACAACCCCACACACTAACACACACACAAACACTCATACACACACACATATTTATATATAAATATATGTGTAAATATATATATATATATATATATATATATATATATATATATACAGTATATATATATATATATATATATATATATATATATATATACAGTATATATATATATATATATATATATATATATATATGTATATATTATTATTATTATTATTATTATTACTTACTAAGCTACAACCCTAGTTGGAAAAGCAGTATGCTATAAGCCCAGGGGCTCCAACAGGGAAAATAGCTCAGTGCGGAAAGGAAAAAAGGAAAAATAAAATATTCTAAGAGTAACAACAATAAATATCTCCTATATAAACTATAAAAACTTCAACAAAACAAGAGGAAGAGAAATAAGATAGGAGAGTGTGCTCGAGTGTACCCTCAAGCAAGAGAACTCTAACCCAAGACAGTGAAAGGCCATGGTACAGAGGCTATGGCACTACCCAAGACTAGAGAACAGTGGTTTGATTTTGGAGTGTCCTTCTCCTAGAAGAGCTGCTTACCATAGCTAAAGAGTCTCTTCTACCCTTACCAAGAGGAAAGTGGCACTGAACAATTACAGTGCAGTAACCCCTTGGGTGATGAAGAAATGTTTGTTTGGTAATCTGTGTTGTCAGGTGTATGAGGATAGAGGAGAATATGTAAAGAATATGCCAGACTATTCAGTGTGTATGTAGGCGAAGGGAAAATGAACCGTAACCAGAGAGGAGGATCCAATGTAGTACTGTCTGGCCAGTCAAAAGACCCATAACTCTCTAGCGGTAGTATCTCAACGGGTGGCTGGTGCCCTGGCCAACCTACTACCTAAATATATATATATATATATATATATATATATATATATATATATATATATAAATATATATATTTACACATATATTTATTTATTTATTCACATATAATATTGCATATATGTAAACATATACGTTGATTATATATACATATATATATATATATATATATATATATATATATATATATATATATATATTTATATATATATATATATATATATATATATATATATATATATATACATATATATATATATATATATTATTACGACTGACGAATTACGCAAATTCCCTAGCTCAAAAACTCACCTGCTTTAATTTTACATAAATCTGTTACACTTGAAAAATACCTGAGCTCTGAGAATATTACGCAACTCCCAGATGGCAATATATATGAACACTGAATATCCAAAGATCTCTTACATTGCTGAAAACAAAGCTTAGTGATTAATCAAGTGAACCATTAAAAAACCAACCTCTTACTTCAGTTCTTAGTCAGGGAATACGAGCAGAGTTCTGACAAAAATATTGGTGTTTGAAATAATACACACTTTACAAAAATAAATATATTCTATAAAAAGTTAACTGCAATTCACAAGAATTAACACCAAAAAATTCATCGCTCAAAATATCAATTATGAACTAAACCTTAGATTAAGACAAAGAAAGACTCTGAAAAAATTATACAATCCCTTGTTTTACTGGAAATTAATTTATAAGAATATTCAATTTTGATAATTAATGACAAGAGTGAACACTTTAACCCTCTAATGAACATATAATAATGAAATTTACATATATGTAACTGTTACACTTATATCTTTCGGTTCACACAAGGTTACAGAACGATTAAGCACAAATTTTAATATACTTCACTTCACAAAAATTTATGTTAACATGTACTTACATTAATACCCTACACTCGAATTAACATCCAATAATTTCACCAACGTTTGAACAGCACTGTACACAATATACGCTGATAAAAATCCCTTATTCACGTTTGAGAGAACACACACTTGAGAGAATAGAGCGCAGTCAAACTTTGGCTTTTTCAAAAGGGATAGGCTGGATCTCTTCTGCTACTTATGCATTCCTGGGGCTATATATATTGACTTAATTATTCCAGAACCTTTCAGTTCTGCCTATTGGAAGCGTGCAGGGCATGGTCTTACGGCGTAAGGTTGCCAACATAGTAATTTGAAGAATAGGTACTATACTAGTTCACGAAGCAACCCTCTCTCAGCTAAATCCGCCCACCTACCTCTCGTGACAATAAAAAATAAGAATAAATCTAATTTGAGAATTTTTATGCACTTTCTAACCATGTAGAAACATAAAAATGATGTAATCCGTCGTGCTCATACCTAAACGAGATTACATGGGGTTCCTTACAAAACTACGTGAAATAAAAAGTTAATTCTTAGAAAATAACGTAAATTTACATATACGAAAGTGAAGGAAAATACAACTGAATGAATGGCGATAGTCTTATGTAATTTATATCAATTACTTAAACTTACAGAGTGGAACTCACCTTACGAGCTGGCTATACATCTCTTAAATACACAAATGAAATACATGAATAGAATATTTACTCTTATGCTAGAACAGCTTCTTAAGAATATATATACATTTATATATATATATATATATATATATATATGTACATATGTATATATACATATATATACATATATATATATATATATATATATATATATATATATAAAATATTCAAATAAGTCATATATTTGATACATTAATGTCTGGAGTCTCTTACCGATCTCGGGATCAGAGCCCCATACGAAACCACTCAAAGACAATAGCATCTGATCGGCTGGTATTCGAATCCTGGTCCAGGAAACTTCATGGCTATGTGGCAGGTCACTATTGTTACAAGTATCCTGGACCATGGTTCGAATCCCGGCTGGTCAGAAGCTATTGTCTGAGGCTCTGATCCCGAGGTCGGTATGAGAATCCAGACATAAATGTATCAAATTATATGGCTCATTTGAATATGAAAAACACGTCTAAATGTGTAGAATTTATCATATATGTATATATATATATATATATATATATATATATATATATATATATGTATATATATATATATATATATGTATATATATATATATATATATATATATATATATATATATATATATATATATATATATATATATATATACGTATGTATGTTTGTGTGTGATAAAACTGAGTTATCATAATTGGGAATGATTCCGTATGCCAAAACTTATCTGATATTCAAACATTTAGTACTGTATAATTAGATGCCATATACTATGCCTATCTATGGGACGGGTATTTATTTTGGACAAAAGACACAAAGAATGATTTATAAGAAAAGATAATTGTGGGCGTAGATAAAGTAAGGATCATTTCATGAAACTTTTGCGTAGGAAATAATTTGTTGAAAATTATTGAAATAGATTTGATGATTATCCCATGGATGTTTGATATTTTTAATGGAGGAGCTATTACAAGGGTCACGAACACGTAGAGATTAGAATACAAGTTTAATGGATTTAATATGGCATATGAAATGGAGTTAGGAGTTGGTAATAGCCTAGGGAAAGACTTGGGAAATATTTTTCATACGTATAGAATCGAAATGTAATGTTAGCAAAAGGAATATTATAGTGGTAAATAAAGATGAATGTAAATGACGTATGGATGTTAGTATGGAGGATTGAAGAATCAAAGTTCTTGGTTCATACAGGGTTTTAGAATAAATGTATAGGACGATAATAGTACGAGAGAAGAGCTGAATCATATATTATTGAAGAAATTAAACTTACGCCACTAACTGTCCCTGAAAAGACGAGTGGTCAGAGATTATTCTTACAGGTTAAGTCATTTTTACGCAAATGTTCCTTTGGTCTATTCTGTTTCTTTTTATATATAGTTATTATTTTGATATGCTATTCTAGAGAACGGGGCAATAGCCTCTTGATTAATGAATTGCAAAGAAGTGGTCAAACTACAGTATAAAGCAAACACTATACGCTTATGGCGTCTCAGAAAAAGTGCGGTTTGAAATCAGGTTAAAATCAAGCTATCATCCTACCGGCACCATCCCGGGTGTAGCTCCTGCAAACCGTTTGGAAAAGCAACAGGTATTGCTGACTCAAATGGTTTTTGAAGTAAGCGAAATGGAGATGTTGAGTGTCAAGAGGAAAGAGGGATGCGGTGGTGCCAACGAGATTTAAAGGGTCGGCCTTAAGCATTGCAGAAGTGCAAAGACAGGAGACAGCCAGCGTTGGTAAAATGTTGACCATAAAATTATGAAAACATGAATTTCGGAGCTATAGTGTACTTATGTTAAATAGAAAGAAAAATGACGTTTAAGTGAAAAGGATGCGTAACTAGGAAATATTTTGAGCAAGTAAAGGTTAATCACTTATTAACTGACGGTTAAATGGAGTGGCGTAGTTTATGTATTGTGGATTAACATACTATTACAAAAAAGTATGCAGTGGCCGATATGGAACTTTTCCACATCATTTATTTAGAATTCAAGGTCAAACTCAGCAGTGATTTGTGTTTATTATGGCAAATGGTTAGTTTGCCTTTGTGCATATTTACATTATATATATATATATATATATATATATATATATATATATATATATATATATATATATGTGTGTGTGTGTGTGTGTGTGTTTGTTTGTGTGTGTATTCACACACATATATATATATATATACATACATATATAAATATATGTATATATATGCATATATATATGCATATATGTATGTATGTAAATATATGTATATATATAATTGTTATATATATATATATATATATATATATATATAAATATATATATATACATATATACATATATATGTATTTATATATATACATATATATATATATATATATATATATATATATATATATATATATATATATATATACTGTATATGTGTGTGCACGTATATATATATATATATATATATATATATATGTGTGTGTGTGTGTGTGTGTGTGTTTGTGAGTGTGCGTATATATAGATTTATATATATAAATATATATATATATATATATATATATATATATATATATATATACACACACACATATATATATATATATATATATATATATATATATATATATATATATATATATATGTGTGTGTGTGTGTGTGTGTGTGTGTATATATATATACACACCCCCACACACCCATATATATATATATATATATATAAATATATACATATTTATACATATATATAGATACATACACACACATATATATATATATATATATATATATATATGTATATATATATATATATATTTACGTATATATATATATATATATATATATATATATATATATATATATATATATATATATATAGATATATATATATTTATATATATATTCATCATCATTATCATCTCTTACCCTTCGCCTCATAGTCCTCAGCCATGTTAGTCTAGGTCTTGCAACTCCTCTAGTGCCTTGTGGAGTCCACCTGAACTTTTGATGACCTAATCTCTCTTGGGGAGTATGCAGAGCATGCCCAAACCATCTCCATCTATCTCTCATCACGATCTCATCCTCATTTGGCACTCGAGTAATCTCTCTTATAGTTTTATTTCTGATCCTGTCTTGCCATTGACTCCTAATATCCTTCTGAGGGTTTTGTTCTTAAATCTTCTAAATTATTGGAGATTCTTTCATTGTCATAACTTGATTCATGTCCATAGAGTAACACCGATCTCACTAAACTGATATATTGCCTAATTTTTATATGTAATTTCAGGCGATTTGGTTTCCAAATTTTAATTAACCTAGCCATTGTCTGATTTTCTTTTTTTCAATCTTTCATTAAACTCCAATTCTAAAGACCCTGTATTAGATATTATAGCTCCTAAATACTTAAATGATTCAACCTTCCAATGCTATTTCATTTTCCATTGGAGTATGTTCGTCTTATTTGGGTGACCTAAACGGACTCTGAGAATGTCACAAAAAAAAAAAAAAAAAAAAAGAAGTACTGACTCCAATTAAGTCTTTTCCATTCTCCTTTCATAGCTTCTATAATATATATATATATATATATATATATATATATATATATATATACATATATATATATATATATATATATATATATATAAATATATATATATATATATATATATATATATATATATGTGTATATATATAGATATATTTTTATATACATATATATATATATATATATATATATATATATATATATATATTTTGATATATTTTGATATATGTATATACAGTATATATATATATATATATATATATATATATATATATATATATATATATATATATATATATAACTTTAGGGCTTTTTCAAATAATAGGGTGCTGGCTGCGGGGGAGAGCAACACGTAAGTCACATTCATTTATGCATCGCACATTAATGTAAAGGTACCATCGTCATCGCGCACTCTTCACTTTTACTCATGTGCATTCAATATCCATACTTCATTTCCATAACGGAGAGCAGTTCAGTGAATTCCTGTCTGGAATTTTTGAGGCAATTAAAGTCTTGATACCAATCTTTGGCTAATATCCTTTTTTCTTGCTTCTTCTATTCTGTGTCTCACCTTATACTTCAGCAAATCAACTAGTTTCATTTATGTATTTTGCTATCTTCAAAACTCCATCTTGCTCATTACATTTCTCTTGCTCACATCTACTTTCGGATTTCCTTGCCACAAGCATCATCAAACTCTTTTGTCAGCTTATACAGTTTCTCTTTGTAATCCCTTTAGTATAAACATCTACAATTCCAGATCATTTTTACAACTCCTTTACTTAACCTAATGCGTTGCAACTACATCGACTGTCTTTTCTCCCATCTTCCATATTCTCTGTCCATGAACATGTCGAAATTCCACCAAAAGACAACTTACATTGGTCTCAGTAACATTTCCACAAAATACCAGTCACTTTACAGTCCTTGTCTACACACTCTTAACACTTGTTTCACTTCAATCATAAGACCTCATATTTGTTCTCAATAACTTCTCAGCCATGCCAGTCATTCCCAACTCTCTGCATAATACTTTAAATCAATTCCATTATAAGGTTTTTCTAGGTTCATATTTGCTTAGTACATTTTTGTCCTTTACTTTCCAACTTCTAACATGACTGATTCATAACAAACACTTATGCCATACTTGTTTTAACTCTCACAGTTCTCTCCTTTTAGTCATTCTCCATTAAAATTCTACCATGCATGGACGTAACTTTCCATAGCGAACCGCTTTAGTTCTTAGTTACCTTGCTATCCCTTATCTTTACATAATTAAACAATTATTCCTCCTAGCCTCCTTATACCTATTGGATAATTCCTTCTTCCAGACAAAGCTTAAAAACCCTGGTCTGTCACATAATTTCTGCTGCACTACAGCATTTCACTTGCAAACCCGTCAACGCATGGGGACTTTATTTTCCACATTCTCTTACTTGCCTTTCTTATATCCTCGTCAATCACATCCATAAAGATTTCAGCCTTAAAGCAATCCTTCTAAGTTTTGCATCACTCATTTCTGCCTCTCTTCTATTTTTCACATTCAAGAAATCTCCAACATACTCCACCAAAAACTAATAATTACTATAAACAAGTTCATATGAGAGATGTAAAACACATATATTTCTTCTTCATATGTGAATTGCGTACCCTGTGTCACCACAAGCAAAGCGTTTGACAGACAAAAATGACTAATTTTGCTCTATTGCAATCCTTTTATCATGGATAATCAAGTTTTTAATATTTGCCATATGAATATGCCCACACTTGCATCCTTCGTTCTGAGATTTATTAGTTCATTAACCTTTCTCTCTGCATTTACTTCCCTGTAAAATGACTCCCATGGAATAGTAATAAACTGGTAAGTAAAATCAGAGGTTGCCGTTCCAGAAATAATTTTCTTGGGATCAGCTAGCCAACCACTCAATCTTCCACTGTTTTCGGTGGCAATTTTAAATTTCACGGTGGTCATTTATCTACATTATATACTGATCATACCCAACATTAGTTAACTTTAGTGAGCATATAACCGATGGCATAGTGAACGCATTACTGACACATGCAATATTATCATTATGATAACCACAAAGAATGTTTTACAATATCTGTCTGCACATATTAATAAGAAAATGTTGATTAAAGTAAAGAGACAATAGAATAAAGTATTAGGTTACAGAAAAACCACGATAATATACATTGATCTCTTTTATCCTTGCTACAGAGCCTTCTCCCGTTTAAAGACAACGCTTCCCTGGGTTCCAGCAGACACCAAGTTATCAAAATTGGACACACTTCGACTAGCTACTTCATATATTGCACATCTCCGAGCAATTCTGCAAGATGACACTCAGCCCCGGTCCCAAACACACCCATTGACGCTGGTAAGGAAGATGTCTTTGCTGTTAGGATTCCTTTTTGATATGGCTGCCATATGCAAACTTGGAGATATTCAATAGAAATAGAGACTTTTATAAATTCAGTCCTATCAGTCATTTTTGTTCAAATTGCATAAAATTTTTCATTACCTCAGAAATAGTTAGTATTTATGTATGGGTTGTTTTTCGGAAAAAAATTTGTAATTTTAAGTATAGCCTATCTATCTATCTATCTATCTATCTATCTATATAAATATGTATATATCTATATATGTATATATATGTATATATACATATATATATATATATATATATATATATATATATATACAGTAAATCATATATATATATATATATATATATATATATATATATATATATATATATATATATTATTGGTGTAGTCTTGCTGAGAAAAGTTGAGGAGGGGGGTGAGGGCGGCGGTTATTACCTAAGGTTGACCGTATGAATTATAAGAAGGATTTATATTTTATGGGAGATGAGGATATGATAAGAAAAAAATTTGAAGCTTGGATCCCAAATCATTGTCCTCATTTTGTTAAGGTGCTAACTTTACTATATTACGAAAAGCCAGGAGAAATCTTTCCCTGAGATGTGAAATAGTGGAATTGGCCTCCCAGCAGAATTATTGCTACGGTTGTTCATTTCATTGAATGAATTCTAGTAGAGCATTAACCTAGTAACACACTCTATCGGTTAATATTTCAGAATATATAATGTTTTATAGAGGTTCGCAAGTGATGGTGGCCAAATGTACTGTATGAATATATATGTACATATATATATATATATATATATATATATATATATATATATATATATATTTATATATAATATATATATATATATATATATATATATATATATATATGTATATATTTACATGCTAACATATATATATATATATATATATATATATATATATATATTTATATATAATATATATATATTTATATATATATATATATATATATATATATATATTAACATATATATATTTACACATATATATGTATATATATATATGTATATATATAAATGTATATATATATATATATATATATATATATATATATATATATATATATCCTCATCCTCACCATCATCATCATCATCATCATCATCAGCCGATGTTAGTCCACTGTAGCACAAAGTCTTGAGACATATCCTTCCATTTGCGTCTGTTTATGGTCTTTCTGTGCCAGTCCACACCCGTAAACTTTCTTAGTTCGTCAATGTATCGTAATCTTCTCTTCCTATTTTTTAAGTAAGGAAAATAATAATACCAATTCCCTAATATTGCAAGAGGGTCTGCCCCTCTCTTTTATTCTTCTCCTGTACTTTTCTTTCTTCCCATTTCCTAAATCTTTCCCATCCTGAGTACCTGCCTTTGAGCTATAAACTGGATTGTATCCAGGGGTACTCTTCCTTTCCCTATATTCCCCACTTTCCTATCCTTATTCTTATTATTATTCTCTTCCTTCCCCTACTTCTTTTACAATCTCTAGGGACACATTTTATATATATATACATATATATATGTACATATATATATGCATATATATATACATGTACATATATATATATATATATATATATATATATATATATATATATATATATATGTATACTACCATTATTATTATTATCCAAGATACAACTCCAGTTGGAAAAGCAGGATGCTGTAATCCCAAAGGGCTCCAACAGGGAAAATGATCGTGAGCAAACCAAAGAAGGAAACATAGAATAGTGTGCCCGAATGTTCCCTCAAGCAGGAGATCTCTAACCCATGACAGATAAAGGCCATGGTACAGAGGCTATGGCACTACCCAAGACTAGAGAAGAATGGTTTGATTTTGGAGTGTCCTCGTCGATGAGCTTATTATTATTATTATTATTATTATTACTTGCTAAGTTACAACCCCAGTTAGAAAAGCAAGATACTATAAGACCATGAGCTCCACCAAGGATAAATAGCCCAATGAGGAAAGGAAAAAAAGAAATAGATAAAGGACATGAGATTTAATCAATAATTAATAAAATGTTCAAAAACAATAATAACTTAAAAACAGATATTTCATATATAAACTAAAACAGACTTATTTCAGCTTGTTCAACATATAAAAATTTACTGCAAGTTTGAACTTTAAAAGTTCTTCCGATTCAACTACCAAATTAGGAAGATCATTCCACAACTTGGTCACACCTGGAATAAAACTTTCTAGATTACTGTGTAGTATTGAGTCTCATGAGGGAGAAGGCCTGACTATTAGAATTAACTGCATGCCTAGCATTACGAACAGGATGGAACTGTCCAAAAAGATCTGAATGCTATGGATGATCATAATTATGAAAATCTTATGCAACATGCATAACGCACTAATTGGACGACGGTGCCAAAGATTAATAAAATATAAATAATAAATAATAAACCGTAAGTTCCTGTCCAACAAATTAAGATGAGAATCAGCAGATGAAGATCAGACAGGAGAACAATACTCGAAACAAGATAGAAGGAAAGAATTAAAACACTTCTTCAGAATAGATTGATCACCGAAAATCTTAAAAGACTTCATCACCAAGGCAAATTTTTGTGCAATTGAAGAAGACACAGACCTAATGTGTTTATCAAAATTAGATTTGCTGTCGAGAATCAAACCTAAAAATTTAAAAGAGTCATACAGAGTTAAAGAAACATTATCAATGCTGAGAGCTGGTTGTTGAGGAGTCACTACCCTTGATCTACTTACATTCATACTTTAAGATTTGTTAGGATTCAACTTCATACCCCATAATTTTCACCATACACTAATTCAAGCTAGATTTCTTTAGGGATTCAGCAACCTCAGATCGACATTCACGAGATGGAATTGATGCAAAGAGTGTAGCATCATCTGCAGATACAACAAGCTTGTTTTGTAAGCCAAATTACATGTCATTTGTATATGGTATGAAAAGTAATGGGCCAAGAACACTACCCTGAGGAACACCAGATATCACATTTGTATACTCACTATGGTGCCCATCAACAACAACTCTTTGCGATCTATTGCTTAAAAATTCAACAATGATGCTAAGGAACGACCCAGCAACTCCCAACTATTTGAGTTTGAAAACAAGAGCCTCATGATTAACACGGTCAAAGGCCAATCATACGAACTTCATGACCACAATCAAGGGCTTCTTGTACAGCATTGGAGATTGTAAGAAGGGCATCACATGCTCTAAGGTTTACGAAAACCAAATTGCAAACTAGGGAATAGATAAATATCTTCAGCAAACCTAAAAGGATGTTTTCCAAAAGACGTTAAATTTTTTTTACATAATATGGGAGTTATGGAAGTTGGCCGGTCATCAGTTGGACTTGAGCTACCACAAACACATTTACATAGTGGAGCAACATTACCTATTCTCCAACTAGTACTAAAAGCCCCTCTTCTTGCTAACTTGCACAATATAACAGATAACTTTGGAGCTAAGAAATCTGCAGTTTTTATAAAAAACAACGGCAAAATATCATTTGGGACTACACCCCCATAATTATTAAGGTCCATCAAGAAAGCTTTAATTTCCCAAGATCGAAAAGCTAAACTTCTTAGTTTAGCCTCAGGAAAAGAAGAATGAGGAAGATCAAGTTTTTCATTACTCTGCTTACTGTCAAACACATCAGCCAAAAGGGTTGCCTTTTCCTTTGGACAGTGAGTGACCGAGCCATCTGGTTTAAGTAAAGGAGGAACTGTTGCATTTACACCAAAGAGTGCAGATTTAAGAGTAACACACCCCTTAAGCTCATGGGTTGTATCAGATAGGGTTTCTTTTATGGTTGAATTATATTCCTTTTCAGTTGAAGCATAAGCTCTCTGAGCAAAGGTTCCAAGCTGAGTATAGTTTTTCCAAGTCAAATCTGATCTCTTACCCTTCCAAAGATGATAGGCCTCCTGCTTCTCCAAATAGGCACGTCTAAAATCTTCATTGAACCATGATTTTACGCCTCTAAATTATGTTGACTAGACTCTAATTCAAAAAGACAAGATCAACATCTCTAAACAATTGTGACTAATTCAAACCCAACAGATCACTCAAAATCCCATTCCAGTCGCCTTGAGATTTCATAAAAATCTTAGGTGAGTATGATACATCAGTGACAGGCTGCTCAGTCTTCACTACTAATGATATCAAGGCATGCTTAGATCCCAACTGGAGAACAAACCTTACTTTTTATAACACGAGGAGAGTCGGTGTATGCGAGGTCAAAGCAGTTACCAGGCCTGTGAGTAGCTTACAGCCTAATTTAGAGGCAAAGTCTAAAGCTCTTAAGCCATGGCAATAGGTAGGAGAAACTGAATTTAACCACTCCATATGGGGAGCATTGAAATCACGAACAAAGACATAATGGTAAGAAGACAATCAAAGATAGAATCCTCCATGTCTGGATTCCAGTAGATCGAACACAAATAGAAGTTGTAATGCCTACCACAAACTTTATTACCTGAATCTCATGACATCCACATTCATAGCAAGACTTATAAGAAGCATGGTACTCAGTCCTAATATATTCGACCATTCCCCTGGCCATAGGAATGGCATCCCGTTTCAAAATTATTGGTTTCTTAAAACCAGTTATAAGGAGCTCAGATAAATGCCTCATATTATAACCCAAATTTTCTGAGCACAAAAGAATATCATACTGTCTGGACTCAACTGTAAGGTCTTGAATATTTGCATGAAGACCACGAATATTGCAATACAGAAGACGACATTGACGAAATCTAGGACGTACTGGTCCCGGAATTCGCTCAATGTCTCCAGACAGCATTCGAATTAATGGTAATAAAAAGATACCTCATACTTAACAACTAAATTAACAAGAATGATAACAAAACAAAAACAGTCTGTTTCAAGGAAATATAAATGAAATACTTGATCAAATCCATATACATATATATACACACACACACACACACACACACACATATATATATATATATATATATATATATATATGTGTGTGTGTATATATGTATACACACACACACACACACACACACACACACATATATATATATATATATATATATATATATATATATATATGCATACATACATACGCACACACACACACATATATATATATATATACATATATATGTATATATATTTATTTATATGTATATGTATATGTATATATATCAATACAATATATATATGCACATATATATACTGTATATACATTAATATATATGTATATATATATAAATATATATATATATCTATATATATGTATATATATTTATTTATATGTATATATATGTATATATATAAATACAATATATATACACTTTTATATACATTAATATATATGTATATATATAAATATATCTATATCTATATATATGCATATATATATATATATATATATATATATATATATATATATATATATATATGTGTGTGTGTGTGTGTGTGCGTTTGTGTATGTGTGTGAGGGTGTCTCTGTGTAATATGTTTAATTTGTTACTTATGAAGCAACGTATCACCGAGGGTAATTGATTGCTTAGACTGTCTCTTATTATATATACAAAGTCACACAACACTTAATGATCTCGAAAGTATCTGTATAATTTCTTTGCTAAAATCCACTGAAGAGAATAAATATTGTACCCGAGATATGTGTTTTAAGAAAAAGTGATAACTTCATATTCGATAATAAAATGATAATTGATTTCTGTGTGGTCATAGATAATCTAATACATTCTGCAGTCATAATGGACTTGCAATTCAATCTCGAAAATGTTTGCATTTATTTGAAAATCTGTTCCTAAAAACAACTAAATTAAGACAAAAAGGAAAAAAAAAAAAAAAAAAAAAAAAAAAAAAATTTCTACATCTAATAAAGCAAACATGTTAAGAGATTAAGGAATCTTAATGAAATTTGCGCTGCTTTTGATGCTTTCAATAATTATCATGACTTTTTTATTCGCAAATGACATATGGGAGATGTCATCATACCTTAGTTTTTGACTCATTTTGATTTTTATCTCTATAGCTCTGTAGCTATATATTTATTTGTTAACTTGCATTTACTCATTTCATATTTTCTTTACCCTATTTTCAAAATTACTTTGCTCTAAGGAAACCTAGATTACCACTTTAGCTTCTTATTCAATAACATTCTTTCTTTATCATGAATTGTGCAAAGGAAAAAATAATACTGAACATGCGTATGTTACTGGAAAAGTAATGCAGCTAGTTTATAACGAGCGTCAATCGTTCTTAAATGAAAAACAACTATAGGAGAAAACTAACAATATTTTGAAAGATATGGTAATAAAATACTACGTAGAAAATATGTTAGTTTTCTGCTAGTCTGCAAAGAAAAGTGATTGGTAAGTTAACATTTTTTAACTACGGTCAAATTATTCTGAAAATTTGTGCTTCTTAATTACAGTAGAATCCTTTTGATATTGTATATATTTTTTTAATTACAGTAGAATCCTCCTGAAATTGTTTATTTTTTCATTACAGTAGAATTCTTCTGGATTTTAAATTTTTTAATTACAGTAGAATCCTTATAAATTTTTTTTTTATTTTTTCAACTACAGTAGAATTCTTCTGAAATTTTGTATTTCTTAATTACAGTAGAATCCTTCTGAAATTGTTTATTTTTTCATTACAGTAGAATTCTTCTAGATTTGAAATTTCTTAATTACAGTAAAATCCTTCTAAAATTGTTTATTTTTTAATTGCATTAGAATCTTTTTGAAATTGTTTATTTTTAATTGCATTAGAATCTTTCTGAAATTGTTTATCTTTTAATTACAATAGAATAGTTCTGAAATTGTATATATTTTTAAATTACAGTATAATCCTTCTGAAATTGTTTATCTTTTCATTACAGTAGAGTGCTTCTAAATTTTTAAAGTTTTAATTTCAGTAGAATTCTTCTGAAATTTTAAAATTTTCTAATTACAGTAGAATCCATCTGAAATTGTTTATTTTCTATTTACAGTAGAATCCATCAGAAATTAATAGAAAAAATAAAAGTTTGACTATTAAATTTTGTAAGCATTTAAATGTTTAAAAATCAATAGCACACGGGCTCACGATAATATGTACATTACATTGCCCAATCATTGATCTTAAGATTCTGTCATCCTCGAAATCCCTAATGTCTTCTTTATAATTATATGCAAAGAACATAAAACAATGTTCCTAGAAGACACACACACACACAAACACACACGCGCACGCACACAGACGCATGCGCGCACTCACACGCACGCATTCGTGCACACACACACACACGCATACACACACGCACGCACGCGCTCACACATACACACGCGGACATACATATATGCACATACACATACACATACCCACACACACACACACACACACACGAGTGCTCCCGCAAACAAACAAAATGACTGTTTGCTTTATGAATTCCATATAGTGCTGTACATCATATCTCTGGTCTTTATTTTTAAGCGCTGCTACATAGTTCTGAGACTAACTCCAGCAGACTCACTTTATTTTTCGATCAACAAAACAAATAAAAAGTTGTTAGGACAAAATCCCACAAAAACAAAACACAGACAAAATCATATAAATCTCTAGCCAATATCTTATCAGCTTCTATAAGCTAACTTTATACCAACTTGGAAAGGCTTGGCAGGGAAAAAGATGAAGCTTCTGTTGAAGAAAAAGAAACCGTTTATTTCTTTACTTTCCTGACTAGGCTATTTTTCCCGTTGGAGCTCTTGGGCTTATATCATCCTGCTTTTCCATCTAGGGTTGTAGCTTAGCAACTGATAATGATAATCATATAAATAGGAGCCTATGCAAGCTCTTTCAGTGATCGATAAGGGTGTGTTTAAGCTGATTTACAATGAAATAGCTCAGCCTAATATGTAATTATCTAGTCATTATGGAGTTCTTTTACTTATTTGCGATCAAAGAGTTTTGACGAAGTAAGTGTTCCATTTTGCTAAATCTCCGTTAGTCAGGATTTTGTACCCCAGTAACACCAAGCTACAGTATGTGTAGACATCTTGAAAAAACTAACTACACTGCCAAATGTAATATAGTCAATTCTTTTTAGTAAGGCAGATTTGCACCCACTCGAGGGGTGTCATTTTAGCTCGGAAAGGTTCTCTGATAGCTGATTGGTCGGAAGTATTTTTGTCCAGATACTTCCGACAAATCAGCAATCAAGAAACTTTTCCGAGCTAAATGGGCACCCCCCGAGTGGGTGCAAATCTGCCTCATTAAAAAAGATTGACTATAGGTTCTCTTATGGTAAATTTTTTGTTTACCGTTCACCAGGAAAGAAACAAGTAGAACACTTCTTGGAGCCTCATCCCTAAAATTCTCCTACTGTCTGTCATAACTCTGACCATGCCAATAAGATCTAAATCCGTCATCAGGTTAGTTAAGAGCTAAGTTAAAAGTAAGCTAAACAACAGCTGTCAATAAGATCGAACATCCCATAGAGTTCCTTGGTGTAAGGCGATTTTACCGAGAAACTCACTGCGGCCCGAAAAGAGTTCAAAGAAGGGCTCTTTTCGCCTTGCCTAAAGAAAACAAAAATGACAGAAGACACTTTACACTGACGAGCTACTGTTTTCCCTCCGATTTGTCTGTTCTTAGCACCACCAATGCTATAAATGTCGGGCGTAAGCATTTGAAATTGCTATAGAAATTGAGAGAGCGGCGCCGTGCATGACATGCCTGTATTTTATGATTGTATAGAATTAGAGGCCCAGTTTTGAAAGAACGAAAATGCACAAGTAATCATTGCCTTGTGCTATTTCATAGATTATGCGATACCAATTCATTCTGTTAGATGGAGAAATAGTTATTGTTGTAACAAAAGCAATTGCCCATCCTTTTATGAAAATTATTACATTTCGTGCTTGAGCTAAATGCATGATAATCTAGCAAACATCTCATAATCGAAGACAACTCATTAGTGTCGTCCACACTGTAAATAAACAAACACCAACTCTAACCGAGCGAAGTGCAGGAAATAAAGGGGGAAGATCTAAAGGCGCCTGCAGGCTTTCAATTAAGAGCTTCCCAGACGGAACAGGTGTAGAATATCAAGCTGTTTCAATATTTAGTTGAGAGTCCCAGTGCTATTCCGAGGGGATGTACCGTCAGCGTCTCCGTCGGTGAAAAAAAAAATCAGTATAAGACGAATTCTTGAAGTGTTTACGCTTAGTGGGAGGCCCGGAGAAAGGAAGAGACGCCCTTGTGAGCGGTAAAGGGGTAGAGGGAAAAAGGAAAGGGGAAGGTGGGGGAGGGGTGACAAAGGTCACGAAAAGCGAAAGTACTGTAAATAGAGAATCAGTGGGAAAAGTCGCTGGAACATGATATGCTACAAAGTGATAAATGATTTCAGACGTCGAGAGGGGGAACGTCGTCGACAAACATCTGTGGCGATGATGCGTTTTTTACTCATCACAAATAAAATGAAATAATGTCAGTACCGAGTTCAATGATAACCGTTGAATATAATTGTGTTTATAAAGGAATTTATTTTTGTTTTATCATGTCAAGTTACAACCATATAATACGATAACATCTCATTGTTACAAATTTACCTTTAAATAGAAACAACCTTTGAGAGAGAGAGAGAGAGAGAGAGAGAGAGAGAGAGAGAGAGAGAGAGAGAGAGAGAGAGAGAGAGAATAATACTCTTTAGGTGTTAGATTACTGAAATAGCAAGGCAAAGGAAAATTGAGAATTATTAGAGAAAAATCTACTAAATAAACCAAAAAATAAAACTAACTAAGAAAAATGCCAAAAGATACGGAAGCTCCGTCTCTACTTCCGCAAGTGTGTCTTGTTTTGTTTCCGAATCAGATACGACGAAGTGGGTTGACAACCGACTTATTTGTTGACACAAGAATTTTCTCTTTTCATCTGAGGCGCTGCGGTTTTCTTTCTTTCCTTTTCTTTCTTTCTGCTTCTCTGTCTCGGTGTGTTTATAAGTGAGCAAATAAATGGGAGATACAACACTAAGTGAAATAAACAAGATAAGTATGGCAAGGGTTAATTTTTGTCAAGGCTGATTTGTCTGAAGACTTTGAAATATGCAATCAATATTCGTCGACATATCAGGAAAACAGCGTCAGAGCTCAGATTTTATATTACTTTTCTATTAAACTTGCGTAAAACGATCTCAGGGGTATGAATTTCATCACAACGACGGTCAGAGGTTATTCTAATATCTACGAAACCCAGTTATCGCTCTAAAATATCATATCATTATGATCATGGGAATTCTTCAAACATCAGATTCGTCCTTTTATTTGCCTCCAACTTGCCTGGGGGTACACTCAGGCACACTATTTTATCTTATCTATCTTCCTCTTGTCTTTTTTCTTCAAGTTTTTATAGCTTATATATGAAGATCTATTTAAATGTTGTTAGTCTACTTAAAATATCTTATTGGTTCATTACTTCTCTAGTATATTTATTTCCTTATTTCCTTGATCCCTTTCGTCACAGCGCTATTTTTCCCTGTTGGAGCCCTTGGACATATAACATCCTACTTTTACACTAGGGTTGTAGATTATAGTATTACTAATAACAGTAAAGCAAATCTGCATATACCAATAACATGAACCAAATATCTTAATCAACTGTTGTTTTTCTCTTAAGAGCAAAAAACTGAATTCCCCTTTATAATTTAGATATTAGGGTAAAAAATCAGCCATCAGATTAATTTTATATTAGAAATACGTTATTATTAGTATTACTATTATTATTATTAATTGCTATGCTACAACCCTAGTTGGAAAAGCAGAATGCTATAACCCCAGGGGTTCCAACAGGGAAAATAGCCCAGTGAGGAAAGGAAACAAGGAAAAAAATAAATATTTTAAGAATATTAGAATAAGTATCTCCTATACAAACTATAAACACTTTAACAAAACATGAGGAAGGGAAATTAGATAGAATAGTGTGCCCGAGTGTACCCTCAAGCAAGAGAACTCTAACCCAAGATAGTGGAAAACCATGGTACCCAAGACTAGAGAACAATGGTTTGATTTTGGAGTGTCCTTCTCCTAGAAGAGCTGCTTACCATAGCTAAAGAGTCTCTTCTACCCTAACCAAGAGGAGAGTAGCCACTGAACAATGACAGTGCTGTAGTTAACCCCTTTGTGAAGAAAAATTGTTTGGTAATCTCAGTGTTGTCAGGTGTATGAGGACAGATGAGAATCTATAAAGAATATGCCAGACTATTCGGTGTATGTGTAGGCAAAGGGAAAGTGAACCGTAACCAGAGAGAAGGCTCTAATGTAGTACTGTCTGGCCAGTCAAAGGACCCCATAACTCTCTAGCGGTAGTATTTCAACGAGTGGTTGGTGCCCTGCCCAACCTAATACCTCAACTGTAGACCAAATACCCGTTTCTGTTCAAAGGTTTTCAGAGGAAGGTTATAACTATCACCCATAACTTAGTTTATCTTTCTCTTCAAACATTTCAAAAGCTTCATCATTTCAATTTCAGTTTTCTGAAGTGTCTTGTTCGTGGCATTTAACCGTTCCAGTATACAGTCCCAAAGCACACAGAGTAAGGCCAATTCAAAATCTTCCAATTTTGATGCTAAGCTGGCTGCTTCGCTTCTTGTAGTTGCTGTTTGGTCTTCATCCTCTGCTATTTGGATCAAAGCAGAACGTATTTCAGCAAAGCAGTCTTTCAAAGCATGTGTTGCATCATGCTGCGCTGACCACCTTGTTGTTGATAATGATTTGATGACATCTCCATGAATGGTTGACTTGAGTATACTCCACCGATGCGTTGAAGCAGAGAAAAAAATAAAGAGTGCTTATAAAAGTCCAAAAAAGGAAACTGCAGCAACACAACACTTCGCAGCACATGACCCAACAAGATTAAGAGAATGTGCTGAGCAGGGCGCATATTCAGCAAGTGGGTTGATTTGCTTGATACGGGCTTGCAATCCATTATATTTACCCGACATGTTACTTGCATTGTCATAGCTCTGGCCACGGCAATCCATAATAGAGAGATCATGTTCAAGCAGAGTATCCAGTACTACATTCGTCATTGTTTCTCCATCATGGCCTGAAAGAGGAATGAATTTTATAAAGCGCTCTACAGACTTACCACTGGAGTTGACAAAGCGAACAATGAATGTCAGTTGATCTGTATGTGAAATATCTGGTGTTGAATCTATACTTATTGCAAAGTATTTTGCAGTTTTCACAGCTGCTATGATGTTATTGAGGACCTTCTTAGTCATCAGGTCAATAAATTCATTGCAAATAGTAGATGACATTTAAGATACAGTGCCTCTTCCTGCATTCCCAAGGAGTGATACATGATTTGCTAAGAATGGATCGAATTGTGCTAACAGTTCTATGATCCCTAGGAAATTACCATTGTTTTCCGAACCAAAAACCTCATTTTCTCCACGGAAAGCAAGTCCTCTTAGAGCTAAGAATTTTACAACAGCAACAACTCTTTCTAGAACTTTTCTCCAATAAGTGCGCTCTTTTTCAGTTGATTTTCCAAATGAGAATCCAATAAGCCTTTTTTCTGTGCACGAAATACACTGGCTAAAATGCAGCTCCTGTGAGTGGTGCTGTTTTCATGTTCCTCGAAACGCTTGGAATTTTTCCAGTCATTAAACCCCTGTGTGAAGGCATTTTCTTTGGTAGAAAATAGCTTGCATGCTGAACAGTACACTTTTCGTGAGCTTTCAGAGTATACCATCCATGATCTTTTCACAATTTCTGAATTTGCAAGCTTCCTATAAAACATAGATGACTTTAAACAACGACGATTTCCATCATCATAAATCCTTGCTGATTTCCTAAAGTCAATGTTCAGAGTTTGAATGAAGTTTTCTGCAATGAAAGCATTACATAGAGAATCTGGGATTACATTTGGCCATGAGGCAGGATCTTTTAAGACAAATCCTGTGGATGAAATGTCCGTCACATTGAGAGGAGACACAAAAGAAGTAGATGCTGGCTGCGAAATAATGGAGGGAGGGCTTCCTGTATGATCTGATGTATCTGCAGATTCAACTGTACTGGTAACATCAGAAACTGTTTACGTGAGCATGTCTGTGATCTTTCTGCAGCTTCCTACATCTTTCTTTTTCTGTTCTTCTTCTTGAATTTTCTTCTTTCTTTTCTGTGACCAACTCGCACTCGCATAAGAACGTCCAACATCACGTTCACGAGATGCCATAATGAGGATGTATCACTGTCTGTAATCCTGCAAATACAAATTTTTCATTATCAATTATTATTATTTTTTTTTTTATCATTAATTATTTATTTTTCCAACATCAGGTTCACAAGATGCCATAATGAAGATGTACCACTATCTGTAATCATGCAAATACAAATTTTTCATTATCAATTATCATTAATTTTTTAATTATTTTTTTTCTTCTGTCAATTGGGGGGATATGGCCCTTGTAGCCCCCTTTCCTCTGGCTGCGCCTCTGAAAATTCAAAACGTTACCAGAAAGGAGTCATATACAGAACTTTTACCATAGATTAGGTTAGTGATTTGGGCTACGAATATTTTACTAATTCATCCTCCTTGATTTCCAATTTACTTAAACAGAAATCATACTGAAATTGCACGGGAAAGCCAGATTTTCTCCAAATCCAATGCTTTTCTGAACGTCATTTGCTCCCTAGATAAATTTTCAACACCCTGAAATAGAAAAATCAGTACCTAAATAGCTGTGTAAACAGTGGTAGCACTAATAGTAAAATAGCAAATCCTTAGCATTTTGTTAAGAAATTGCATGGTTTGCAACATTTTTGCACTTTGACCTCAATAACTTCTAGAGTAATAGAGATCTGTTATTGAAATGATAAAGACTTAAAGACAGGACAAAGTGCTTTTAAAACCTATCAACGGAAGTCAGTTTGCGTTGTTAAGTTTTCTTATAGTATTTTTTCCAAAAATGCGTCTTTACTGGTCCATGCGTCTTTACTGGTCAAGTAACCCTATCAGGTACCTCCCCTAACATTTAGAGGCGAAAACAAACATTTATCCATACACATCAATGTCTATCAACAACACTTCAGTTAATTTGTCACAGTACAAGTCCAGATAACGTGTAATTACTACAGAAAATTGGAGAGGAATCTCCCATACTCACCCATTAGCGGGAAAACACAACCGTTCTGATGTAAACAAAGGCGTGTTGAGTGTTGCCATCTATGGTTAGGTTTATTTATTTTTATTTTATTTTATTTCATTATATATTTTTTGTTATGATTAATTTTCAAAAATCAATTTTACTCTCCAAACACTTGAATTTTTTAGGTAGGGACCCCTTTGCATTTGCACCATGTGCGCAGTCTTGGATGAGCCCCTGAACCCCTTGGATCGCGGAGTCCCAAAAGACGCGGGGCCCTAGGCAAATGCCTAGTTTGCCTATGCGGTAATTCAAATGCCTAGTTTGCCTATGCGGTAATTCGGCCCTGCCCATAAGGGGCGACGGGCATTGCATCGTTTGGATCTACATGCGCAGGAAATTACTTCTATCGTTCGTCAGTATCGTGAATCGATTTTTCCTGTTGATCCAAATACTTCAAAAGAGAATTTTAGCTATTTTCTAAATTTATTTCAAGTATAGGCTTGTAATTTTTTTCACTTCTAAAGAGCAGAAGGAGGGTAGCTTGCATTACAGCTAACCCCCAGGTCACCGTCACCCTCGGGTAAAGTGTACAGTCTGGAAAACTTTCATGCTTAGTTGCTGCTCCTCTAATGATGGAGGACCGCTCAGGCAATGGAGTCATCGAGTCGTTCTGCACGTGTTAAACCAATAATAGAAAGAATTCCAAATCTTCTCAAGCAGATGCAACAGAGGCACTACTATTGATTTGTATTCCTAGATTTTAGGGCTTGAGAAGGGAAACATTAAATATATCGTAAAACACAAAAAGGAAAAGAAACAAGTTAATAAAAACAACCCTTCCCTTCAATTATTTATAATTTATTGAGTTTTCTACATAAATTCACAGATGTTAACCAATAATAGTAATTTTATGATACTTTTATTTCTCTCCAACTCAAAATTCGCTATAAGAAGTGGTCGAATTCTGCCGGTTTAGCGTGGTACATAAAAAGGAGAGAGGATTACTGACTACTTTTCATACTTTCATATGAAAGTATGAATAGTACTGCATTTTCCAGAGCTTTTTGTTGACGTTTAGGAGCTTGAGTGTCTGGTTTGGAAAGGCGAGGGTAGCTCATTGCGCATGCGAAATTGTCAAACACTTTTGGTATCCTTATCGTGTTTTCTATGTCGTAATTTTTACTTAACGTTTTGAGCTAATTGAAATTTTCGAATTTTGCCTTCACTAAGTTCTCGATTTTTTCGTCTTGAGACATTTTTTTTATAGTATCCTCTTTATTTGCCCAGTGACTGCCATGTGTTTAAGAAATGCATGTGGGGAATATAATAATCTTATATAAAGTTATTTTAGGTAAGTGAGGAGTAGGCCTACATAGGTGTTTTATTCAAGGTTAGGCAAGATTAGCAACAGGTGGTACCCGTGGTAAATAATGAAGGTGGTCATTATCAGGTCTTGATGAATCCCCGTTTTTCCTTTTCTCCTGTCCCCCTCTCATGCCATATATCCGAGTTTTTCATGAGCACACATGAGCTATGTATTTTCCCACCTGATTTTGGTGTGTTTTAAGTACATCTGCCATTTGTGCACTGTGCTAAGTTTTATTTTGTTATCCAACCCAAAAATCCCAATTGCTCATTGGGCTCCCCCATAAACATATACAAAGGATTGGGAAAAATAGTGGCATGTAACAACGAAAGTTATAAAGAATGCATGAAACACAGACTAACCGGTTGAAAAATACATGGGTCGTATGTTTGGTGCAAGATAAAGTAATTTATCATGCTATTACCCACATGTCCAATGTTCCCAAGTCTTTGTATTGTGATATTCCAGTCTTAGGCTTTAATTCTCTTTTGAGTTACACTAAAACACCATTACATTTGTATTTTACGTATTTTAATTCATAACGATTATAAATAATTTTCTCATTGGTTGCTTTCATTTCATTCCAGTTATTATTTTTTCATTGTGATTATCAAGTTTTATTTCTCTCATCTTTATTGATCTTCCCAGGTTTCTCATATGGGCAGAATCTCTGTGGAATTTTATTTAAAACATTTCGATTTTGTAATTAATGTAATTATTTTGACAATAAAAACAGTAGCAATAATAATCGGCATATTCAAGGTTGATTTTATCAAAGGTCTTATTAATATTGACTTTTAGATTTTACATCTTTTATGAAAATAGCCAGTTTGATTGGAAGGTTCCGACAAATGTCCTTGAAGAAGGAAAAGAATTACTTTCACCTGATCTGTTGTAATAAAAGCTTAATAGTCTATACTTTATGCATTGCACTAAAGCAGCTGACAACCAATCCTCACTAATGTGAAGTTTATTTTTCAAATCTCAAATATTTCTTTTTCATTCATTGATCATGACAAAATCATAACTCCAATTGGAAGAGTAGGGAAGGCATGTGATCGGAGAATCTCATTTCTAAACAGGTTTCTTACCTCAAACAAACTCTCTTCTAAATAATCATAACAATTGATCTCATTTATTCTTTTATAAAGAACTTTGAAAATTTCTCGTTCTGGGAGACTTGGGATCTCTTTGAGTTGCAGTAATTTTTAAGCCCTAGTATAAACTCGTGAAGGGTAAGCTTTCAATAACTTTTAGATTATATCGCGGTCAGAGACCTGATGATTGTGAGGTCAGATAGCTTAAGATTATTTACAAACTTAGAGACCATCAATAAGGAAACAGAACAAACTCAACTCTTTGAAAACAAATGGAGACTTTGAGCCTAAAATATGGTATCAAATACAAACAAAGTTCTTTTAGATTGCTATTTTTCTTATCATAAATGAAGTAAAACAAATACTATATAGTAGTAACTAATGTTTAGTGACTAGTTTACAGTTGATAAATCACGATATACTTTGGTTGACTACGGATTACCTTCCAAAAGCAAAGGCACGTCCAATAAAAGAAAGGTAAGGAATCATTATTATCATTAGTTAGAGATGCAGAGTGCTATAAGCCTAAAGGCTCCATCAAGGAAAGCAGCCCAGTTTGGAAAAGAAAAAGAGAACCCACGAATGAACTATAAGTCAGAAGTGATAAGAAAAACAAAAGATATGAAATATCTAAAGATTAGTAACAACGTTGAAATAGATCAGTGATAATTTAACTATTAAACGAAAGAATTGAGTCGAAGTGTTCAACAGAAAAGGATTTGCAACATGTTTGATCTTCTGAAGATCAATCGAATATTCTTCCTGATCTGGCTGACATTTTATTGAAGTTGTGACACAACTTTAATAGAATTTCTATTATTCTTCTTCTTCTTCTTCTTCTTCTTCTTCTTCTTCTTCTTCTTATTATTATTATTACTTGCTAAGCTACAACCCTGGTTGGAAAAACAGGATGCTATAAGCCCATGTGCTCCAACAGGGAAAATTGCCCAGTGAGGAAAAAAAGTAAGGAAAAACTACAAGAAGTTTAAGAACAATAATAACTTTAAAATAAGCCTTTCATAGATAAAGTATAAAACCTTGAAAATAACAAGTTGATAAAAGTTGCAAAATAACAAGAGGAAGAGAAACAAGATAAAATAGTTTGCCCGAATGTACCCTCAAGTAAGAGATCTCTAACCTAAGGCAGTGGAAGGCCATGGTACAGAGTCTCTGGCACTACCCAAGACCAAGAACAATGGTTTGATTTTACATTGTCCTTCTCCTAGAAGAGCTGCTTACCATAGCCAAAAAGTCTCCTCTACCCTTACCAAGAGGAAAGTAGCCACTTACTAATTACAGTGCAATAGTTTAACCCCTTGAGCGAAGAAGAATTGTTTGGTAATCTCAGTGTTGTCAGGTGTATGAGGACAGAGGAGAGCATGTAAAGAATAAGCCAGACTATTCGGTGTATGTGTAGACAAAGAAAAATGAGCCGTAACAAGAGAGAAGGATCCTTTGTATTACTGTCTGGCCAGTTAAAGGACCCAACGACTTTCTAGCGGTAGTATCTCTACGGGTGGCTGGTGCCCCGGCCAACCTACTACCTACCTTTTAGAATTAACTGCGTACTAGTAAGAGAACTGGAAAGGGTATATTGATAATATTGAGAACAAGATATTTGAATAATTAATTAGAATCAACTTCTTCATCTTTAAGGGGATAAGTTGCGCAATCCTGTGATTTAGCCAGGGGAGATGATTGCTTAATATCCCCCATAAGATATGTTTAAGCTTAAGATTTGGCCTCATTTAAAGAACTGGCATAAAGCATTAAGACTAGTCTTGAATACTATGAGCTTGAGTCTCTGAACAACTTTTATTCAGCAAACTATTCCCAATAAAAAGTAATTTGATTTACACAGACTCACACTGTTAGCAATACTGACTTTCTTGCCTGTAGAGGTGAAGTGAGTTCTTTTTGGGAAAAGTTTACAGAATAAATTTTTTTTTTTTTTCGGAGAGCCTAGCTCTATCATATGAGACTAGTCTTACTTATTTGTTCCAAGTTGAAAACGAGCAAAATCTTGGGCTGACATATCTTAAGGGGTATGTTGAAGAATAACCTCCTCTGGCTCAACCCCAGGCTTGTTGAACTTCAGATGTCCCATTTACGTTATTGGTGAAGAGGTGGGTTCTATTTAACTATCCATATATTTTGTACTCTATATTATGAAGAATTCCCTTCCAACACTTTGACTATACAGGATGGTACTGTCTGGGAAGATCTGAATGTAAATAATAGTCAAAGTTATAAAGAATCTTATGTAATTTGCCCCCGAAACGAACTAAACGACGGTACCAGATAATAATATCTAGATCAGGGATAAGGAATTTAATGAACTGAAAATTCTTGTGCAGCAAATTAAGATGAGTGTCAACAGCTGAAGACCAGATAGAAGAACAATACTCTAACCAAAGTAGAATGAAAAAGAATAAAACCTTTCCTCATGATAGAGTGATCAACAAAAATGTAAATTTTTTTCTCAATATTCCGATTTCTTGTGTAACTGAAGAAAAAACAAACCGGACATGTTTCTCAAAAGTAAATTTCCAATCAAGAATCACACCTAAAATTTCAAATGAGTTGTATATAGCTAAAGAGGCATTGTCAATAAAAAAAAAAATCTGAATATTGAAGAGCCACTACCCTTGACCTAATTACAATCATACTTTGAGCTTTGTTAAGGTTCAATTTATCCCCCAAAATTTGCCGCATGCAGTAATTTTACCTAATCTCTATCAAGGGGTTCAGCAACCATAGGTCCACATTCAGGAGATGGAATTGATGTAAAGAGAGTAGCATCATCTGCATATACAACCAGCTTGTTTTCCAGATTAAACACATATGTAAATGTAGTAAGAAAAGAACTTGGCCGAAAACACCAAACTGAAAAATACTAGATATAACATTCTCATAGTCACTATGGTGTCTATCAACAACTACTTTTTGTAATCATTTAGTTAAAAATTCTATCAATAATGTTAAAAAAAAACCGACCTTCTCCCAGCTGTTTAAAATAGAAAACAAAGGCATTATAATTAACATTGTTACAGGCAGGCCTAAAATCAAGGTCAATCATAAGAACTTCTTTGGCACAAAATGACCCAACACAATTGTAAAATACAAAGAAATTTCTTCATGTGAAAAAATTAATATATTGACATCCATAATGATAATAATGATAATAATAATAACAGTCTTACAAAACATTTCAGCCTTGTGATATCAAACATATCACAGCCAGTACTATAAATAATGGAGATTACTAATGAAAAAATAAACATTTATAGAACCAAAATAAGATAAAATAATAAAGTCCTCAAAATAATAAACCAATGCTTGCTTGTTAATCTAAATGTAAGCTACCCTTTATTTGTATACTCATTGTTATCACATTCTTCTTGATGCATTAATCGGGCCATTACTGAGGGAGGGGTTTGCAAGATGAAGGGGAGGGGACAATGGGGAGAGGGGAGGGCAGCAATGCCATGTCTAGGCCGCAGGTAACGGTAGTGCCAGTGCCAATATGACCAGGTGGACTGGATCATTGTGATGACGTCTCTCTCAGCGAGTTTCACCGGAACATCTCTCTCTCTCTCTCTCTCTCTCTCTCTCTCTCTCTCTCTCTCTCTCTCTCTTGTATTTTCCCCAAATGCATGTGTATTGCTTATTTGACTGTTTTTGAATACTCTTAGTAACATCTTATGCTCGGCAGCATAGGATCGAGATATTTTTGTACATTGATAAACCTTTCGGCAAACTGATGAGGTAAACTTTTTATAATTTTATCTAA
>NC_090728.1:70414577-70417077 GCF_036898095.1 Palaemon carinicauda | reverse complement strand
TTATATATATGTATATATATACCGTATATACTGTATATATATAAATGTATATATATATATATATATATATATATATATATATGCATACATACTGTATATATACATATACATATAAATATATATATATATATATATATATATATATATGTATATGTATGTGTATGTATATATATATATATATATATATATATATATATATATATATATATATATATATATACATATATATACATATATATATATATATATATATATATATATATATATATATATATATATATATATATATATATATATATATACAGTATATTGTTACGGCTGGAGAATTACATAAACTCCTGAGATCCAAACTCACCTGTTTATTTTACCATAATCAGTTATACTTGAAAAGTACCCGAGCTCTGAGATTAATATATAACTCCCAGAAGGCAATATATATGAACACTGAATATTCAAAGGTCTCTTACTTAATAATCAAAGCAAAACTGAGTGATTATTTTATAAGAGCTATTCAAAAACCATCCTCTTACTTTGATTCTTAGTCAGGGATTACAAGCGTGCACTATTATGAAATATTAGTGATTGAAACAATACACTCTTTACAAAAATAAATATATTCTATAAAAAGTTATAACAATAATACCAAAGAGTTAACACCAAAATTAAATTACTTCAAATACAAAATCTGAACGTAATCTTAGACTAAGACAAAAGAAATACTCTTAAAAAGATTATACAATCACTTGTTTCACTATAAATTAATTTATAAAATATTTAATTTTGATAATTAATGAAAATAGTTAACACTTTAACACTCTAATGATGAAACCCTAAATGGAATTTATGTAAATGGAACTGTTGAACTTATACGTTTTTGGTCCACATACGAGGTTACTGAATAGGTAAGAAAATTAAATACAAAACACTGTTTATCCAAAACTCACAGAGCCCGTTATATTAAACAAGTATTTATTTTAAAAAAATACACTTGAAATATCATTCAATGGATTCGTCAACGTTTGAACACTACACACGATATATGTTGGATAGAAATAATTAATCACGTTTGAGAGGGCACACACTTGATGCACTTGAGAGGAGAGAGGGCATTGGTTGTTTCAAAGGGATAGGCTGAATCTCTTCTGCTGCTTATGCATTCCTAGGGTCTATATATATGGACTTACTTCGTCTGGAATTTTGTAAATAGATCATTCTCGTAGCTTGGGGGCCTGATATAGCAGCGTAAGATTGGTAACGTAGAAAATTGAACAGGGGAACAAACCTTGCTTGCAAGGCAACCCTCTCTCAGTTACCTCCACCCACCTCCCTCCTTGAAACAATAAAAAAAAAGAGTAAAACTATTTTGAGAATTTCACGCACAATCTAAGCATGTGGGAATATAAACATGACGTAATACCTTGTCTTATTACCTCGTGTGTGATACAGCATACCTAAACAAGTTTACATAATACTCCGTAATAAAATACATTAAATAAAATATCAATGATAAAAAATAACGTAAATTTACATATACTGAATTAAAATGAAAAATACAATTAAATGAATGACGAAAGTCTTATGTAATTTACATACATTTACTTAAACCTATATGAGAGGAACTCACCTTACAAGCTGGCTAGACATCTCCTAAATACACAAATGAAATACATGAATGAAATATTTACTCTATACAAGACCAGTGTCTCACGAATATGTATATATATATATATATATATATATATATATATATATATATATATATATATATATATATACACAGTATATATATATATTTATATATATATATATATATATATATATATATATATATATGTATATATGTATATATACATTATATATATATATATATATATATATATATATATATATATATATATATATATATATATACAGAATATGTATATATATATATATATATATATATATATATATATATATATATACATAAATATATATATTGATAAGGTTCCACAATGATGTATGACGTGTATGAAAACTAGGTTTATATTTGTAGATATTACAAAAACTTTTAGAGCTTTCGTCTATCATCTGTGAACTTGGTCACTAAAATGTTTATGAAATTACAAGTCTGGTACTGATGTAAGGAAAAAAAGAAATACATAAACAATTCAAATACATAGTCATATAGTTAAAACAGATTAAAATCAATCACAAAACTATTTCAGGTTGTTGGGCCCTTGTCCTTTCCAAAATTCTCTGAGATCTTCTGGGTGGTATGTTACGATGGTCACTATCCAATTCGATGTTTTGGTAGTTCTGGTCGTTTGTCACTTGAACTGTCTGTGGAGGATGCACCTGTGAAGGAGGGACAGGGGAGGAAGCATCTCTTATCTTCGCACATATATTCCTACAGTTTCGAATTTTGCTTCTCCTACATATTTCTTCACTAATGTTTTCATCTTCTACTATTCCCCTGTTACCCTCAAAAGACTTGTTCAAAGAGATCACAGCACCTTCT
>NC_090728.1:70377077-70412077 GCF_036898095.1 Palaemon carinicauda | reverse complement strand
TCATCACGAGTTCGCTTCGTAGTTTTTTAAAGAAGCTATCGATAGAAAGTTGCTTGGTAAAGCTTTTCAGAATGTTTCGAAAATAAGTTAGGGAAACATCATCAAACTGCGCAACTACACGACAAACCTGCAATTTCTTTGGATGGTATTTGTCGATGAAGTCGACCACGTCTTGATATTTTCCTAACACCTCTTTTATTTGCGCGGAACTTATTGCAAGTTCACTCATACGGATGCCACGCTCATGCTTTTCAATAATTCCTTGCTTTACTTCTAAAGAAAGCATTCCCTTATTCCTTTTCTCACCACTACCACTACCACTTGCGAAACTAAGCCTTTTAGGGCCCATGATTTTCGTAAAATACCGTAAAAGGATGAACGTAAAAAATCACGATTAAAACACAATTAATAGCAGAACGCACAGGGCACAACCACACAAAGCCAACGAGAACAGAGGACTGACCCAAGCCACGCTAATTGAGGGTCCCTCCGAGATTGAAGTGCTGCCTTCTATTGGTGGAAATAAAAAACACATCAGGCGCTATGAGCACCGACTACGCATATGAGTATTGTTTACTTCGGGTGTCGAAAAAAAAATTCGGGTGTAGAGTAGGAACGTGTTCGAATTGTACTTCGCGTGTCGAAAAATTCGGATACAACCGGTACGACGAAAATTGCTTACTTCGTGTGTCGAAATAAAATTCGGGTGTAGAGTCAAAAATTTGCTCGAATTTTACTTCGGATGTTGGAAAATTCGGATGTAGATACGTTCGGATGTAGAGGTTCCACTGTATATATATATATATATATATATATATATATATATATATATATATATATACATATATATATGATAAATTTTTGCACATTTAGACGTGTTTTTCATATTCAAATAAGCCATATATATGGCTTATTTGAATATATATACATATATATATATATATATATATATATATATATATATATATATATCAAAAATTCCCTACATGAACAAATCAACAATCGTACATTTCATCTTTGTGGACCATATTCTCAGCAATCAAAAGTCTAAGATCTGGCATTTTGAATTTATTCCAATATTTTTTAACAGTAATGCACATGAAAAAGTAAATTCCATCTTCAGCCCACTTCGGTGACATTTACATCATATTGAGCAGCGAGAGTGCTCTTAGTTTGATCTTAGTTTATTTTACAGGTCCTATAAAAGTTGAAACGTGTGCGCCATAAACAGACTTCTAGGTGCTTCTCTGCTTTTAAAACAAAGCTAAAGGGACTTCTAATGTAGTGATATCCAGTTTGTATTAATTACTATTACCCTACCACAGTTGTAGGTTATGATGTTGAATGACCAAAATTTGCAATGCACACCCACATGCAACCATGTATGCACATAAAAACACGCATACAAACACGTGTGCACACAGCTACAGACATACACATATTCTCATCAAAGGCCAAAGCACTTGTAACTTAAAATATTCTAAGATAAGACTTCTCCAGTTTCCTATATATTTTCTTTTTTTCCAGTCCCGGAGTTCCATTTACCAACACCTGATTCGGCCAAAAATTTATGTCTATCATCAGGGCGACCCTACAAAAAATCTTGTGACTGATCCTATTGTATACTTACATTTGTTGGTAAAACTACTCATATATTTTGCTGTTAGCTTGGAGGATTATTTCTAAATACCTTTGTGTTACGAGGTATACTGTACATGTGACACATACTGTCGTATAGTGAAGATGGCATTGAATAAACAGTAGTGAAAAAGAGGCCAAGGAGAATACATATTCCGAACACCTGATATTAAGAATTCCACCTTCTTTTCGTTAATTTTTTTCTTGCAGTTACAATAAAGAAAGTATGTTATAACAGATAGAGCAGGTTCTTTGTGAAGAAAAGAATATGAAAGGCCGAGTTTTTTTACTTTGCAAGAAAAGAAGCAGGCATTAAAATAATGCTCAGCAGAAGTATCCATTCTTAGTAACTGATACAAATATCTGCTACCTACACTCCATGCATCAATGAAATAATTTTGTTGGCAGAGCATGGAAATGTGAAGATTATGATCATAGATCAGAAGAGTAGTTTACTTACTCAACTTCAGAAACAGGCACTAATTGGTCGCCAGGCCTTTTCAAGGAATGATTATATTTCTTCATTCTTCAGAAAAAGGAAAGAAGAAATGGTGGATATTGATAGAAGATGATGTGATCTTACAGAAACCTCTTGCAGAATTGGCTAGCATAGAACACTTAACTAACAAGATATTTGATGAGCTTCCGTGATTTATTGGTGCGATTTATGAACTGTGAAGAGCCACTATTTTTGGAACTATTTCTATAATGACAAGATGAGCCATATTTACACCTTGTTAGTCAGCCTCTTTGCTACATTTATTTCGTAGCAATCATGTAGGCTGACTATAGCTTCTGGCTCACAATCCAATCATTGAATATTCCAGTGAATAGAGGATAGACTGATAATTTATCTACTCATTAGGTTGAAGCAGTGTGCGTACCCTGATGATGAAGTTCTTATTTCTGAGAAATTGTCCAACTATTTTGATGATAGTGATAATGCAGGAATATTCAATTGATATCTTATCTGAAGACTGTATAAAATGTTAAATAGTTTTTTTACTCAACTCGCACTAAAATTCTGAATGCATTAATTTGTTGGAACTTTATATGATTATAAATCTATCTCTTATTTTCCATTTAAACTGTTACCTTCAAGATGAAAAGAGTAGGATTTGAAAAAAAAACCTAATAATTTTTGATTAATTTATTTAAGTTGATGTTTGACCTAGAAATTTAGTGTTGAGATCAAATTTGCAAATCATTTAATTTGATCTCCTTTTAAAGTCTAGATGTTATAAGATCCAGAATAATGACTAAACTATTGAATTTCTGCTTTCAGTACACTGTAGCTATTTTTATCAATATCCTGAACCTGGAGGTTATGATCTGTACTTGACATTTAACCTTGAATACCTTTTAAAATCTTTTGAAACAAAAAACTTTCCTTTTTAATTTTTCTTATAATATTTAAATTGTCTTTGATTTATTATATCAACTGATCGTTTTCAAATTGAAATCAGCTGTTATTGAGAGTCACACGGGTACCCTGAAGTCTCCAAAGGGATTGATTGAAATAAAAGCCCTCTACCACTTCTTGATAGCGGATTCTGCGTTGGTGAAAAATTCGTTTCATGTCATTCCCGTAGAGTAGAACATAAAATAAGGGAGACGAAACTCATTACCCAATCCTCCAAAGGGATCAAAAAATTTATTTTTTATTGCTATACCACGTAGACTATGGCGTCGTATTGGTTAACTAGTGCAGAACCAAACTCCTTGTCTTTGGAGATTACTTTCCTTTATGCTTCCTTAAGGACAATATCAGACGTAGATCATTTTTTTTTGTATACAAAAACACCAGTTAATCACAGTTGCTGCATAATTTTGTGCTACACAATTATTAGCAAACAAAAAAAAAAAATGCTATATTTTACCATTTACTACAAAGTATGATATAACAATTCAAGTTTTGTTATTTAATGGAGTCCCATACTATTTTCGATTACATGACTTCATAGGGCTTTGTTAGTTTGGTCCCCCGAAGTAGTTAACACCATGATTTCCGTAGTTTAACATATTTCACGATGTTGTGCTAAGGTCTCCATTATTGTTTGCACTCAACAGGCATTATTTGAATGGATTTTCTTTTATCATAAAACAAAAGAATGTTGATGTAAAAATATAACATATATCATGGTTAGTATATTTTCTGTATATATTTTTGCAGGTACTTCGGTGATGAACTTCCCGATTACGATTACTATTCCCCGGAGCTCTTGCACATCGCATGATGAGATTGACTGCTTATCATTATGATGATGAATAGAAAAACCTGCTAAAAACATGAAAATGACTCTACTTCACAATAACTACAACAATCATCATCCGATTATTAACGCATCACCAGCAACAGCTGTTTTATTGAGAAACCCAATGCCCGTGAATTGAGTAAAAAAAAAACTAAAAAAAAGCCTTGATTCTGACTGGAATTCTCGTGTTGTGCGCGTAAAGAACGGCTGATTGATATTGGAAGAAAAATAATATCAATTGGCGGACAGTGTAAGGAAAGAAAATCTGGAATGTGTTATATTCTGTTAATTAAGATAGTGACTTGCATTAGGGATGATAAACGGAGGAACTTTCAGCAGAAAACTGTCAAACATGTTATGATTTCCCGTTTCTTTTCAATAATTCATGGCACTCTGTAAGGAGGACAGTGGAGCATAAAGCTCATGTGAGTGGTGATGAATAATGAATTATTAATAGCATCTAGAAGACAATTAAATCAAGGATATATACACAGGGCTATGGCTATTATAATTCAATGAAATTAATCTAGAGTATTTGAATATCTCGAAGCTTTTATGTCTTGTTCAAAATCTTATTGGAATAAGATGAACAGTTAATCTATAGAGTACCATGGACTTGTTTAAAAGATTTGTTCTTAAACAGGACCTGGAAAGTTGAGCAAGGTAAAGTTAGAGACGTTGGACAGCTACGTGGGAAGAGACAAGGACGAATGGATGAATAGAAGAAAACATGAGGCCATAAAGCATCAAAGAACCTCTTTTTTCGTCAACAGTATGACACGCAAGACCAAATATGATTAGTGATTAGCAATGTTCACCAGATTGGATATAATTCTTTATTCATATGTCTATAAATTTGTTAACATGGCCTATACACTCATCTCTGGATGAAAGATCATAAGAAAACAAGACTGTCATTACATAATTAGAGGTATTTAATCACTTTATAGTCAGTATACGCTATGGTTAACAATTCATAGGCTGAAGTGTAATGAAACCTATTAGGATGTGCTTATCTAAACTTGTACTATTGATTGCTTATAAAGTGATGGCGATAAAAATATTCGGCATCAGTCTAGTCTTCAGAAAGCAAAAAAGTCATTGTTTTTATATTTATTATTCTTATTTGAACTTGTAAAAGATATACTGTAGATATCATACACGATAACATGAATGTTATCAAGAATTGTACTTAAATGAATAAAAAATTGGATTGATATCACTATTGGTAGATAATGAGATATCATTTTATAAATAATCATAAAATCATAATACATTTCATCAATTTGTGTTACTTTTTTATATAATGTCCACTGAATGTAGCCTTTTTTCCTTGAATTATTTGAAACATAATAAATTACATTTTTAGATGATGTGGAGTAATGAGAGCTTTGGGTGTGGAGGAAATGCCCCCCTAAATCTTGATGAAGTCACTGGCAGCAGGGTGACGGATGGGGTTTAAGGTGATGGACAAACTGCCTCTTCGGCTTTAACTCCTGATGCTTGGCGGTTGATCTTACTAGAATTAGTTTGGACTGGCAGGGGTCACTTGCCTTAGTTAGATAGGCACTGCACATCACAAGGAAGTAGCTATCCTTGGATGTATCCAGCCAATGAATACTCTATGGATTTAGTCAGTCATGGAAAGAGAAAATGAAAGAATGGCCCTCAGTCCCGGGTGTAGCCGGGTGCAAAGAATCTCCCGGTTTGAAAATACTAAAAAAAAATAAAAATTGAGAATAGGTAATTGGAATGTTAGAACCATGAATCAGATTGGGAAGTTCCAGCAAGTGGAGAGAGAATTTATGAAATTTAGTTTGGATATCTTGGCCCTACGTGAAATACGTTGTAAGGGGATTGGTAATGAAACTTTAGGCCAAGGCAATACATATATTGGTGTGCTACTGTTGTTAACACACATTTGGGTTCTCTTCAAATGTCATCTTAAATGTGTTATATATTAGAGTTGGTATGTTACATCTTCAAGTAAAGTCTAAGTAAGTTAACTTTAAAATAGTTTATTCTTTAAGAACAGTGTTAACATCTCCATCACAGGAGTATAGCTGGTTTGGTCGGATGACCATTCCGTATGACATCTTAAAGTGAACTGATACAAATATCCAATTTCATACTAAAGTCTCCCCAGTTATCTCAGCATTTATGCATTTATAGTAAACACAACATTTATAACGGAAGGTACTTGTTCCGTTCTCACAGACAACTTCTTTCTCACGGGGCTTGGTTGTGTTTACTCTTCATGAAAAATGTTACATTGCTGAGGTTTGGCAATCGCATCCTGCTTAGAATATGACTATGGCAGTTCTCACACTTCTCTTACTTCCACAATGACCTGTAGGTCATGTGTTTTAAACAAGTAATATCTAATATATTACACATATATCTACTCAGGAAGATCAGATGGAGTTCAAAGTAATAGGATTAATGATGACACCAAGATCAGATAAGGCATTACCCAAGTGGACAGCTGTAAATAGTAGATTATTGCTAGCAAAGCTCAAATCAAAGCAGTGCAACATAAGTATTATAGTATGCTATGCCCCAACAAATGATTCCCATGAAGAAAGGAAAGATGAATACTAAAAAGAACTGCAGAGTGTAATAGATGATATACCAGAGAGAGATATGAAAATTGTGATTAGCGAATTCAATGCTAAAGTTGTAAGAAATAATCAAGGGATAGAGAATGTGATGGATGTCGAAGGTCTTGGCGAAGTTTCAAATGAAAATGGAGCACATTTCATAAGTTACTGTTCAGAAAACAATCTTGTCATTGGAGGTACTCTTTTTTTTCAACACAAGAACATCCACAAGTATCGTGGAATTCACCGTGTGGCAATTACAAAAATCAAATAGATCACATTGCCATTAATAAAGAGAGAAGGAGGACTCTGAGAAATGTAAGAAGCTATAGAGGTGTGGATATTGGTAGTGATCACCAGCTTCTCATTGCCACAATGAAATTAAAACTGAAAGCATCCAACAGAAAAGCAGATAGAATATATAGGTTTGATATAATTAAACTTCTAGATGAAGAGCACAGAGAAACATTTGCAATTGAATGTAGGAATCGATTTGCAATCTTAGAAACTTTAAGAGACGAAGAACTGACAGTTAATGAAGAATGGTGTGATATTAAGAACATATATTAGTCAGTTGGTAGTGACACACAGTTACAAGGAGAAAGCCATGGATATCAAATGATACTTGGGATACTATAAAAAGGAGACAAAAACAGTAATTGATTGTTGAAAGTTTTCGAGGAAGTAATGAGAATTACAAGGTAGAGCATGCTAAGCATTCCAGTATTGAAAGTGAGGTCAAAAGAAAAGCTAGGAATGACTGGATAGGATATTTAGACAGTAAAGTAGACGAGGCTGACAAAGCTATAAATTCAGGAAGTGGCTATATCGTAAGAATTGCTCTTAGAACTTTTGATGAAATCTCTATGGAGGTAAAGAAGAAGAAGCATGTACCCATCAAAAAGAGAAATGGATCTGTTATAAAAACTAAAGATAAACAAAGACAACGTTGGATGAAATACTTTAGTGAGGTAATGGATAGGAAATATGAAGGGAAAAAATGATTGATATACCTGAAGCTGGTAATGACCTTGATGTGCCATGAATGAGTTCAGTGTGTTTAAAGTTAAAGCTATCCTCAAAACACTAAAGAGATGGAAAGCCCCTGGATACGATGGAATAACTGTCGAGATGATACTGGCGGAAATGAAGTGATTCCCGGAGTACTTACAAGATTATTTTGTAGAAAGAGGTATGAAGAGGCAAAACCTGATGAATGGGAGTTAGGAGTGTTGGTGAAATTGGCAAAAAAAAAAAAAAAAAAAGGAGACCTGGCTAATTGTAATAATTACAGAGGCTTAACAACTACGTCAGTTGTTATGGAAATGAATAGTATGCTTATTCTAAATAGACTGGAGAGAAAGATTGAGGAAAAGCTGAGAAACTGAGAGGTGAACAAGCAGTATTTAGAAAGGGTAGAAGTTGCACTGGCTAAATTTTCATTTTGGGACATGTACAGCAATGCGTATAATATAGAAATCCACTTTTGATGGCATTCGTGGAGTATGGAGAAGCCTTTGATAGTGTACACTGGCCAACTTTATGGAGAGTCCTGCATTATTATGGAATTCCTCCTATATATGTAAATTTGATTAAGTCTGTTCATGCGCATAGTAAGTGCAAAGTTAATGTTAATGGAGTCTTATCAAATGAATTTCCAGTGAACAACGGAGTACTCCAAGGGAATGTGTTGTCACCTATGTTGTTTATCCTCCTCATGGATTTAGCAATACGTAGAACAGTCTGAGATGGTGGAGGATTGGACTGGATTGGTGATAGGAATTTAACAGACCTAGAGTATGCCTATGATGCTGTCCTTGTTAGCAGAACACCACAGGATTTGCAATTCTTGCTTACCAAAATGCATGAAATAGCCCACGAGGTTTGGCTGAAGACAAATAGAAGAAAGACATGAGATGATGAGAAAGCAGTATGCAATAGAAGGTGAAATATCATTGGAATGCTATTGAGGTTTTAAAATAGATGGCGTTCGTGGTTTGTTTATTGGAAAAATATCTGAATTCTTTGCCAGTTGGAGAAGCAAAAAGCGTCCACGTGACCAATACAATATATACTGTTATTAATTCCTGCGAAGAAAATCCTTAACGATTTTATGCAAGGTACCTATCAAGTTATGGTGTAAGTGCTATGATTTTTAATCGTAATTTATTATTAAGAAATATAGATATAGATAGCAAGAGAGATAATATTAATGGGGCAATTACCTTTTCTCAATTGGTCACAGTGGTAATTCAATTTGTTGTCAGATAATTTGGCAATATTAACACCAATACAGTTTGGGTTTCGCTTGACATTTTAAACGTAATTAGTATAATATTGCTTTAACAGTAACTGTGCATCTTCGTTTACAAGACTCTCTTGTCCTAATAAAAAAATAGTCGTAATTACTATCTAAATTTTATAAGGGATTGTTCATATTTTTCAATTGAAATATTGGTCTTACTTTAACGGTGCGAATTAGAAATTTGAATTAACATAGTATTTTATATTAACTATATGTATATATATATATATATATATATATATATATATATATATATATATATATGTGTGTGTGTGTATTTATGTATGTATTTATATATATATATATATATATATATATATATATATATATATATATATATATATGCGTGTGTGTGTGTGTGTGCGTATTTATGTATATATATATATATTTATATATATATATAAATATATATATATATATATATATGATAAATTTTGCACATTTAGACGTGTTTTTCATATTCAAATAAGGCTCTGATCCCGAGGTCGTTAAGAGAATCCAGACATTAATGTATCAAAAATATATATGGCTTATTTGAATATATATATATATATATATATATATATATATATATATATATATATATATATAGATATATGCATATATATATATATATATATATATATATATATATATATATATATATATGCGTGTGTGTGTGTGTATATACATATGTATATATATGTATATGTATATATCTATCCATCTATCTATCTATCTATCTATCTATCTATCTATCTATGTGTAGGGAGAGAGAGAGAGAGAGAGAGAGAGAGAGAGAGAGAGAGAGAGAGAGAGAGAGAGAGAGAGAGAGAGAGTCAAAGTCAAAGTCAAAGTCAAAATCTTTATTTCCATTATTACAATGGTTATTCATTTGTTAAAACAAAAAACTTTATATTAAAACAATAAGTTATATATAAGTTCCATTTCTAATGGATAGCTTTACATAAAAGATACATAATACTTAAAATATAAAATAGTATTACTTTAAAAACCTATACACACTGAGAGGGTGTAATTTGCTCTTTCAGATTAAAATTTTCAATAAATTAGTATCATTCATAAATTAAGGAAAATAGCGACTTCAATCAGATGAACATAAAATTTCATAAAATTAAAAACTCATAAAACATCGGTGATAAAAATGAATAGAAGAAATAAAAGATAATCTTTAAGTTTCCTTTTAAAAACGTTAGCACTTGAACAGTTCCTAAGATTTTGAGGTAGCTTGTTCCAGGCTGATGGGCTCCTTATTACCATAGAGCGTGATCCGAAGTCAGTTCGGTATCTTTGTACATATAAGTTATTATTTTGCCTAGTTGAGGCATCCCTGCAATTACCGACATTTAAAAAATCATATAACCAGCTTGAGTATTCCTTTTTTAAAACTTTAAAAACAAAAACACAAATTTCATAGATATATTGATTTCTTAATTTTAACCATTGTAGTTGTTTGAGAACTGGGGTGATGTGATCATATTTGCTAACCCCCCCCTACCGCGACCCGAGCAGCAAAATTTACAAGTTTCTGGGCTTTTTCTAAGTATACGTCGTTAGTCCCTCCCCAGATTTTAATACAATAACTTACTATACTTAACGCTAGGCTTTGAACTATTATTATTCTAGTCGAGTTATCAAAATGATCTTTTATTCTATTAATATACATCAAGATACCGCTCACTTTTCTACTTATTTCGTCAATGTGATGATTAAATGTCATACATTTGTCCATATACAAACCTAGATTTTTTACATAATTACTAGTCTTTACCTCTTCACCATCGCATCTAATTGTTATATTATTGTCAATCTTGCTCATGTATTGTGAAGTACCTATAAACATGCATTGCGTTTTACTGGCATTCATTAGCAATCCTTTCCTTAAGAAGTATTTTTTTATTTCTAGTAAAATAAATTCTGCCCTTTCAATTAACTCCTCCAAGTTTTCTAGCGAATCAGAGAGCAAAACTTGGGAGTCATCCGCATACTGAATTAAAAAGCAGTCCTTTATATATTTGGCCATATCATTAACGTATATCAAAAATAATATTGGGCCCAGCACAGACCCTTGAGGTACACCATATTCAACTTTCTCTAACCTCGATTTGACATTGCCTAGTCTAACAGCTTGAGAACGATCTTGCAAGTAATCACCCAACCAAAAAGTATCAATATGGTGTTCTTTGTATGCTTTCAACAACTCTGTATGGTTCACGCTATCGAAAGCTTTTGAAAGATCACATAAAATTAATAGGGAAATATTCTTATTGTCAATATTCTTATATATTTCATCTGTCAACTTCATGAGCCTCTACGAAAACCATGCTGTGTATTAGATAACAGTTTGTTTTCTTCGAGATGTTCCATAAGCTGTTCAGCTACGATTTTTTCTATAACTTTAGACAGGACTGGTAAGATAGAAACGGGTCTAAAATTGCCTGGGTCATCTTTATCTCCGTTTTTATGAAAGGGGTTAACTAAAGGATGTTTCCAAACAGATGGGTACACACCAGTTACTATGGACGTATTGATAATGATCGTAACATGAAAAGCAATAATTAAAAGGGAATCCTTTAAAACACGAGTGGGAATGCCATCTACTCCAAACGCATTACTGTTGCTCAATTTTTTAATCGTTAATAATACTTTTTCCACAGTCACAGGCTGTGGTCTGAATAGGTAAATAGTATTGTCTACCTCTATTTGGGTAGTTTGCAGGTTTAGTGTGTTATATTTACAGAGAAATTCTTGTGTTTTCTTGTATGTATTCTTTCCTACATTGGCAAAAAAATTATTAAACTGGTCTGCTTTAGTTTCTGGATTGTCAAATTCGACTTTAACATTTCTTCTATTAGGTACCATAGTATTTATTATTCTCCAAGTGTCTTTCTTAGATATACTTTTCCTGACTTCATCTTTAAAGTACAAAGCTCTAGCCACCCGTATATTAGCGCTTACTTCTTTCTTCTTTTCTTTATATTCAGTGTTTAGATTTTCATTTTGTCTATCTTCTTTTAGTCTCTTCTGAGCTGCATCTCTCTCAACTATTTTTGATTTTAACTCATCTTTAATCCAAGGAGCACTTGGTCGCTTTATTTCTTTAGTGGTAACAGGGGCACATATATCTAAACAATAATTGTATGTATCATTAAAAATTCTAATCTGTATATTTACGTCGTCTGTACTAAGAATTTGATTTAAAATAGGAGTTTGTTCTAATAACATATTGCTCAACCATTCCGGGGAATAATTTCTCAAACTTCTGGAGGTTATGATTACTGGTTTGCGTTTTGGTTTCTCAATATCAACTACAAAGGAAATGTGTTCATGGTCTGCAACTAGACTGGGATTGACTTCAATGTTATAGACACTGTCATGCTTATTCGTAATTAAAACATCTAATAAAGTCGACGAGGTAGGAGTAATTCGTGTAGGTTTTTCTATTAGCTGCCTAAGCTTTGTTACTTTCACAATGTTGTTTATTTTCGCTGTGCTGACCAACAAGTCATCATTTAGGTCACCCAGTACATATATGGGCTTTTTCTTTAAACAAGCAGCTCTTAAGCATTCTAAAATATGATCATAAGTAGTATTTGAGGCATGGGGGTGTCTTTATAAACATCCAACAATAACTGAGGGCAACTTACGATTTTGTATGGAAAGCCATAACTCTTCTATACCATCTATCCTGGGTAAATTCAAGTAACATACTTTAACAGAAAGACCATCTTTTGCATAAATACAATAGCCTCCTCCCTTGCCTTTATCACACCTATATACAGAATAATTTGGAAAGTCAATAAACGAATCAGAGGTATTTGAAGATAGCCAGGTCTCGGTTAAACACAAAATATCCACATCATTAGCATCTAGAAACATTTCAACTTCGTTTTTCTTACTCAGTAAAGACTGCACATTCATGTAATCTATAGGCAAGAAGTTTGTTTTTACTCTTACATTATCATCTCTGGCACTCTCTTCATAGCCCATTATTCATTCCAAACTATAAGTACATGACCGTTTTTTATGCCCGTATAGATGACAAATTTCGCATTTTAATCTAAAGTCATATCTACACTGAGATTGCCTATGATTCATTTCCCCACAATTATTTCATGATCACTATATTCCGGGTAAGAGTAATTATTACGATTAACCATATTAGGAAATCTTTTAACATTTTCTTTACTACGGGAAGTATCTCTATCATTTCTAACATTAGCAGTAAATCGGGTCCTCTTCATTTTACTTATATTATGCCTAACATTATGTGATAACGGTAGAAATTCCTCATTATATTTTTCACTTGTACCATCAATTTCATTAGTAACATAATTTACCAAGTTCTGTTGTCTCTTAATCTCCTGCCATCTGTCATTCAGCTCAAAATCCTCCCAGTTATGTGCCAAACACTCCAATAGCCGAATTGCTCAAAGTCTGTTCAGTATCAGTTCCGCGGAGTTTTCAACTTCTTTCATATCATAACACATATCGTCAACTTTGCCATTTGCCATTTTAAAGTATACACTACTGTCTATAACTTTAATGTTAGTCGTAGCACTCCATTTCTCCAATTCATCATTAAATTCATTTATTCTTGCCTGAAGATCATCGTCTTTCGTCGATGGCGCCAGCTTGCATAAATACAGTAGATTTTCATATCTTGTTTCTTCGATCTCAAGTCACTGATTACCACACCAAGACTATCAAGAATTTTTGTTGGCGATGAATTATTTATGGTATCTTTGATTCCGCAATATATGATACAATTTCCAGGAACCCAATCGAGTTGATCATTTATCCAGCCAGCCAGTGCATTGATGGTTGCATCGTTTATGGTTCGAATTTTGCTGTCTGTTTTTAGGTCACTCGATCTGATGCATCGAAGGTTTGAGTCCCCAATAAGGAGGGTAACTTTACTACCATCCCCATTGTGGACCGTACTTACTCGTTCTGCACACCGATCAGCAGCTCTAGCTTCTTGCAAAATCTTGACTTCCTCCTTTAGTTTGAAAATATTCTCGTTTGCCAGCATTAACTTTTCTTTAGATATCCTTAATTGCTCAAATATATCTTCGACTTCGATTTCCTTCATCGCAAGCCTTTCTTTAATTTCTTGAATTTCTGTCAGCACTTTTCGAAGTCCCGGCAATGTTTCGTCCAGGTCTTCTTCCGGACGTTCAGCAGAGCTCTCGTCTTCCTTTCGACAATTTTCCAATAGAAGTTCAACTAGTTGTCCCTTATTGCAGTTCCATATTCCTTTAAGACCCAATTCGCAACAGTAGTTTCTTAAGTCAGTTTTTTTCAGTGTGTGTAAAAATCCTCTTGTTGGATTTTCAAGAGACATTTTGCCTTTGCTGAGTTCGTCAGCTATTCGGTCTATCTCTCTCTGTATTATTAAACCCTATTTGCAATAACAGGTCTCCTATTTTGTCTTAAGTTCATGAATATTTTCTTTAATCCTTAATTAAATATCAATTACAACATCCAATATGTATGTTATAGTATTACACACTTCTAGGTTGAACATAAAGCTCCTCTCTATAAAATGACGTAATTATCTGTCCAGTGCGCATGCGCAAAAATTGAGACATCCAAACGTAGGAGTCCTTTCAAATTACCTATATTTCTAATGCTAATTTGAAGCACAAATCTGACACAATGCTCTGTGTATCACTGTCACATTCATCACACACACACACACACACACACACACACACACACACACAGAGAGAGAGAGAGAGAGAGAGAGAGAGAGAGAGAGAGAGAGAGAGAGAGAGAGAGAGAGAGAGAGAGAGAGAGCTTTTCATCATGTCCTAAGTTTCCCGTATCTTGATGATTAAACCAGACTGTGACTTCCTATGATTTTTTCAAATATACGAATGGCAACTATTCTGGTATATTCACGTACAAATACCACATACAGATTAAAAGTATTCATAGATGGATTTCCTGAACAATGGTCCCAGAAGTACCGATATAGTCCCAATCTGACGTCAATATATGATAAAAACTGGAACATTACGAGGTCACTGGTCAATTAACAAGGGAATGTTCAAATAAAAAACGCCACGAATATGAAGATTTATGACTAAATCTTAATTTCTATTTTTCACTAAATTTGCCAGTATAAGTTTTGTAAACCTCTATAAATTAAATCATCATATAAGTGGAAAATATCTGCCCGCATCATTTTTGTCCCAAAAAACACATTCTGTTGTCATCGACACAGAGACGTGAAAGGGTTTGAAAGGTCTCGCTAAAAGAACTGTAATACAAATTTAAAAGCAATTATGCATTGCTCATGAAAAATTTGCATGAGTTATGAACTGGTTTTCTTCAAGCTGCTAAATATTCTTAATTAGTTTCGTGTAATAATAGACAAATAAGTTAGTCGCTATCTTCAACGCCAATTCCCAATCCTAGTTAAAAATAAAAATGGTTGCCGAGTTGAAATAAGCAAAACATAATTCCACCAAACATACCAGCCAAATAGGTTGTTTATATGAATACATATGCTACGAAATCAAACCCTTTCTGTGTGGGGATACCTTAACGGGGTGAAAGGGTTTGTGTATCGCCATGATCAGCAAAACTGTACTAATGTGGTCCACTAACATTAGCTTGTTTTTTTGTACCACCAGACCAAAATCTCCCACCATCACCAACCTGCAGTGGCCAACTTGGTGATGAAAGTTGGGCTAACTCCAAACATAAATAAGGATGTGTCTGAGGCCTTTGTCCTGCAGTGGACTAGAAACGGATGCATTCGCTGATATGGAATCAAAAGTTAGGTTACAGACTCTATACATGAAAGCGAAATGTAACAGTTCTTTATCAAAATGATTTGATCAAGTCTTCTCTTCTTCTTCTTCTTGGACTAAAGCTTTTCCCGCTATGCAGGGTCGCTATTTCTTGAAAGCCGTTTCCAATTTCTTCTGTCTCCGATGTCCTCCACTGTGAGATCTTTCTTCTGCATATCTGCTGTTACACACTCCATCCACATTCTCTTTGGTCTCCCCCTCCTTCCTACCTGGAACATCCATATCCAACATCCTCCTCCCAACATACTCCTGGTCTCTCCTCATTACGTGAACAAACCAGTGGTCTCTTTTCTTGGATTTTCTTTGACATCTACAAACCAGTGTAGTCTGTTTTCTTGAATTTTCTTTGACACCTCTGTAACCTTTGTTGTTCCCCTTACCAAGTCATTCCTAACCTTATCCAGTCTCGTGATCCCAGCCATCCATCTTAGCATTCTCATCTCTGCAACATTCATTTTCTTCTCAAAGATCATTTTCATGGGCAAGGTCTTTGCACTATATGTCATAGAAGGTCTCACAACAGTTTTATGTACCTTTCCCTTTAACTGATTTGATAAAGTATGCAAGATAAACTTAATAAAATGGGGGAATTTTATGAGTAAAAATATAAATTAAAATTTTTCCCAAGAATATCTGACGTTAATAAGTCATATTCCCTCCCTTTTCCAAAGAAAATCTCCCTTTATGATTATCAACTAATCTTTGTGCCAAAAATAAATGTTGTAATAGCATAAAAATATAAATAGTGTTCCTTGTTGTTTCTTAGTTGATTACGAAGTATTGCTATGAGAAAATTTGAGTTTTGCAATCTAGGTTGTCTATGAAAATTCAGTTGTTAGCGTAATCTGAATCAATTCTCCGTTACGTGATGTTTTGAAATAGGCTAATCTTGGTTTTTAGTTAAATGCCAAAGAAAATTCAGTATTAGGCCTATCATGAACGCAGACAATTTCCCAAGTATTTTAAGATGGATGGAATGAGAAGTTAATAAAATTCTGAAGTAGCATTTTTTCCTGAAATAAAAGGAAGTTGATTTAACTCGGAGGGATTATAATCTCAGGAATAACTGAAATTTAATGGATCATTTGATCTTCTATTTAGCAAACAAGCCTATCTCTCCTAATTTTATATACATTTATTTCTAATTTGTCAATAATAACTTTTGAGTGATATATTTAAATCATCTGTGCCGTTTCATGACTTTTCGCGGCATAGCTCCTAAAACTTTGGAGCCAACTTAGAAAAAACACACGAAGAAGGCGGGCTGAAGACGTCCACTGCCTTTCCTTTTGATATATAGCTTCGTTGTTAAGTAATTCGAAGTCATACGATCTCTTATTTTGTGTGTGTGTGTGTGTGTGTGTGTGTGTGTGTGTGTGTGTGTGTGTGTGTTAGAAGGAACCTAGTCGAAGATATTGAGCAAGAAACATTTATGCTGAAACTGAATTTAGTTTGACCCAGTTTAACCTTCTTGTTTGACCCCTAATATAATATATATGGACCAGAGATCCTTTAGGAAAATCAGTTGTTTCAATCAATCACAAAGAGTTACAGATGAAGCAAATATACGCAACTAAATACAAAGGATATTCTAGTCTTCCTTGAATTGAAAGGCAGGATAATATTTGTGAAACAAAATATCCGCTACATTATTTAGGAGGACTTAATTTGATTGAAGGAAGATATTCATACACATAATAGGTTTAAGGGGAAATTATTTTACGACAGACCATATGCAAAAGGGGAAAAAAAAAACCTTACTATGGTTATCACTGTAAGATGAATTATGGTCTTTATCATTTACTCTCATTTTTTTCTCAGCTTATCCTTACCTTTAGAAATGTTGAAAAAGCTTCAAGTAATTCCAGATTTAAATGTAAATAACAAAATAGAATCTTTAGGGTAAAGACAGCACGTTATCCAGAAAAAAAATACCTTACGGTCTATTAAATTTCTTATTCCTGATCTAGATATTAATCTTTGGCACCGTCGTTCAATTAGCTCATTATGCATGTTGCATAAGATTTTTCATAACTCTGACCATCCTTTACATTCAGATCTTCCTGGACAATTCCATCCTGTTCGTAATACTAGGTATGCAGTTAATTCTAATAGCCAGGCCTTCTCCATCATGAGGCTCAATACTACCCAGTATTCTAGAAGTTTTATTCCAGCTGTGACCAAGTTGCGGAATGATCCTCCTAATCGAGTAGTTGAATCAGGAGAACTTCAAAAGTTCAAAGTTGCAGCAAATGTTTTTATGTTGAACGGTCTGACATGAGTCTTTTTATTGTTTATATATGACATATCTGTTTTGACGTTGTTACTGTTTTTAGAATCATTTATTGTTAATTTGTTCTCATCATTTATTTATTTCCTTACTTCCTTTCCTAACTGGGCTATTTTTCCCTGTTGGAGCCCTTGGACTAATAGCATCTTGCTTTACCAACAACGGTTGTAGCTTGGCTAGTAATAATAATAATAATAATAATAATAATAATAATAATAATAATAATAATAATGACGGCCTACCTACAGCGCCAGGGTGTTCATATGAGAGGTGATTTTGCGCTTTTCTACTTGAGATTCTACAAATTTTAGAATCATCTATAAGGGTTTGCCAGACAATTAAATTATGCAAATCAAATATGAGTTCTGCAAACCATTTTTGATTGCAGTCCTGCAATATTGCGCTAATACTATTCGATATCAGCTGGTATAAGGACTACCTGGTGACCAAGGAGTCCTTCTTAAAGTTTGTTTCAACACTTACCTTTCTTAAAAGATTAAATCTATAGTATGCCTGGGGGATTACCAATGCTCAGGGGTTCACCTCCATTACAGGCAATGGGGATAATCAAAGGGGTTTGGGCGAGGGGCCTCCTTATAGGAATTCAGGTTTTTCGAAATCTAACGAGAGAGAGAGAGAGAGAGAGAGAGAGAGAGAGAGAGAGAGAGAGAGAGAGAATCCTAAATTACTTAGGTGGAGACACATCAGATTAAGAGGAATTAGATTGGGGATTTCAGTTCTTAAAAGATGAGACCTTAAACACTTGGTTTGGGCAGTGTGGTCCTGGTCGCTATACAATTAATAACTGAAGGACCGGAAATGTATGAATAAAAGAGAAAAACTCTCGGAGGCATAATGCCTAAGAAAGAATAAAATAGGAAAATATATTAAATTACCACAAGGTTAATAAAACAAATAATTTTACCAAATATATAAATAGTCAATTGTTTATTAGATAATAAACAAAAACAAGTCTCGTTCGACATAACAAGTAACTAAACTACAATAACCATTAATACTTTTCATGATAAGTATGGGGGTGGGCTGCACAATCATCCCAAGCTTACAAAATTCTCAAAGTATATCAATGTAATGTCCTCATTAATGCCCTTGGAAGACATGGAAATGCTCGATGTAGAGTAAACCTGAGAGGTCGTAATAGCGGCGTGACTTGCTGGGGAATTAAGATATTCTTCCAATTTTTCAGAGAAGTGCTATCTTTTTGAATGGTAAAAGGATGCCGTTTAAATGTTGCCTTTATACAGCACATCTGCATTTTATATTCTTCTTTATTATTAACGTTTGTAGTTATTATAATTCAAATAATAAGGACGAAACTATTATCTTATATGATAAATGTGACCAAATACAGAAGCAAAAACATATAACAGGATGATTATCCTTCATTGAACCAATTAAGAAAATTTTCGTGGCAAGCGGCCAAGATTTTTGTCCGTACTAGTTTTCTGCTAATTCTGATGACTTGGTATACTTTCCGTCCATTGGTAATATTTCTGTCTAATAGACACTGAATTTACATGAGAATGGTAACTCCTTCTTATCCATCTCTTTCTTTTCCTGTCTGACATGCAAGTCACTCTGTCTGTCTGTCTGCTTTAATCTGGATGGCAGTGTTTTCCTCTTCTGCTTCTGTGATGATTATCGCTGTCGACCAACTTGTAATTAGTCCTTCTTTTTACGCTCTCCATATACCCTCCATGCCTCACAATTTTCAACTAATATATCTTACTCAAAACGCAATGCACTGTTCTTCATGTATAGGGGAGTCAGCAAAATTATTCATCATCTGAGTTGAAGCTACAGTTTATGAAGTGTGTTTAAACCAAGGTGTGACATACATGCTCGTCGCACGTGTTTTATGTAATAACATAGACTGACTTAACTCAAATCTTGCGCTCTCTAAATGGTTCTTTTAATTGATAACTGGTACAGCGGATTCATGATAAAACCGATTAGGATATCTGAAAAATGGGTAGAGACTTGTGAACGCTTGCCCTTTTTACAAAGAAAAAAATAAACCCTACTGGTTTGTAAATGGGGGAAAAGACGTTCGAAACGTGGATTTTAATGCTGAGAAATATTATGAAAATGAAACTACGTGAAAGAAGAGCATGATGCATCTGGAGTTTAAACCATGGACTTCCAAATTAATTAGTGTTGTGATATTATACTGAAGGGAACAGTGCAAATAAAGTTACAGTCAGAAGACATTCATATATCAACATTTTGTATTCCCACGCTCCAGATGTTTCTACTTCAATTTCACGTAATTTTATTTTTTACAATATTTCTTTCTATTAAAATAGGCTTACATGCTTAAAACGTCTTTCCTTCCATTTCTAAGCTAGTTTGAATGTTTTGTAAAAACATATTAGTGTTTGTTTTAAAGGACAAGCGTCCACCAGCCTCCTACCCATTTTTCAGATATTCTATTTGGTTTTATTATGAATTCGCTATACTAGTCCTTAAATAATGGCACATAGTTCGGTATTAACGTCCAGTTTTAAACAGGTTGTACATATCTTTGCATAAAGGTAATGAAACCAATGGTTTAAGATGTACTGTATGTTTTTCGTCACGTAGATTTTATCATTAATTTATTTTCTATTAGAGTTTTTAAAATCTGGGACCCTCTGCTAACGAAAGATTCAGCAAAAAAAAAAAAAAAAAAAGTCTTTTAGTATTTTTATATCGTAACATTTGAACCGGAATCTTAGAAACATTACATAAACCGATACATGTAATCATATATTGTAAGTACTTAATGTTTATTGTAATAATGCAACATTATTGGAATCTAAAGACCGTATAAGAATACAATTTTCAGCTTTGATACATTTGAGGCATAGTCATATCGCATACATGGACCATCATGTCATTTAAATATTGCATTTCGTTATTGTGTAACAAGAAAACTTACAGTCTATGTACGAAAAAAAGTCAATACTCGTAAAGTCAGCACTTCCTTATATGAAGAGCGAATGAGGAATATCACTTGGCAAGTGAGATGATGAGCTGGGGGAAAATATGATGCAAACTAAGGGCAGAGAGAGAGAGAGAGAGAGAGAGAGAGAGAGAGAGAGAGAGAGAGAGAGAGAGAGAGAGAGAGAGAGAGAGAGAGAAATTGCGTTAAGAATACATGCATGCAAACTTCTATTCCTTGAAACCTGAGAGAATAGATACAAGATTACACACGTGGTAAGGGTGTCCAGGATGAATGAAATAATAGAACATGAATGTTGTAAGAGAATGAATTAGAGAATAAGACATGAAAAGTGATACATGTTGTTATGGAAGGAAGTTCAGCCCATACTTCCATGTATGCAGTCGATTCCGTGATAAGTATCGATGAAACAAATGAATAGATTATTAACTTCTTAAATCAAACTGAATGGGCTACTTTTGAAAGAATAAAAAATGAATAAATACGTCTTAGAGGTGGAAGGATACACTATCTTAAATGCTTGTGATAAACATATACAATACACGCATTCCATTGTGGAACAGTAGAATGTATGAAAAGAAACGACTCATTACGACACGTAGCACACAAAATGCACTTTCTTTGCATAAAAATACATTCATCGTTTGAAAAATGTACCTTATCGAGAGTATAAAGTTTGCACCAAATTATCCTTCATAATGACACAGCTTAAATTAGCGTGGTGAAATCACATTCAAAATGAGCAAATGGAACACACACAGAATATGAAAATAGGAAATATTGAGTCAAAGTCAAAAGTTTACACTTGATGAATTACTGGCCAACATGTATGGACACTTGATGATGTAACAACGACTCAGCATGTGGTGATGGATGGTTTATGGCCATTGGAGAAACAATTAACTGAAACAAAATGAAATCAACGGAGAGAAATGATAACATCTCTGGGTTATATAAGGCTAACCAACAGTTTCTCAATAATATAAGAACAAGTTTAATTGAGATGTAACCAATCCTGAACATCATCACAGTATAATTCACTAACATATAAGGAGTTTTTTTTTTTTTTCATATTTGTTTTCGCCAAGAAACAATAACATTCCTCTGTAGTGTTCTCACCAAACGTACGGAAATACAGTCGTGTCTAGTGAGTTTCTAACTTCACAAAGAATGTAAAAATAATGTCCTCATTCATCACGTTAAGATATAAAACATAAGACTGTTGGAACATTTGTAAATCAATATTCCTAAATGCCATTTGATAATGCCTTGTGGAAGAACGAAATGCCCTTAGGATAGATCTTTTCTCGTTAGATAAGTTAGCTAGAATGTTGTTGTCACCTGCTGCCTTCCTTCCTTCCTTCCTTCCGTAGATATGGGTCCGGTTCCAAATACAGGTTCGTGTTACAGTGTTCTACACCTGCTGGCTGCACAGCGGCTATTTGTTACTTTTGAAATAGTTGTTTGTTTCTAACAAAATAGCAGAGAAAATAGTTCTTTCGTGGTATCCAACTAACCAATTTCCGAGAAAAAGAGCCACAATAAATAACATTGATTTAAAAGGTGGCACTGTGATTTCTTAAAACTAAACTATCTATGTATTACAGCTTTTTATCACTGATCACTCAAATGGAATGTACGCTTTATAACCACATAACTGAAATACTGAATGGTTTCCTTTACTTCAGTGGAAAGTTCGAATATCATCACTCATTAGCTTTTGATATCCAGGATCACACGTTGACCATATCCTTGCATTCAGGATACAAAGTCAATCTTTACTTGTTTTCTTCTGATAAAAAAATCGAGTTATTGTTGCAGAATCAGAAATGCTATGAAATTTTCAAATATTTTCTCGATTTGTTCGCAGTGCATCATAAGTACTGATTTCTTCTATTCTTTTCTGTGAAAGTAGGAAAATATTATTTTTTAGGATATTTCAATCAATCAATCATCACTGATCAGTTTTACAAGCTGGTTTACAAAGGAGAAAGGAAATTTTTTTTGCAAATAAAGTCACAAGCTTCTAGCCGTTTCATCGACTTTAACCTTTATCTCTGACAAAAGAAAAGGTACCTCGCATGAGGTGGATAGCAAATTATCCTATTTAATCAATTATCAAGTCCAGTACCAATGCAATTCGCCTTTGAGATCAATTAGGTCTTGATAGTATGTTCGTATTTCGGGAACCCACAGGGAGTACTTCTTTTAAATCCAATGTAACACTTAGAGCTGCTGATGTAAAGGAGATTGAAGTTCAAAGATTCCGGGGGAGATTAAATCATACGATGGTATCATGGATCCACCGGAGAAACTTGGTAATCTTGGTGTACATGCCAGGTTGACCTCGTCTACCGCAGCCTTTGCCCCAAGACGTAATGCCATAGAGCACATATTTACCGCCATCTTTGCAAGTCAAAGGTCCTCCTGAATCCCCAGTACAAGTATCAATACTCCCGTCCAAATGCCCAGCACATATCATACCAGAAGTTACTTCGAAAGATCCGTATCTGTCTGGTCCAGTACATGTTGACATGTCATATATATTTACTTCGCCAGATCTTGGAATGTTCTGAAATAAAGATAAGAATAATATTATTATCAATAATACACAAATATTTTTCTGAGGTAAGTAAAAAAGTCATGAGATTAGTTAGCAATTTTCTACAGGACATCATCACAAGATATATATATATATATATATATATATATATATATATATATATATATATATATATATATATATATACGTATATATGTATATATATATATATATATATATATATATATATATACAGTATATATATATATATAAATATATATATATATATATATATATATATATATATATATATATATATATATATATACATATATATATATATATATATATATATATATATATATATATATATATATATATATATATATATATCTCATACTGGGATCGAACCCTAGCCATTACAAATGAAAGGCAAGGTCACTACCAATCATGCCACCAGAGCTCAAAAGAAGTCGGAACCTAAGTGCTAACTGCATTTCAGGATTTACCTGGCGAAACATCAGTTTCTTACCAGTAAGTTTGTCTTTCATTTGAAAGGGCAAGGTTCGATCCCAGTATGAAATAGAAATCTATTTCTATTTGAGCACTATATTATGTTGATTTTCATCCATATATGAATACATATATGTATACAGATATATATATATATATATATATATATATATATATATATATATATATATATATATAGAGTATATATATTTGATGCGTATAGAAGTAGTTATAGAGAGAAAGGCTAATGAATATGAAGAATACACAATAGGCAGAATTGAAAGAGGCAAATAAAGAATAAGGCTAGTGTAAGGTTGATATTTCTTGTGGAAGTGACTATTTAGGATATGAGGGAAACCAAGACACTGATGAATGGGAATATATCAGGTGCTGAAGGTATTACAAAAGATATGCTGTGTCTGGGCGTGTGACAAGAGTTTGTTAGGTATACTGTATCTGGACAACGGAAAGGTTCCAAAGGATTAGGGAAGGATGGTTATTGTTTAAATCTATAAATGATAGGGTGTTAGTGACAATTAAGGAATCATTTGTGCATAATACTGTGTAGTATGCCAGGAAAGGTTCATGGTAAGATTTTATTTAATTCAAAAAGTAAAATAGATATCAAAGTGACTGATAAAAGAACAGCGTGGGTTTAGAAAAGGAACAGTGTCCTTCAAGATATGCAAAAGGAAAAACTAACAATAGCAAAAGACCACGAGTGAGTCAGTACCTGTGGAACGGGTGGTGCTCTCTCAGAAGTTGTTCCCCATCCGGAGATTGAACATTCTTGCAACGATGAGTAGCTGGAGCTTTCGCTGGGCAGACAGACAGGCTGCACTGATCTACTGAATCTGGAAATGAGGTATGAAAAATAAAATGTATTATGAAGAGGAGAAGGAAGTAAAGAGATGGGAGAAGATATTTATGTGTAAGAAGAGATGAAATAGGAAATATGTACAGCCGAAAAATGTTGATGTCAAATACTCAAGAATCTAAAGGCTCAATAGGTTTTATTCTAATACAGATATCCAATTTAATAGGTGTGTTCATCATCCCATTTCATGAAATATATAAGACTAAGAAACTGACCTGATTCCCCTTCCGTTTTTTCTGGCAACTTTGAGGATGGCCAAGTCGTTGTTGAACTCCACAGTGGTGTCGAATTCATCGTGGACCCATAACTTCTCTATTTGGAAATCCTATGATTGGTGGACAATATAGATATTCAAATTAAAACGATTCCCAATAGTACTGTCTAATTAAAAAGGTTAGTTGTTTAAAAATGATTGATATATAACATAATAAGTAGCAAAATATCTAAACTCGTTGAGAAAATCAAGAGCCAACTATCCATTGTGTGTCTAACAATTTATTTAAACACATTTCGGATACAATCATTATGTTTAAAATGACCAGAATACTGTTTAATGGGACCCTAATTATAAGTAAGAATTAGAAAAGGGAGAGAAACTACACATCTTTATAAGAAATTCTGGGTTACTTACTATTATCAGTAATAAAAATTTTCTTTAGAAATTCGGAAAAATACTGTAATGAAAGTAACCACAGGAGTCAATTCAGTATATGTAATTTAATTTATAGTCATCAACACTGGTAATGTGGAAAAATCACTTGTGTCTTCGGATAGGAATTTCCACAAATAAGTTAATCGAATATCCATCCCTTTCTCACGAACTACAGCTATCAAGGAACTTTGTATCACATGCACAGATGGAAATGGTTAGAAAAGATTTAAGTATTTCCTTGAAAGCTTTCCTCAAGCATCACTAACAAAGCATCATGGAAAAATAACATGATAAAACTACTATGGACTCCACTTATATGGAAAGATCTGGAAGAAATACAGTTGGTAAGGCAGGATGGATAACTTTGATAACAAAGTTACGGATACCAGATCGTAACTGTCTTACCTCCTGGTCATCCTCACGAGTATTCATTCTGTAATCGCCTACTCGTATGACATAACTTTGTCTGCCGTGAATCTTGAAGCAATGGGCTGCTGTCAGAACGTAATCTTCGGCGATCACCACACCTCCGCAATTGTGCTTTAGTTTACCCTGCCATGACAAAACACGGGAAAGTAAGATATTGGATTGCACACTTCACAGGAGCACACTGCATTAGCCTGCTCCTGTTTCATCTTGCCTATATTGTCATTATATAGACTACATGGGAACGGTTTAATGCACATGAAAAAGTTGATCATGAATAGATATGTGATATTTTAGATAATCTTAAAAATGCCTTCTTTGATCTTGCATGCATATAAACTTGCTATATATCTATAATACGGCTACTCAAAATTAAAGACAATTTATTTGTGACATCTCAACCAAAAGATATCTCAGATTGAATGGATATGCTAGATTCCACAAATTTGTAATAAAAGAGCGCCGATTCCCATAAACAACGCTAAGATAACCAAACTCACGTCTTCTCGTAGTTGTAAGGAGACGAGCCAGGGGTCATCCAAAGGCTGTTGAGATGAGCCTCCAACGATCTTAGCAAAATTGTCCAGAAGGAAGGAGGAAGAAGAGTCCGTTCTTCTGCCACAGCCTTCGGGAAGAACTGTCTGCAATCCTTTGTCTATGGACTCTCTTCTGCATGGTTTCAATATAAGAAATTATTAGCAGTGAAAAATGTTTTTAATAAGAGTAATTCTGTAATAGACTAAATAAATGCCTGCGAGATAAATGGTAAGTTTTAGAAGATACAAGAGGATAGGAGGAGAAAGAAGAAGAACCACCACAGATGGGAGATTGGGACTTATTTTAATTTGATGATATACTATCATATGAAATTCTTTTATTTCATCAAAAATACATTTTATCCGAATGGAAATAAATATTACTTTGACAAACAAGGTGGCGTTGATTTTTAATTTTAGCAGCCAATGGATATCTATATTTTAAGAATTTCCATTGATAAAAATCATTGTTAACAACGCAAGCATAGCTGTAAAAAAGAATCATTGATAAACTAATGAAATGTCAATGTCAGAATGAGAGACTGGACTCTTCCATAATAACAACCCATTGAAGAGTGATTGCTCGAATTTTCTCAGATAATACTACTCTCTTTGCATCAATTCCATCCCCTGAATGTAGACCTGGGGTTGCTGAATCCCTTAATAGAGAACTAGCTAAAATTAGTTCATGGTGCCGATTATGGGGAATGAAGTTGATTCCTAACAAATCTCAAAGTAGATCGAGGACAATCAGTACAGTGGCTCCTGAACATCTGGATCTCATCAATGTCTCTTGAACTCTGCATGACGCTTTTAAAATTTTAGGTGTGATTCATGATAGCAAATTTACTTTTGAGAAACATATTCGGTCTGTCTCTACATTTAAGATTTTCGGTGATCAGTCTACAGTATACTGAAGAAGCATTTTAATTCTTTCATTCGATCTTGTTTCAAGTATTGTTGTGACTAGTCTCCAGCTGCGGAATCTCATCTTATTTTGTTGAACAGGAACTTACGGTCTATTAAAGTTTTTATTCCTAATGTAGATATCATCTGGCACCGTCGTTCGGTTAACTTTTTATGAATGTTGCATAAGATTTTTTTTTTTATAATTTTGACCATCCTTTGCATTCGGATCTTCCCAGACAGGCCCATCCTGTTCGTAATATTGAGTATGCAGTTAATTCTAACTGCCTTCTCCATCATAAGGCTTAATACTACACAGTATTCTAGAAGTTTTATTCCAGCTATGACGAAATTGTGGAATGATCTATCAAATAAGTTAATTGAATTGGTGGAACTTCAAAAGTTCAAACTTGCAGCAAAGGATTTTATGTTGATCAGTTTATATATGAACGATCAATTTTAGTTTTGTAACTGTTTCTAAATTACTTTGTTTTAATTATATATATATATATATATATATATATATATATATATATATATATATATATATATATATATATATATATATATATATATATATATATATATATATATATATATATATCTGGTCACGCTGAGCGGCATTGCCAGACGCAGAACTACCCAGTCTCTCCTCGTCTTTCAGGTAGGGTGATAGTAAATAGTCATACCCTGATGAGAGGGGTTACCTTGAGACGTACACTGTGTAACCACAATTGCCCCGTCGTTGTTAGGAAACGGGAGGGAGTTGGAAGGGTTGAATCTGTGTTCGGAATTTTGCATAGATTGTGAACAAATCTAGAAGTAATAACTCTCACATGATAAGTATTGAATTAATTAACCTTGGATGTTTAGGCCATGTTTATTAACCGTAGGATAAGTATGCTACTAACAAAATTATATTCTTAATCATTATAACTATTACCTGTATTATATTAATCTATTTAAACCGATATGCATGACTAAGATCATTAATCTCATATAGCCGTGTTTGGTATCAAAATGAATAATTTTTCAATCTCTCTCGCTCTTTAAGCATGTTGCACTTTGATATCAACATTCGTATTGCTAATTCTCAGATCAGCCGGCCCGCGCGCTCATAAAAGATTACTTTCTTGAGCAACATCCGAATCTTGAAATACTGAGGGAGATTAACGCATCTTAGAATGCGGCCAATTGTCTCATAGAATGACCATTCCTAAAGCCTGCTCGAGTACTGCGCCTGCCTCCGGCATATTTCTTTGACAGTCCTGAAAAACATGTTGTGACGAGCCGAGAGAAGGTTGTGACTCAAAGGCGGAATGAAAGCAACTGAGTCACAAGTCACAACCTTCTCTCGGCTCGTCACATTGGTGACCCCGGAGTGACCCCTTGTCAGTGCGAGGGGAGAGCGAAGATACAAGCATAATATATACACAAAATGAAATGTCGTTACTATGTACGATCGTGTGACACTCAGTTGGTACAATTTGCTCGAATAAATCCCCTACCCTATTGATAAGCCGCTCGCTTTCTCAAATTCATACTTCTCGAGAGCCAAGTCCTTTGACATGAATTATCCCTAATAAATTCCTGCCTGACATTTGACTATACCAGATTAGTAAGGAATTATATCCAGTCCTCTCGAGTCAAAGATTGAAAACATCTACCTCAATGCTTTCTCCATTTGTATTCAGGTTACCATTCCTTTGACAGCTGCATTTCCTCAAGCTAAATTTCCTAAACCCGTAGCTTTGAATCTTAGTACCGCAATCTCTTGGCATTTCTATCCAATTGGGTTCACTCATTCCAGACAGGACGTCATTTTCTTTGCCGTGACCAATGGACAAATTCAAAGACGGACCTTGCATCCTCATCCTGTCAAAACTGAGACAGAAGACACCGCCAACAAAGATGTTTGACCCCTTCCTACCTGAAGACGGGCCTTACTTACAACTACCAAGTTAGAACAGTTTGTATCCTGGAAGGGGAAGGACTCTTTCTCCTGAAAATTGAAGACCAGCCCTTTACCCAGAAAAGGCAATTCATTCAACAACAATGCAGTGACTACAAAAAAATGATTATGTCATAACTTTGTGACTTTGACTTGTGCTTCTCGCCAATTCGGCGTCCGTGAATAATCTAACTTTTGACAATAAGAATAAGGCAACATTCCTGTGCATATATCTGCCCTAACGAAAGAATATCATAAAAAAATCTCTCAAAGTAAACCCCCCTCCATAAACGGTATCTCTATTGTCATTGAGAGATTGGTCCTTCGGAACCGAACTCCCCTTTTTTTAGCATTGATTAATCGAAGTTAGAGGACCAAGGGTGTAATCGTTAGAAGATATACGGTGATTAATAGGCTGGTGTACTTAGTGTCTCACTTTAGACAGTGAGGTCAGAAACTGACCCCCTTTCTATATGCCTCAGTGCCATTCTTCAAGACAAGTGGTGCCCCAACAATTTCACCGCGGTGTGTGCATACCTATCTAAATGTTTAGCTGTCATTTTTGACGTGTCACATACACTAATATATCCACACACATGAATTTATATACACACACACATATATCTATATCTATCTATCTATCTATCTATCTATCTATCTATATATATATATATATATATATATATATATATATATATATATATATATATATACTGTATATATATATGTATGTATATATATCTTGAGTATCATAGCAAATGATTGCGTGCCAATAGCCCTCTTTGAACTGATAGTTTTCAGTTGTTGTAGCTGAGTGAGTGAGACTTGTTACAAAGTACTGCTATGATATGGAACACAGAGCAACATCCTTTTTTACAATATGTAACTTGTGCTCATAGAAACCCTTCAATAATTACCTGCTGTTGTGACACGTGACGGATGCATCCTCCGAGTGGGTGCAATCTGATGAGCCTGGAGGGGATTTCTTGCAACGTTTCAAGTCAGTCTCGCGACTATTGCAGTCCAGATTTTCAAGCCATATTGGACCCGAGCCCCTTCCGTGTCTCGCATTTTTGTGTGCAATTGCATCCCCTCTGTATCCTAACATACTGCACACAACCTGTTACAAATAATAGGGATTGTGAAACGTAATAATGTTTAAAAAAAATGTTGATTTTCCATACATTAAACCTCTTATGTGTCTGCAGACACCAATACATCATGAAATATACGAACAATGAAATAAAGAATACACTCGGACATTTTCAATTATGATAAATAACACTAAGACTATTCTTTTTCAGGTCCGTTTTTTTTAAAAAAAGAGCTAGCCACCAAAAATGAGGTTAGCAGAGATAATTTGATAATCAAATGCTGGTATGATGAAATATGAAACTTTATTTATAACTTTCATCAGCTCTTCCCTTTGCGGGGTTATATATGTGTAGTGATTGATATAGCACATAATTATATGACGTAAACAAAACTGGATTAAATGTGCGACCTACCTTTGCGTCGAAGTCGTCGAAATCGTCGTCGCAAACTGTGCCCCATACCCCGGAAATTTTGACTTCCACTCTGCCTGAATTGGAGGTTGGCCCACCCGCTAACCGAACTTCCACCTGCAGATTAATCAACCTAATGTGGTCATGATCAAAGCTTGAAACTATGACGGAGAATCCAAATGCTATTTCAGACTGACAAGAACAATCTAGTAAGGCTTCATAAAAATACGCTAAGCTCTATAGTAAACTTGTTTTGAAGAAAATGCGTAACCGGTTAATGGAAAAATAAAGTTGGGTTTAGATTGGAAAGGGTGAAGCATCATCGACAAATCAAGTATCAAAACAATTATTATAATTAAGTTTATGAACATTTTGATAATGCTTATATATATATATATATATATATATATATATATATATATATATATATATATATATATATATATAAAACCACCATTGAAGTTTACCGGATCAGAGCACAGGACACCGACATCTTCAGCATGGTCACAATCGCTCACTCCCCAAGTAACCCCCGGACACTCTCCGATCCAGCTTTCTTTACCCTGTGGAGATGTAGATGCAGATTTTATTCTGATTCCTCAAGAACATAAAGTTACGTTGTAAGTAGACATAAATCCTTTTTAGTACATAAATTTTTCAAGACATTATTGACTGAATGACCCTTGACTATTGAGACTGAAATTGACTATAAGGGTTGAACACAGCTTTTCTTACCTTTTACAAATATTTTTGTAAACAAAATATAAGATAAGATATAAAGGAACAAAAAGACAGCTAACATGGTTATGAAGAATAACTCGGCGCCTTTGGTTCATGATCGCCTAAAGTACAATGTGGTATACCATTTTAAATGCTCTGTTTATGGAGGCTCTGGCGAATATATTGGCATGATTACTACATGCCTCTCCAAGCTTCTATCTTACCATAAGCAAGAAGGAGCTATCAAAAAGCATATTGCCAATGTATAGAACATCAAAATCTCACATAACATGTTAGTTGAGAATACAGAAATCATTGTCAACAACACTGACCACTGACCAGCTACTGCCTGAGGTTCCTAGAGGCATTAGAAATCCACTTAAATTTTGATCTCATGTCCTGGGGAAACAATTACAGTCTCTCCTAAGTAGGTATATTCATTAGCAATCTGTAGAGGTTCATTCATAACCACTATATGTTGTCACTGCATTTTTATTGAACATTATCTTAGTTTTACTCACATTCCTTTTCAGTCCTACATTTCTGCTATCTCTATTCAAATCTTCAATCATCTTTTGCAATTCCTCCCATCATTTACAAAATAGAACTATGTATCTGCAAATCTCATGTTGTTAAGGTATTCCCAATAATGTTAATTCCTACATTTCCCCAATTTAAGTTCTTGAAAACTTCTTTAGACACGCTGCGAATAATTCAGGAGAGATGGGGTCATCCTGTATAACTCCTTTCTCAATCGGAATTTTCTCACTATCTTTATATAGTATTAGGGTTGCTGTACGTCCCGTTAAGATATCTTCAAGTGTTTTAGCCTGAGATTCATCCATTCCTTGTCGTTAAAGGCTTTTCATTACTGATTAAAAATGACAGGATCCAAAGCTCACTATAGTCTATAAATGCCTTGTATAGTGGTTTGTCGTACTCTTGATTTTTCTATTAGCTGCTTAATTAAACGGATATGGTCAGTTGTTGAATACTCACTTCTAAATCCTGCTTGGTTTTTAGATTGATTTCTATTCGGCATAATATGATCTTTGAAAATATTCTATATATTACTGGAAGTAAATGTATTGGGCAATAATTTTTCAGGTCTTTTATATCTCCCTATTTGTGAATTAGTATAATGATAAAACTTTTCCCAGCTGTAGCTACAGAGTATTCTTGCAGACATTTATTTTATGTAAAGTTTAGCCAGTTTTACTAGTATGAAATATTCTCCATATATTATTAAATCAATTGTTAGGCCATCTTCTGCTGTTTTGACTCTTTTCATGACTTTTAATGCTTTTTTTACTTCTCTTATTGTTACTTTTGGTACTGGCTCAGGTGTTTCATTATTTCTATTGGCAAAGTTATGTCTTGTATCACTATTGTATAGCATTATATGTTTTAGTTATAATTCTTGTTAATCTAGTTTTTAAGTATGATGTCTCTTTTTTATTTCTATTAATTCTTATGCTGTCTGGAGACATTGAGCAATATCCAGGACCAGTACGTCCTAGATTTCGTCAATGTCGTATTCTGTATTGCAATATTCGTGGTCTTCATGCAAATATCCAAGACCTTACAGTTGCTTCCAGACAGTATGATATTCTTTTGTGCTCAGAAACTTTGGTTTCTAATATGAGGCACTCATCTGAGCTCCTTATAACTGGTTTTAAGAAGCCAATAATGTTGAAACGTGATGCCATCCCTAGGGCCAGGGGAATGGCGGTGTATATTAGGACCGAGTACCCTGCTTCTCATAAGTCCTGCTATCAATGTGGATGTCATGAGATTCAGGTAATAAAAGTTTGTGGCAGGCATAACAACTTTTATTTGTGTTCAATCTACCGGAATCCAGATATGGATGATTCTATCTTCGATTGTCTTCTTACCATTATGGCTAAGATACAAGAAGATGATAGAAAGGCTTCTTTTGTCTTTATTGGTGATTTTAATGCTCATCATAGGGAGTGGTTAAGTTCTATCTCTCCTACCGATCGCCATGGCTTATGACCTTTAGACTTTGTCTCTGAATCAGGCTGTGAGCAAATCATACATGAAACTACTCACAGGTCTGGTAATTGCTTGGACCTCGTATACACTGACTCCCCTGGCGTTATAACTAGTAAGGTTGGTTCTCCAGTTGGGACATCTGATCATGCCTTGATTTCATTAGTAGTGAAGACTGAGCAGCCTGTCCCTGATATATCATACTCTTGTAAAATTTATATGAAATCCCAAGCAGACTGGAATGGGATATTGCATGAATTGGTCACAATTATATAGTAGTGTAGATCCTGTTGTCCCTTTGAATGAGAATGTAGTCAACATAATTGATAGGCGTATCCCTTCTCGTGTGCTAAGGTACCGAGTGAAGGACAAACCATAGTTCAATGATGATTGTAGACAAGCTTATTTGGAGAAGCAGGAGGCCTATCACCTTTGGAAGGGTAACAGATCAGATTTGACTTGGAACAACTATACTCAGCTTTTGCTCAGAGAGTTTATGCCTCAACTGAAAAGGAGTACAATTTAACCATAAAAGAAACCCTTTCTGGTATAACTCAGGAACATAAATCTGCACTCTTTGGTGTAGATGCAACAGTTCCTCCTTTACTTAAACCAAATGGCTCAGTCACTCACTGTCCAAAGGAAAAGGCAACCCTTTTGGCTGATGTTTTTGACAGTAAACAGAGTAATGAAAAACTTGAACTTCCTCATTCCTGTTTTCCTTAGGCTAAACTAACTAGTTTAGCTTTTCGATCTCGTGAGATTAAAGCTCTGTTGATGGACCTTGATGCTTATGGAGGTGTAGACCCAAATGGTATTTTTCCTTTGTTTTTCATAAAGACAGCAGATTTCTTAGCTCCAAAGTTATCTGTTATTTTGCGCAAGTTAGCAAGAAGAGGAGCTCCTCTATGTAAATGTGTATGTGGTAGCTCAAGTCACACTGATTACCGCCCAATTTCCATCACTCCCATATTATCTTAAGTTTTTGAACGTCTTCTGGCAAAACTTCTTAATAGGTTTGCTGAAGGTAATCATCTACTCACTAGTTTGCAATTTGGTTTTCGTAAAGGCCTTGGAGCATGTGATGCCCTTCTTACAATCTCCAATGCTGTACAGAAATCCCTTGATTGTGGTCAGGAAGTTCGTATGACTGTCCTTGATTTTAGTGCTGCCTTTGACCGTGTTAATCATGAGGCTCTTGTTTTATAAATGAAATAGTTGGGAGTGGGTGGGTCGTTTCTTAGCATTATTATTGATTTTTTAAGTAATAGATCTCAAAGAGTTGTTGTTGATGGGCACCATAGTGGGTATAGGAATGTGATATCCGGTGTTCCACAGGGTAGTGTTCTTGGCCCATTATTTTTCATACTATATACACATAACATGTGGTTTGGCCTAGAAAACAAGCTTGTTGCATATGCAGATGATGCTACTCTCTTTGCATCAATTCCATCCCCTGAATGTAGATCTGGGGTTGGTGAA
>NC_090728.1:70359577-70362077 GCF_036898095.1 Palaemon carinicauda | reverse complement strand
AACAAGACAGCGAAGAAACAGTCCATAAGATGTGTATATTCAGTAAGAGCAAGAATCAGAATTGGAAGGTACAGTTGAGTGCTACTATCAATGACACTGATGATGCTCCTACCATTGATGTTATCACCTCTCATACTAGGTTAAAAAAGTCCCGCGGGTTGCAGCAAGCAGCACTGATGACAAAGAGCTTTTACAACAGCAAGGAAGTCAGTGGAACACAAACTGGATGATCAAGTAAAAGATTTGTTCGCATGTTGATTGTTGCATGCTCATGCCCTAAGATCTGCCTCAAAGAGGGCATCGGTCAGCACGAGTTTACTGCCTTCCAATTACCCTTGTTCACAGTGAGTTGGGAGCTCCTGCTAAGCACAACCAACAGCAAGCTAAAAGCTATACTTCAGGAGCTGCCAAACAAAACTGGTGGTAATCTTCAGCCAAAAGATGTCACTAATGATATTGCCTTATTACCATCAAGGAAGGTGACTGGTATTGATGAAATGGCAGTTGTCCAGGCAATGGGCAAATCTCCTGGGGTCAAGACATGTGCTTAATGAACTGACTACTTCACAGCCACACTGAGCTGCAAGTGCTGCAACTATAATGAGGTCTATCTAGTCTTTGACAAGAGAGATAGCAGGGGGAAATGCCAGTCACCGCTTATCATGTTGATAACACCATTTGGTTAGGTGTCAGCAAAGCAGTTCTTGTTTAGCATCACAACCAAAGATGAACTGACGGTTTATCTTGCAAAGAAAGTGTTCCACCATTTTGAGGGTAGGCCCAAAGTCTTCATAGTTATTCCATGCCAGGGGGTGCTCTTAAATCCTATGGATGTAACTCCCATGAAGAAGCTGGCACAAGCATTATTCTCCTCAGTCTGCATGCTGCTCGAAGAGGAACAACAGAAAATTATATCCAATCACCTGACACTGATGTGTTCATCCTTGCAATCCACCGTTACCATCACCTCTGGACACTGTTGAGTGGAACCAGAAGAGAGTAACAAGGGCCAATAGTAAATGCTGAAGAGTTACTAGGACTTTAGTCTCTGGAGCAGACATAACAGGCCGATGCAGATGATCCATGGAGGTGATATCTGCATTTGCTGCCCTAGGAACCTCATAGGAGCTTGGAGTTGATACTGAACGGGCCATTGAGACATTTGTGTGCCAGCTATGAGCCTTATATAACTTTGGTAGATATTAGTGATCTTAGGTGGAAGCTTTTCTCCGAGAAACAACTAGATCAAAAGCTGCCTCCAACATGAGGAGCCTTACATGAAGACATTGCCCAAGCTCATTACCAGGCCATAGTATGGTATCAAGACGACATTCCCCACCCTCAGCTACCACAAAATCAACTTATGGGTGGAAGGAGGAAAGGGGATAGACTAATGCCAGTCCCAACAAGGGATTTTCCAGCTCCAGTCATAGTTACTCATCTTTTGAAACATGGTTGCAAGAAGATCAATTGCAGATCCTATTTTCCTGTTGATCTCAGGGCCTCAACTGCTTAGAGATGTGCATGTGTGGAGCTGTTGAGGAGGTGTGCACTCATATAAGCCAGGTACTCATGGGAATTGATAAGGATGGAGGAGGGAGGATCCCTCCACCTAAAAGGATTAATCCTGCGCTAAAGCATTGACATTATTATTATTATTATTATTATTATTATTATTACTTGCTAAGCTACAACCTTAGTTGGAAAAGCAGAATGCTCTAAGCTCAAGGACTCCAACAGAAAAAGTAGCTCCTTCAAGAAATTAAATAAGGAAATGAATAAATATAAGAGTGATAGATAATGAACAATTAAAATAAAATATTTCAAGGCAAGTAACAACAGCAAAATAAATCCTTCATATATAAAATATGGAAGCTTAAAAAAGAGGAATCGAAATAGCATAGGTTAGTGTGCCCAAGTGTACCCTCATGCAAGAGAATTTTACCTCAAGACAGTGGAAGACCACGGTTCAGAGGCTATAGCACTACCTAAGACTAGAGAACAATGGTTTGATTTTAGAGTGTTCGTCTCCTAGAAGAGCTGCTTACCACGGCTAAAGTCTCTTCTACCCTTACCAAGAGGAAAGTAGCCACTGAACAACTACAGTGCAGTAGTTAACCCCCTGCGCAAAGAAGAATTGTGTGGTAATCTAAGGGTTGACAGGTGTATAAGGACAGGATGGTGTGGAAAGAAGAGGCCAGACTATTCAAAGTGTGTGAGCAAAGGAGAAATGAGCCATAACCAGAAAGAGAGATCCAATATAGTAAAGTCTGGCCAGTCAAAGGACAAAAAACGCTCGTAGCGGTGGTATCTGAACGGGTGGTTGGTGCCTTGGGCAACCTACTACCTTTGCAAGAAATAATGTTTAACATATTGAAAGGAGTTTTAATATTTCAACGATGATATTGAATGTTTGACTTGTATTTGCTGTGCCATAAGTAAATTATTTAGTACGGTTCTAGACAGAATTTGAATTTGAGAAAAAAAAGTAAGAGAACAT
>NC_090728.1:70354577-70357077 GCF_036898095.1 Palaemon carinicauda | reverse complement strand
TTAACTACGATAAACGTACACTACCGTAACTTATTCTAACTTACACTAAGTGAACTTTAACATAACTTAGCTTATTTTTTTTTATTTTTATATTCTATATTTTCTTTCTTACATTTTCTTTTTTTCTTTTTGATGATTACGTAATTTTAATCACTATCACTCTCTACATTTAAAATTGACTGAATTTCTTTTGCTTCACTCTTTTCCGTTTTCTGTGTTTCACTTTCTTCCGCTTCACTCTTTGCTGTTTTCTTCGATTCACTTACATCCTCTTCATGGCGAGTTCGCTTCGCAGTTTTTTTTAAAGAAAGCATCGATAGATAATTGCTTGGTACGGCTTTTCAGAATGTTTCGTAAGTGAGTTAGGCAAACATCATCGAATTGAGAAACTACACGACAAACCTGCAATTTCTTTGGATGGTATTTGTCGATGAAGTCGACCACGTCTTGATATTTTCCTAACACCTCTTTTATTTGCGCCGAACCTAACACATGTTCTACCTCCTCGCTCCCTTCCTCGTCATCACTCATGTGCTCCGACATAGCATGGAGTTCCTTGAGCTCATCCATCGTCAGTTCGTCGTGATGTTCGGCGACGAGTTCCGTAACGTCATCTGCGTTGACCTCCAGACCCATGGACTTGCCAAGGGAGACGATTTCATCTACGGCTTCCGCTGCACCGACCACGGGATCAGGTTCGGGGTCAAAACCCTCGAAATCTCGGGGAGCAACAGCATCAGGCCAAAGCTTCTTCCAAGCGGAATTCAGGGTCCGTTGAGTTAATCCCACCCAAGCCTGATCTATGATCTTCAAGCAGTGCACGATGTTGAAGTGGCCCCTCCAAAATTCACGCAAAGTTAAGTTGGTGCTTTGCGTGACATTAAAGCACTGCTTAAATAAGTGCTTGGTGTACAGCTTCTTAAAATTAGAGATGACTTGCTGGTCCATGGGCTGGAGGATAGAGGTGGTATTCGGTGGAAGATACAGCACCTTTATGAACTTGAATTCATCGAAGATATCATCTTCAAGTCCGGGGGGGGGGGGGGGGGGGGTGAGCGGGTGCATTGTCAAGGCATAGCAGGCACTTTAAAGGCAATTTCTGTTCATGAAGATACTTCTTCACGGAAGGGCCGAAAACTTGGTTTACCCATTGCACAAAGAATTGCCTAGTGACCCAGGCCTTCGGGTTGGATCGCCAGAAAACAAGAAGCTGATCCTTATCGACGTTGTGTGCTTTAAAGCCCCTAGGGTTCTCTGAATGGTAAACCAGTAAGGGCTTGACTTTAAAGTCCCCGCTAGCGTTGGCACATAGGGCAAGAGTCAACCGATCCTTCATTGGCTTATGCCCAGGCAATTTCTTCTCTTCGGCAGTGATGTAGGTTCGACTCGGCATCTTCTTCCAAAACAGCCCGGTTTCATCACAATTAAACACCTGCTGCTCTACGTAGCCTTCTTCCTGCACGATCTTTTCGAAGTTCTTGACAAAGTCAGCTGCAGCCTTTGTGTCCGCACTAGCAGCCTCTCCGTGGCGAACAACTGAATGAATCCCGGACCGTTTCTTAAATTTCTCGAACCAGCCACGAGATGCCTTGAAATCATCTGAGGAAGGCTCGGTTGAACTCTCCCCAGCATCACCCCCAGAGCTTGCCTCCTTCAAGTCCGTAAAGATGGCGTGCGCCTTCTCGCAGATAACGGTCTCGGTGATGGTGTCGCCAACGATCTCTCTATCCTTAATCCACACTAGTAGAAGTCGTTCCATCTCTTCTATGATAGGGGTATGGCGTTTGGAAATTATAGTGATCCCCTTAGAAGGTTTCACTGCTTTAATAGCTTCCTTCTGTTTAAGGATTGTCGAGATCGTCGACATATTACGGCCATACTGTTTAGCAAGTTCACTCACGCGGATGCCACGCTCATGTTTTTCAATAATTTCCTGCTTAATTTCTAAAGAAAGCATTTCCTTCTTCCTTTTCTCACCACTACCACTACCACTGGCAAAACTAAGCCTTTTAGGGCCCATACTGTACTTTACGTAAATTACCGTTAAAGGATGCACGTAAAAAATCACGATTAAAACAGAGTTAATAGCAGAACGCACAGAGAACAACCGCAAGAAGCCGACGAGAACAGAGGACTGACCCAAGACCCGCTAATTGAGCGTCCCTCCGAGGTCGATGTGCTGCCTTCTATCGGCGGAAATAAAAAACACTTCAGGTGCTATGAGCACCGACTACGCGTACGAGTATTGTTTACTTCGGGTGTCGAAAAAAACATTCGGGTGTAGAGTCGGAACGTGTTCGAATTGTACTTCGCGTGTCGAAAAATTCGGATACAACCATACAACCGGTACGACGAAAATTGCTTACTTCGTGTGTTGAAATAAAATTCGGGTGTAGAGTCAAAAATTTGATCGAATTTTACTTCGGATGTTGGAAAATTCGGATGTAGATACGTTCGTGTGAAGAGGTTCCACTGTATACAGTATATGTGTACATGAAAC
>NC_090728.1:70318348-70348348 GCF_036898095.1 Palaemon carinicauda | reverse complement strand
TGCGGGTGTATTGTCCGGATCCGCTCTGCGAATGAAATAGGTGATCTTCAACCTTAGTTGTTTTAAGGTTAGTGTTGAACCTGATGTTTCTCCCCTGAAAAGCTGACCTCCCTTAAAGTCTGAAGTTCTACAAAGATAGACCTTTAGGCATTCCACTGGGCATAGCGATGCTTCTTCCTTCAGAGGGAAGATTCTCCAGGGACCCCACCTCTTAGTGGGCAGCTCGTTCTTGGCGAGAAACGCTGGGTCCAGAAAAAGGTTCAGTTCTCCGCAGTCTGTGAACTGAATGAGGCCATCATCCCTCGAAAGGGCCACTATTTCGCTAACTCTGGCTCCTGAGGCTAGTGCAAATAAGAATATCACTTTTTGAGTCAAGTCTTTTAGAGAGCAATCTTCGTTGTTCAAGGTTGATGCCAAGTGAAGAACCTTATCCAAGGACCATGAAATGGGCCTCAGAGGAGCTGCGGGCCGAAGTTTAGCGCAGGCTTTTGGAATCTTGTTGAAGATTTCATTGGAGAAGTCCACCTGGAAGGCATACAGCAAGGGTCTGGTCAGGGCAGATTTGCACGTAGCAATCGTGTTGGCTGTAAACCTTGCTCATGAAGATGGATGAAGAAGGATAAACAGAAATCCGGTGAAATCTCCATTGGTTTCTTTGCCTTGACAAAGGCGACCCATTTCTTCCAGGAAGACTCGTATTGTCTTCTCGTTGATTTTGACTTGTATTCTTCTAGAAAGTTAATACTGTCCCTTGAAATCCCAAACCTTTTTTTGACTGTTAAGGTGAGAAAATCATGAGATGAAGGTTCCGGGTTTTCTGTGATGAAGCTGAGACAGTCGACTTCTGCACTTGTTGAGTCAGAATTGGATCCGGCAACGGGATCAGCTTCAGGCGTAGTTCCGTTATCAGGGGGAACCAGACGCTGTTGGGCCACTTGTGGGCCACTATTGCTGCTGTTCCGTGAAAGGATCTCAGTTTGTTGAGGACTTTCAGCAGAAGGTTGGTTGGAGGGAACAGGTAGATCTTGGACCATCTATTCCAATCTAGAGACATCGCGTCCGTTGCTTCCGCTAGAGGATCCTCGTACGGGGCTACATACCGGGGTAGCTTCTTGTTGTCGCTCGTTGCAAAGAGGTCTATCTGCAGTCCTGGGACTTTGCATAAGATGAAGGAGAAGGATCTTGCATCTAGGGACCATTCTGACTCTATAGGGTTGAGCCTGGATAGAGCGTCCGCCGTCACATTGCAGAACCCTTGAAGGTGAACTGCTGACAAGTGCCATCTCTTCTTCTCCGCTAGCCGGAAGATTGCCAATATCACTTGATTGATTTGAGGCGATCTCGAGCCCTGTCGATTAAGGCATCTCATTACAACCTCGCAGTCTAATACCAGTCGGATGTGGATTGAGCAGCGAAGTTTCAGTTTTTTTTTTGAGAGAAAAACTGCCATGCCTTCCAGAATGTTGATGTGGAAGGTCTTGAAGAGGGAGGACCAGGTTCCTTGGACTTTCCAATGGTGAGAGTGGCTCCCCACCCTTCTTTTGAAGCATCCGTGTGAACGGTGACCGACGGTGGAGGCGGTTGTAAGGGTACCTTCTTCTTTAGGTACTTGGCCTCCGACCATGGCTTGAGGAGGGATCGCAGATGAGTTGGTATCGGTCTTTTCAGATCTCTTTGAGCGTTTGATGCATATTTTCTCCAAACCCCTGATGCATCTTTTAATTAAGCTCTCAATACTGGGTCTGTCACTGAGGCGAACTGGAGGGACCCCAACACTCTCTCCAGTTGCCTTCTTGATATCCTGGCGGATTGAAGGAGTACCTTGATAGATCCCGCTATCTCTCTCCTCTTCTTTGATGGAATGGAGAGGCAGTGTGACTGTAAGTTCCAGTGGACACCCAGCCACTGGAACTTCTGAGCTGGAGATAGTCGAGACTTTTCCAAGTTGATCTTGAATCCTAGGTGTTCTAGGAGCTGGATCACTTCCTTGGAGGCTTGCCTGCACTCTTCTTTGGATGCTGCCCACACCAGCCAGTCGTCCAGGTAGGTCATCACCTGAACTCCCTTTAGGCGTCGTTGATGAATGACTGCATTCGCAAGCTTTGTGAATACTCTTGGGGCTATGTTTAGTCCGAAGGGCATGGCTCTGAAGACTAATTGTCTTTTTTGCAGCTTGAATCTTAGGTAGGGGGAAACTTGGCGGTTGATCGGAACATGCCAGTACGCATCCGCCATGTCTATGGAGACTGTGTATGCCTGTTTGGGCAGTAGGGTCCTTATGTGTTGGAGCGTCAGCATTCTGAACTTGTTGTTCACTATGAACTTGTTGAGTGGTGATAAGTCCAGAATGACTCTGAGCTTTTCCGGGTCTTTCTTCGGAACACAGAACAGCCATCCTTGAAATCTGATGGACTTTGCCCTCCTTACAACTCTTTTGTCTAAGAGTTCCTGAATGTATTCTTCCAATGTGGGGGTTGAGTGTTGGAAGAACTGAGGTATGTTCGGTGGAGTTGCATTCCAACTCCACCCCAGTCCGTTCTTGATTAGGCTGTGGGCCCAGAGATCGAAGGTCCAGCGATCCCGGAAGAGGAGAAATCTCCCTCCTACTGGTAGCATCTCACTTGGAGTGCTGGCTGGAGGACTTGCCTCCTTGGCCACGTCCACCTCTCTTGCCCCTACCTCTGGAGGGGCGTCTAGAGGAACCTCGAAAGGAACCTCGAGACTTCGGCCGAAAGGTCATCGATTGCCTTTCAAAGGCTGGGGTGAAGACGGGCGACTGAGTCGCCACTTGTTGGGGCACCAGCTGAAAAGTGGTGGGTTGTTGTGCCACCATCTGGGGTACCGTGGCCACGGGAAGCTGTTGTTGTCGTGGAGGGCGAGAGGGCACTCTGGTTCGTTTTGTCTTCCTTTTCGGCTGGGGACCCTCTTCAGCGGAAGACTTTCTCTTGGAGGACAAGCCCCATTTGGAGAGGAGATTCCTGTTCTCCGTTGCGGCTTTGTCTATAACCTCTTTGACCACTTTCACTCGGGAAGATGTTGGAGGCTATCAGCTTCCTTGGTTCGTGCCTCACTGCAGCCGAGGCGAACACGAACTCTCTGCAAGCCCGATGGGGTTTAATGAAGTTGTACAGGTCCTTGGTGACTGTTGCCAAATGAGCTTTGGCAAAGACCATGTACATATCTGGGGGTATCTGGAACACTTGCCATCGTCTCTAGTCCGGTCTGTAGAGACATAGAGGCGGCAAGTCGCTCTTTCATTTCCTGCTCCCTGCGCAGGTGAAAGTCTGACAACTTTGGGAGGTCTTCTCCGAACTGACGTCCGGCAATGTCAGCCTCCAGCTTCCCGACTGAGAAGCTGTTGTAAACGTCCTTCCAGTCCGCATCATCAGATGGTAGGGCGAGGGAAAAGGGTCTACACTCTTCGAGTGTAGGGCAAGGTTTCCCTGCCTCGACTGCCTTTAAGGCTGCCTTGAACCCTTTCTCCATAAAGGGGAAGGCACGGGAAGAAGCAGCAATGAAGGATGAGTGCTTCTTGCTGAGAGCCGGCACCTTGGAGCTAGTGAAGGCCCTCTCCTTCAAAGTTTTGGTAAACAAGGCCTGGGCCTTGGGGAGGTCTAGAATGATGACCTCTTTCGGCTCTGTTTTTTCTTTGGAAGGGCGTTCCGTCCTCAAGCGGATGTAACAATCCGTGTAGTCCCCTTTACTGGGCCAGAACTCTACATCATCTATTGGGACAGTGCCCAGTTTTTCGGAGAGGAAGATCTTCCCCCCTGACATAGGCATATGCTCAGCATACCTCCAAGGATTGATGTCAGAAAAGGCGGGAAGTTCCTTGACGTTTAGCTTCTTGGGGGCTAAACGTGAAGACACGAGCTGGTGCATATCGGTCCGTAGAGAAGCCTCCTTCTCGGACGACTGCTTTTTCATGTCCTGGAACATGGACAAAAGTGAATGCAGTGTATGACTGATCGTGTCTAGCTGGGGGGCAGAAGAAGTTGATGGGACAGGCTCAGCCACTGTAGCCGATGGAACCGAAATAGTTTTGGCTTTCTCAACGTCGCCTTCAGAAGGTAAGACAGTCTCCTGCTCCTGCTCCTCTGCTAGGAGACTCCGTTCCGTCTCCTCGGAGACAACTGACATGTTGTCTTCTAGTTGGATGTCCTTCAAGGCATCGGACACGTCAGATTCTATCGCAATCTGGACGAGGTGAATCTCAGGTTGAGCTTGGGGAACAACTGCATCCGAAGATGCCCTAGGGAACAGACAAGCCCTCATCTTCTCATTAGGAAGGTATGGGCCAGTGGTGTTCTTCTGGAAACCTCTGACCCATTTTCGCAGCGTCTCTCTTGCTGCATCCCTTGACTCTGTGGACTTTTGATCATCAAAAGCCTCTTTGACCAGTTTGTCGCAAATGGTACATACCTGTGGGTCCCAGTATTTTAGAGATCCCTTCGTAATTGCGCAGCGCGCATGGGTTCTGCACATATCGTGGCCACAGAAGTTCTTACTGCGGACATTGCAGAAGTGGTTCCCGCACTTGGGATGCTCCTACTATAAAGAAAGAAAAGCATATAAGTATTCGATGAAAATCTCAGAATTTCATCATACAGTGTTATAAAAATTATTTAATTAGCTCAGGATAGTGTAAGCTAGGGAAAAAAGGAAAGACACCCACATGTGCTTCCTGTCCAGCCCATTGCTAAGACTTCCTTCAATATTGAACACTAAATTCTTGACGAATTATATGGGAAGATGATATCCTTGGATATAAAGTTTAATTTTAACACCGTCTTCTAAGGTTCAATATTGGGGATTTTTAATAAATGGTAATCGACCATTAACTAAAATAGAGAGAATCACTCTCTAGGTGTGGTGGTCTCACAATAGGCTGCCCATGAAGCACCTTGTAAGTTGGAAAAATTTTTTTGTATGGGCTCCTGCACAGACCGTACAGCGGTATGAGTCATGCAGAATAATCAATATCGCAGTGACTACGACCACCGCAGTCAGTACTGTAGTGCCTGCCGGCATACGCCGGCATTGCCCTGGGCTATTGAAGGTATATACTTCCTTCATAGATAAAGGGCGGTGGGTCGCCGGCAGTTGCTCCGCTGCCGGCCACCGAGGGGTCCCTCTATCAAAGTGGACCCGCCGGCAGCCGGCGTAAAGAATGTCTACAGACTTTGATGACCAGCAGCCAGCAGTCAACATAGTTGCCAGCAGTCGGCCAGAGTGTGTGCCGGTTGCCGTTGGGTCACCGATCAACGGTACCTCATGGCAAGCGGCGGCAGAGCAATCTGACGGCGGACAGTCGTCCGAGTTGACTGCCGGCAGCTGTAAGATGCCGGCAGCCGGCCCAGGGTTGATGGTAAGATAAAGAGAAAGCATGGATGGGGGGGATAGCAATGGCTCAGCCTTGCAGACCTTCATCCAGAATGAGAGTTCATATGGAAGGGGGAATTATATTCGGGCTTCTATCCAACCATAGTCCATCCATATCGATAGTAGTGCCATGGAAGGCAGTCCAAGGGAGGACTGAAGAACACTCTAATGATAGGGGAGGATCCCTGCCTGCTGCCGGCTCGGCCGGCGGCAGACAGGGAACCCCAAGCCTACCCCGCAAACTACCCATGGGGTCGATTGTAGAATGATGGCCAGGGTGTGTGAAGGCTAGGCCCGCAGGGGAGGGGCAAGGGTCCTGCAGGTGAGGTAGTACCTAGAAGGCACTACCTAACCTAAAAGATTCTGATCCATAGAAAAGACAATCTTAGGGGCCAGGGAATTCAATTCCCTAGGTTGGGTTAGTCTGATTAGGTGAAAAGGCGGCACACAGGTCGCTGTCTCAACTGAGGAACAGAATCTAGTGTCGGAGACCCTAAGCAAGGGAAGAATTCAACTCTTTGGCTTAGGACCTGCCGGCACAGGACTGTCTGCTAGGCCATGGAGAGGAGGAATTATCATATAACACCTCCAGGGTATGGCCTAGGGAGGTCTAGCCAGGGAATTCAATTCCCTAGGTTGGGTTAGTCTGATTAGGTGAAAAGGCGGCACACAGGTCGCTGTCTCAACTGAGGAACAGAATCTAGTGTCGGAGACCCTAAGCAAGGGAAGAATTCAATTCTTCGGCTTAGGACCTGCCGGCACAGGACTGTCTGCTAGGCCATGGAGAGGAGGAATTATCATATAACACCTCCAGGGTATGGCCTAGGGGAGTGTGCGACATTATAGCTAGGTCCAAAAGAGCTAGGCCCAAAAGAGCTAGTACAATTGAGCTAGTGCGACAAAATAGCTAGTTCCATAATAGCTAGTACCAAAATCGCTAATGTGACAAAATAGCTAGTTATACATTTGAGCTGGTACAAAATGAGCTGTTAACCAAAAATAACTAGTTTCAAGAAAATGGAATGTTATTTCTACTTCATTTTTTCTTTTAATCTTTTTCTTATCTATGGAGAAAAAAGTTAGTAGTATTCCACCCTTCATCATGGAAGTTATAAAGTCCCAGAAAGGAAAAGATTTACTTAGCTACGATGGATATCTGTATCGAAAAAATACAACGAACAAAACCAGCCAGAACTGGAGATGTGTAATGAAGGATTGTAGAAGACCTCGAACGTCGGCAATTGGATGAAGAAATGCAAATATTATATGACTATTTCGAAGACACATACATTGGTAGACGACAGAGAAGAGGAAGAAGAATACCCTTATTTCCCATCGAATTGTGGAACGTCCGGGAAAGAACACAAAACGACAGAACAAGGACAAATAACAAGTTAGAGGGATGGCATTGCGCTATTCAGGGAATGTATGACACTGCTCATCCAACCGTATGGCGCTTTTTTTCAAGGAATTAAAAAAGAAGAAGCACTTCAGAGAAGCAATCTAATTGCGTATATCAGTGGGCAGCAATTACCTGTCAAAAGAAAGACTAAGGAAATTAACGATAGACTGAAAAAGTTGATTAGCAAGCACACAAATAATGATATATCTACTAAAGATTTTTTACTAGGAATAAGCTATAACATAACATATTACAAGTTAAAGTTTTATTTGTTTTTTAACATTTTCAGTTATTTTTCTACTTAATTTCTAGCCATGACTGCTGTTTTTTATCTATTTCTATACTGAAGTGTGTTAGTTGAAACAATTATTGATATGTGAAAGTTTTATGTAATAAAGTTTTATATAAATATTGATTAAAATCTGTTCTGCTGTAAATAATAAATATGATGAGACATAAAAAAAATATATTTTTTCGAAACAAGCTATTTTGGTTAACAGCTCTTTTTGAATCAGCTCAAATGTACTACTAGCTATTTTTTCACAATAGCGATTTTGGTACTAGCTATTATGGAACTAGCTATTTTGTCGCACTAGCTCAATTGTACTAGCTCTTTTGGGCCTAGCTCTTTTGGACCTAGCTCTTTTGGATCGCTCCCGGCCTAGGGAGGTCTAGCCTCCTGCATTGGCAACCTAACCTGGCTTGGGAAATCAGTTCACTAAGACAGGCGGTTGTCGATCACAGACAAGCTACTCTGATGTCCCATCCTAAACTCAAAACCGGCTCAGTGGTTGAGAGAAAGAAGAGGGAACACTCCAGTAAAGATTTTCCAGAATACAATTCAAGGCAAATCCAATTAGGGTTAGCCTAGGCTAGTCAGAGGGAAGAGGAATTGCTCTAAATCTCACAAGGAGATTGGTATCGACTTAAAAGGTATAGGAGGTATCAGTCTCCACTTAAAAGACGATACAAGGGCAATTGGGGACATGTATGAAAGTATACTAAATCCCCTAGGCTGGTAGCCTAGGCGCAGTGAGAATCGGTCACCGAAACTCTCTTGTATACTATCTTGGAAGAGGAAAATTTTAAACAGTAATATCTTAATTGTATAAAATATTGACTGAGCTTCAATAAAAATTTAACAGGGAGGTTATATCATGCATGAAGTGTGTAGGTGTCTAGCACTCGTGGGGCTCGGCCATAAAATTGCTAAATCCACGAAAAAAGGGCATAATATAAGAATTCCAAGCTAAATTGCTAAATAGCTAAAAGTTATTAAAGCGATTAATGCCCAGAAAGTCGTTCTGGCTAACTAAATGCACATGCAAAGAACGACCGCGTCCAAGACGCCATCCAGCTGGCAACAGCTCTTGTTACGTTAATTACGAACTTATTTCGAGGAAAAAATTGGCAAGAGCTTACATTTATACAATTCAAAGATAGTATTTAACTTTCCAGAGGCAGATGAGGCTGGGGAAGACATCATCGAAGCAAAACAATCCAAAAGAGCGAGAGATAACACGGGATAAACACCGGTCAGGAACGCTACACAGGAAAGAATGACTAGATGGCTCCACGCGGCGGCGTGCTGGCGCCCAATTACAGCACGAGTAGGAGTGTTGCCTTAATAACGGCTCTCATACAATTCTTGCCACTTCCCCTCTCAAAGTGTAAACACTATTAGGGGTGTTGATAGCTATGTGGCTTGTCAAGAATACATACTCTGATCTTATGCGATATCCCTATAAGATAATACAAGGGACACTCGCACCAGGAGTCAGAATTCTTGATACCTTTAGTAAAATTCTCTGGGATATATCACTGTAGTTAAATATAACCTAGGAAGCTACTAAGAAGGAACTTCAATCAGTATGACATAGCCTGAGCCCCCCCCCCCCCAAAAAAAAATATATATATACTGTATTTTTGGGCTCAAGCCATGGCGTCCTGATGGAAGGATCCTTTTTGGTAGCTTCCTTGGGTAATCACTACTAGGATTTTCCCAGAGAATTAAACCACAGGTTATCACAGAATTCTAACTTCTGAAGCGAGTATCCTAAGGGTTTCCCCTTAAGACATCGTGTATCAACAGGGGACACGCATGTATTAACGTGCCACATAGCTATCTGCACCCCATATAGAGTTAACGCTTCAATATGGCGGACAGGGAGTGGCTGGGAGCTGAGCCGCAGCCAATCTAGATGTGGCGATATCGGTACTCGCGATGTAAACAGACGGACGCCATTGCTTTTGATGACGTCGCGTCCGTCCTCATTCCTTTTGCTAGTAGCTCGCTCGATTGGACGTGTTTTTCCCTTTGTGCGACTTTATCTACTTGCATCCTCGCCATGTCTCAACCTTCAGCTTCACCTTCTTCTGGAAAGTTGAGTACAAAGGTTTAAGTATTGTTTAAATAAGCTCTGACCTTAAAGTAAATCTTACTTTTCGAGATATTTGCATAATTGTGGCAGAGCTTTGCCAGACCGGTCAGCGCCATTTTATGACGCTGCTGTTGCTTGCATGCCTTATTTAGTTAGCCGCAACAGCCTTACCGGTATATAAATTACTAATCAGCGCTATTAGTTATTTAGTCTTCATAGCTAGGAACTTTTATCGTGTTTTTGACGCTTTAGTTAGGGTCTTCGCTGACCCCATACCAGTAGGCTTTGATTAGCCCCTAGGCCAGTGAGCCTATACCAGTGTTAATGCATGATATTTCAGTGATCCTAGTGTTAGTTATGAAGATTTTGGCATTATTTTACAATACCATTGACAGTGATGCAAGTGTTTTTCGCCTTCAGGGACCATATAGGGGGTAGGTTATCTTGAGTGCCTTGTTAACCTTACCTTATGATAGGACCCCTATATGCTCTCTTCATCCCTAGCCCTGGGCTTCCCTCTGGTAATCTTGTACCCTATTACATGTGATAGGACAAGACTCCTCAGAGTACTGTATCGCCTCCCCACCTAAGGGAATGACCCCTCCCTTAGTGTTGCGGGCCTTAAAGGTAGGATCACCTCCTTTAAGCTGAATCGGTCCTTGACCTTTTCCTTGCGATACGTCTTCTCCCTTCCTTGATTAGGGTCTAACAACCCTAATCCAGGTTAGGTTGGGAGGGCTGGTTTATGTACCTTGCTGAAATATACGCGTGCACCGTTTTTCAGTTGGTCCACCTACTATAGGTTAGGGTGAGCATCTCCCTTCCTAGGTGGCCGCTCTGGTGCATAACCCATCCTTTCTTATAAGAAGACCCTTTCCCCCCCCCCAACCTATCTCATGCCTAGACTAACCTACCAGTAGGTTAGGCTTCATATGTCCCCTGTCCTACACTCCACCCTAGGCTGGAGTGCTGGACCCCGTGGTGCTCCCAGTGTTGTCCGCTCTGATACATAGACCTTCCATAGTGCTATGGAGTCAGTTATCATTTGGTCGACATGAAGAGTCTCCACCCCTTCTTTGGGTACACCCTGTCCTCTCTTGGACTGCCTTAGCCCCCGGCCCTTGCGGCCCCTGCTTAGGATGATAGATTCACCTCTATCATGGTGGTACCTTTTCCAGAGGTGTCTTGACTAGGCTAATACAGCCTTGCCATCCCACCTCCATCTTTGGTGCTTGTCCCTTGCCGCCTCTACCCCGGCATTACCGCCGCTACGGGTGACTTCCTTATCCTTGCCGCCTTCCCCCGAGTGCCGGGGGATCGCCGCCGGCCGCTGGCTTACCGCCGTGGCCTCTCCATTCCCTCATAGCCTCGGCTCACTGCCGACCCCTCCCGGAGTGCCGGCACTAGCAGCCGGCCCCCGGCCCCGGCTATGCTCCCTTATCCTTACCCCTGTCACCCTCCGACTGCCTCCGGCTGCCGGAACCGCCGCTCCTTGCCGGCGGCCGCCGCTACCGGCTGCCGCCACCCTGGCTTCTTTTGACCATAGTATGATCATTCTTGAATGCCAGAAACTCTGCTCGAGCGGCTTCCGGCGTGCCGGGGGTAGGCCGGACCCGTCCGGAGGCGGCAAGATGCCTTGCACCCCTTCTCTCAGCTATCTTTACTAGCGATAGCTCCTAAAAACCGCACCTAGACGGTTTGTTAACGCAGACAAACTGGTACGGAATCGTACACTTTGTTCAGTTTTCACTCTGTCTTCTTGCGTGTTTCATCTTTCCAGCCCGCTACGTGTAATTGGCACGTCTGGTTGCCGGAACCTTACTAGGATCTCATGATCCCCAGACTTCTTGATAAGATTTCAAGCCTAGTCTATAATATGGTTATTCTAGATGGAATTCCCATTATCAAGACACCTTCCATGGAGGCCTACGGCCACCTGGGATTGTCTGATGCTACGGCAACCAGCCGGGCGGGTTACACGAGGCATGCGTCTGTCTCCTTTCACCCACCCTTCTGTGCATCACAATTAACTTATGTTAATATTAACTTGTTAATAATTAACTTTATATACGAGCCATATTATGACTCTACAATACTCATCGTCTCTTTCTTTTACAGGAGGAGTACGTCAAGTGTGACCACGACTTCTGCGCGGTCCGTCGGCCACACTTCTATGGACACACGGCGTGTAGGACACACGCCCCTTGTGCTCACAAGAGAGGGGATCTCAAGTACTGGGGCCCCACCACCTGTTCGGTCTGCCAAGAACGCTTACAGAAAGCATTCTATGATCCTCCCTCAGCGGAGATTCGGGACAACCTACGCAAGTGGGTACGTGGCTTTCAAAAGAACGCCACTGGACCATACCTAGCCACAGAAGAAATGAGGTCTTTGCTGTTCCCAAAGGCCTCACCAGACTCAGTGGTCCCAGTCGAACAGATCCCCGTAGTCCAGATTACAGTGGAACCTGATACTGTCATGGCTCAGTCCATGAATGATTGTCACCTGGATTCAGAACATGATGAACACATGTCAGAGATCTCGGAGGACACCGAAAAACCCTTATGGCCCAGGGTGAAGGGGAGGATGATGAAGAAGAGGACCGGGTAGTATATACCGAGTCCGATAAGGAGGATGCCCCTCCCTCCATCCCCCCTCCTACTCCTACACCGACGGAAGTGTCTCTCCCGTCTACGTCCTCCACCACGACTCCTCTACCTACGGCACAGGATATGATTCGGCTCATTGAATCCGTGATGGAGCAGAAGCTCCAAGAAACTCACAAGATCATTCGGTCGATGGGAGGTTCCAAGGAATCTCGCAAAATCTCCATCAAGGACCTCCCCGCATGCTCGAGCGACAATCCGTGGCGATTCGCCGAGCATATGGTCATCGCTGACGACAAGATCTTCGTCAGCGATAAGATCGGTTCCATACCCCTGGAAGAAGTGGAGTTCTTCCCCTGCTTTGAGGCGTATCCGGACTGTTACGTCCGTCTACGTTCAGAACCATCCTCAAAGGAAGAGACCGAACCGAAGGAGAAAACAGTGTTCGATCTCTCGAAGGCCCAGGCTATGCTTGCCAAAGCGCTTAAGAGCAGAGGCTTTACCTGCTCTGGACTTCCGGCTCTGAGCAAGAAGTACCCCACCTACGTTGCGCCCGATGAAGTGGTGATACCCTTCACGGAAAAGGGCTTCGCTGCCTGCCTTAAGGCTGTAGAAGAAGGGAAATCCTGCCCTGCATTGGAGGAATGCAGACCTTTCTCCGCAGCCACCCCGCCCGACACCAAACACTGGAAGGATGTGCAACACACCTTCGTGGTGGGCAAACTAGATCCTGACGTTGCTGGACGTCAGTTTAATGAGGACCTCCCCAAGCTAAACGAACACCTCCTTCGTAGGGAACAGGAAACGAAGGAGAGGCTGGCAGCATCTCTCACTCTCCAGGTCCAGATGGACGTAATGGCTGGTGACACCAGAGTCCCTGACCATTACATGGTCCTTGCCAAATCTCATATGGCAACCTTAGTCAAGGATCTGTACCACTTCATGCGAGCTCGTAGAGCCTGCAGAGAATTCGTGTTCTCCAGTGCCACTGTCAGACACGAACCCCGGAAACTGATTGCCTCCAACATCTGGGGCAAGTACCTCTTCCCGTCTGATCTAGTGAAAGAGATCACAGACAAGGCCGCATCTGAGAACAGGAACCTTCTCAACAAATGGGGCATGTCTAGGAAGAGAAAGCCCTCTCAGGATGACGGTCCTCAGCCTAAGAGGAAGCAGTCGAAGCATAGACCCCAGCAACGTCAGCACAGACGTCAGTTTCCGGCACCCGCTACTCCCCAAGTGGCCGCTCAGCCGCCACAGACCTTTCAGTTGGTCCCACAGCCGGTTTTGTCCTCATCACCGGCCTTCAACCCCGCCTTCGAGCAGCACTCCACTACCTTTCGTCCCAAGGGTAGAAGCTCAAGCAGGGGTTCCGGCAGAGATTCCTCTCGCCGGCCCTCCAGAGGCAGAGGAGGACAGGGAGCTAGCGGCCGAGGCAGCAAGTCCTCGGGACCCCAGAAGCAATGAAGTGCTTCCGGTGGGAGGAAGACTCCGCCACTTCCAGGATCGCTGGACCTTCGACTCCTGGGCACACAGCATCATCAAGAAAGGTCTGGGCTGGAGCTGGGCGCAACCACCCCCAACCTTCCAGCAATTCTTCCAACGTTCAACCCCCCTCCTGGAAGAATATGTGCTAGACCTCTTGAACAAGAAGGTGATAAGAAGGGTGAAGTCCACAAGGTTCCAAGGGAGACTGTTTTGTGTTCCCAAGAAAGACTCAGACAGACTCAGAGTCATTCTGGACTTATCCCCCCTCAACGTATTCATATCGAACAACAAGTTCAAGATGCTGACTCTTCAACAGATCAGAACCCTCCTGCCTCGAGGGTCTTTCACGGTCTCGATAGACCTGGCGGACGCATACTGGCACATACCAATGAACCATCACGCTTCCTCCTACCTAGGATTCCGAATCCAACGGAAAAGCTATGCCTTCCGGGCCATGCCCTTCGGACTCAACGTGGCCCCTCGGATATTCACAAAGCTAGCGGACGCAGTAGTACAACAGCTCCGCATCCGAAACGTCCAGGTGATGGCCTACCTCGACGACTGGCTAGTGTGGGCGCCCTCGCCCGAGGATTGTATAGAATCCTGCAGAAAAGTTACCCAGTTTCTCGAACACCTGGGATTCCAGATAAACGCGAAAAAGTCTCGCCTATCTCCAGCTCAGAAGTTCCAATGGTTAGGCATCCACTGGAATCTTCAGTCACAGCGCCTTTCCATTCCAGCAAAGAAAAGGAAGGAAATAGCAGGGTCTGTCAAGCGACTGTTAAAATCCAAACGGATCTCGAGACGCCAGCAGGAACAAGTTCTAGGCTCTCTACAGTTCACCTCGATCACAAACCCAGTGCTTCGTGCACAGCTAAAGGATGCAGCGGGAGTCTGGAGACGTTCCGCATCCATCGCTCGAAGAGACCTCAAGAGACGGCTCCCAAGCAGACTTCGACTTCTTCTAAAGCCGTGGTCAGAAGCGAGGGCCCTAAAAAGGTCCCTTCCTCTCCAACACCCACCTCCATCTCTCAACATCCATACGGACGCTTCGTTGGAGGGTTGGGGAGGTCACTCCCATCAAAAACAGGCTCAAGGCACTTGGTCTCCCCTATTCAAGACGTTTCACATCAACATCTTGGAGGCCATGGCGGTTCTTCTGACGCTGAAGAAACTCTCCCCGCCCCCGTCGATACACATTCGCCTGACCCTGGACAGCTCTGTGGTAGTGCGTTGTCTCAATCGCCAGGGCTCAAGATCGCCCAAGATAAATCAGGTGCTCCTGACAATCTTCCGTCTGGCAGAAAGGAAGAAATGGCACCTGTCTGCAGTTCACCTACAAGGATTCCGCAATGTGACAGCGGACGCTCTATCTCGGACAAACCCGATAGAGTCGGAATGGTCTCTAGACGCAAGATCATTCTCCTTCATCTCTCACTGAGTCCCAGAACTCCAGATCGACCTCTTCGCAACGAGCGACAACCATCAACTTCCTCGATATGTAGCCCCGTACGAGGACCCCAAAGCGGAAGCGGTGGACGCCATGACCTTGGATTGGAACAGATGGGCCAAGATTTACCTGTTCCCTCCCACCAATCTTCTGCTGAAAGTCCTCTCCAAATTGAGAACCTTCAAAGGGACAGCAGCTCTAGTGGCTCCCAAGTGGCCCCGCAGCAACTGGTACCCCTTGATCCTGGAGATGCAGCCAACGCTGATCCCCCTCCCGGACCCAGTTCTCTCCCAGCAAATACAGAAGTCGACTGTCTTCGCTTCATCATCGAAAATCAAGGACCTTCATCTCATGATTTTCTCACCCTAGCCGCTAAGAAAAGGTTTGGGATTTCGAAGAAGAGTCTAGACTTCCTCGAGGAATACAAGACCGAATCCACGAGAAGGCAATACGAATCGTCTTGGAGGAAATGGGTCTCCTTCGTCAAGGCAAAGAACCCCTCGAAAATCACCATAGATTTTTGCATGTCCTTCTTCATTCACCTTCATGGACAAGGCTTGGCAGCCAACACGATTTCTACTTGCAAATCGGCCTTGACTAGACCTTTGTCATACGCCTTCCAAATAGATCTGTCTAGCGACATCTTCAACAAACTACCGAAGGCCTGTGCCCGTTTACGACCGGCACCCCCTCCGAGACCAATCACTTGGTCTCTAGACAAAGTTCTCCACTTCGCCTCCAACTTGGACAATGATTCATGCCCTCTTAAGGACCTGACTCAGAAAGTTATATTTCTCTTCGCTCTAGCTTCGGGAGCCCGAGTCAGCGAAATAGTGGCACTATCTAGAGAAGAGGGACATATCGTTTTCAACGATTCAGGAGACCTCTCCCTCTTCCCTGATCCGACGTTTCTCGCAAAGAACGAATTACCTACCAAACGATGGGGCCCGTGGAGGATATGCCCCTTGAAGGAAGATGCCTCTCTATGTCCAGTAGAGAGCCTTAAGGTCTATCTTCATAGAACTTCAAACTTTGGTGGAGGCCAACTCTTCAAAGGAGAAACATCGGGCAGCGACCTGTCACTGAAACAATTGAGAGCAAAAATCACCTACTTCATTCGCAGAGCGGATCCAGACAGTACACCCGCTGGTCATGATCCTAGGAAAGTCGCTTCGTCTCTGAATTTCTTTCAGAGTATGGATTTCGAAAGCCTCAAGAACTATACAGGCTGGAAATCCTCGCGTGTTTTCTTTAAACATTATGCGAAACAAGTGCACGAAGTGAAACATTTTGTGGTAGCCGCAGGTAGTGTTATGAAACCTGCTCTGAACTCTGCTTAGAACAGTGAGTTATTAGGGACTCTAACTCGTCGGGTGCCTATGTTGACCCTCAAGTGATACGTAGTGAAGCAGAAACCACCTTGTGTTTTCTTTAACTGTTTTTACCTCAGGTGAAATGTCATAGTAGATTACCACATGAGTGCTACATGCCACGTGCATGACGTGTGTTACATAAAGACTAACGTTCCGTAGAACGAGTGCCTACTAATACTTGATTCTTCCCTTTCAGACTCAAGAGCACGCCTTTATGACTATGTACATTTTTATCAATGTAAATGTTTTTTACTATTTATTGCATGACATGTATTGATTTACCTGCAATTATATAATAAAATGTCTATTTTATTACTTGTGCGTCTCCCTTGCTCCTTTCTTACTATGAAATATACTAATTGTCATAGTTTTATTACCCTTTATTCTTGGTTAAGGAAAATGCCAGGATTTACTCCGGGCATTTATTTATATAGAGCAAGTAAGTTTCCTTAGCGAATACTTACTCAATTATGAATATGAGTCAACTCCATGCACGAAGTGTACAACCACCACTTCTTCAAGTTTGTTTCGACGCGAATACCAAATCGCTCTGACTTATCTTACGGATCTCATTGTTCCTTCAGCCTATATGAATAGCCTTCCCATGACCACTTTGATCTCAGCATAGCCCGTGGGGACTTCCATGCCAGGGGGGCAGGAAGGCAACTGCCTCACGGTAGCTCTAGTATAGACCACTATGCTTTCGGCTCAATGTTTTAGCACTCACTTATAAAGGGGAAAAAGTCTACCACGATACACTAATTCTCTGGTACTCTTCCATCAGGACGCCATGGCTTGAGCCCAAAAAACGGATTTTGAGCGAAGCGAAAAATCTATTTTTGGGTGAGATAGCCATGGCGTCCTGATGGACCCACCCTGTCTGTTATCAGGTCCCGCCCTGCGCCGCTGTATCATGGTGATGAGCGAGCTCCAGACTTTCGGAATGAGGACGGACGCGACGTCATCAAAAGCAATGGCGTCCGTCTGTTTACATCGCGAGTACCGATATCGCCACATCTAGATTGGCTGCGGTTCAGCTCCCAGCCACTCCCTGTCCGCCATATTGAAGCGTTAACTCTATATGGGGTGCAGATAGCTATGTGGCACGTTAATACATGCGTGTCCCCTGTTGATACACGATGTCTTAAGGGGAAACCCTTAGGATACTCGCTCCAGAAGTTAGAATTCTGTGATAACCTGTGGTTTAATTCTCTGGGAAAATCCTAGTAGTGATTACCCAAGGAAGCTACCAAAAAGGATCCTTCCATCAGGACGCCATGGCTATCTCACCCAAAAATAGATTTTTCGCTTCGCTCAAAATCCGTTATATATATATATATATATATATATATATATATATATATATATATATATATATATATATATATATATATATTTGGGCTCAAGCCATGTCGTGCTGATGGAAGTTCCCCTTAAAGTATCATCCTAAGGGATATATGTACTACAGTGATATTCCCACAGAATTTTACCTTTAGGTATCCAGAATTCTAATTCCTGGCGCGAATATCCTTAAATTTTCTCTCAAGGATATTGCATAATATCAGGGACGTATTCTTGACACGCCTCATAGCAATCTGCACCCCTAATAGCGGTTACGATTCGAGGAGGTGTGGCAAAATAAAAGGGAGCCATATCAAGGCTGTCCCGTTCTTGTACTACTATTGAGTATGATAACAGCGCCATTCCCACGATGACGGACATTCCTTTTTTTGTAGTGATTTCGCTCGGTGGTATTCCCTGGTGATCGAACTTTTCTATCGTTTTATAGGATTATTATTATGCTTTCTCCATCTTCTTCCGCCTCTGGAAAGTTGAGTATCGGGTCTTTACTATGAGTATATTTTAGCTCCTGTTTCACAATGAAATTAGAGTATTTTATTGTGCCTAAGAGCTAGGCCAGTTACTGGAGGCGCCATGGGCGCCGTCGTTCGTTAGGCATGTGTTATTTAGATAGCAGAATGACTTCCAGTTTTAAATAGCCTTATTTAATTATTTTAATTATTTAGCTATTTAGGCAATTATTCTTGTAAAGATTTGATAATATGCATAATTTTTTTTGTTTTTCTCTTTCGATCGTATAGTTAGAGTTTCAGGGATTTAGGTAACCGAGATCTCGTCTAGCCTAGGTAACCTAACCTAGACGTTTTACTATACGTTCAGACATTCCCCGGTTACCCTCGTGTATTGTTTTCATTCAGTGGAGACTGATACCTCCTAGAATATTATGAAACATTACACGTCTCTTCGGAGATTTAAGGGTAATATCTTTCCCTCTAAGTGTAGCCTCAGGCTACAACCCTAATGGCCGTGCCTTGAATTTTATTCAGACATGGCTAACTTAGGGTTTGTCCTGCTCTTCCCTTAACCGTTGGTTGTGGTATACCAGCAGGTTTTGGGATTTAGTCAGAATCTCAGAGTATTTAGTCTTATGTCGGCGACCTGCCGGCAGGGCGAATGGGTTGTAGGATACCATCATTCCCCTGCCGGCTAGGTGGCCAGCAATGGAGGTTAGCCCTCATTAGCCGCACTCGAAGTTATGGTAGGATACCATCTTCTCCTTGCAACTAAAAGACTAGTCCTGTGCCACAGTACTCTGGGCTGAAGAGTAATATTCTTTAGCCTAGGATAACGTGGCACTGGAACTCTGTTTCTTCTTTGTTGAGAGGAGGCGGCAGTTCCGCCATCCCCTTAACTGTGTCATCAATCTCTGGGATGGAGAACTGAGTCTCTCCTGTCACCTGGGATTCTGCCAATACTGAAACGGAGTTTCTTTTAACAGGTGGTAGGACTGACAATTTTGCCAGTTCCTTTCACACTCGTTACAGGACCCTGTTCCCTACCTCTCTGTCCACTTTTGATGGTTGAGCCATTGTCTTTCTTTAGGCCGCCATCTTGCAACCTTACCATTGCCGGTAGGTTGCCGGAGCCAGCCAGACTCCCTCTCTAGCCATGACTTTGGCTGACGGCCGGGCATACTGCCGCCAACCACATCATCTGCCAGCTGCTATGGTCCCTGCCATTAGCTGATGACTGCTGGCAGCCAAGATGGCTGCCGACAACTGGAGACTGTCGGCAACTGCCGGCTCAGCTGGCGGCCAAGATGGCTGCCGGTAGCTGGCGGTTGCCGGCGGCCATGATGGCCGTGAGTGGGAAGTCCCTTCTATCCCCAAGGTTCTTCAGTCCTCCCTTGGACTGCTGCTACAGGTTCTGTTGCCGGGGTACTGCCGGCCAGGCCGGCAAAGATAGTGGTGACTCAGTTGGCAGCACGCCGACTGTACTGGTACTGCTGGAAGCTTGCCGTCCGGCAGTGTATCGGCGGTACCTTGCCGGCAATAGTACTGTAGCTGCATGGAAGCCTGAATGGTACATTCTCCCCTTCTATTAGAACCTTCTTTCTGGAGAAAGGCAGTCAAATTAGACTTTTACATCCTTAATTACTGTATACATTCACAGTAAGGAATAGCCTTTTTTCCATGCTATCTCTCTCTCTCTCTCTAGCTAGTATGCCGGGTATGCCAGCAAGACCTAGCTATGCCGGCAACATGCCGGCTGAACTATTGTACATGTTTTACAGGTAGCCAGTATATCTGCAGTATAGATTATACTGTAGATAGAAAACTACTATATATTTTATACTAGTAGTTATTTCCAATATATTATGGATATCCACCACAGGCATTTGCTGAGCCTATATTGAATGAATATGATTTCTCCAATATCCTGATTAGAATCAGTATTAGGATTACCCTACAATATTAAACACTTCAAGGCAAGATTAATCCACTCCTAACCCTTAAAGGGTAGAGCCTTTTTCCTTGAGTCTCCTTGATCAGGAAACTCTATATTTTAATATAGTAGGAAGACTACAGCAAACAGGCTGAGTGGGATATACAAATATATGTCTTTATTTTCCTAGTCCAGCTGGCTTCATGCTAGATGCTACTATGAAGGCAGCATAATGACTAGACTACAATACATGATGTACAGTAGCCAGTAAATTGTAATATAGACTTACTGCAATTAGAAAACTACAGTACCATTATACAATAGTATTTTCTGACATACCTTGGGTACCCTTGTACGAGCATTCCGCTGGTACCGCTCATATATTGAATGAATAGTTTTCTTCAATATTCTGATCGAGAATCAGTCATACTGACCCCACAGTATTAACATTATTTTGGGACAGTGATTTGATACTTCTCTACCCCTAGGGGTAAGAGCCCTTCTACTTGGATTTACTCAATAGAGAAATCTCCATGTAATTAATACTGTGGGAAGGTAACACCATTTGCTCACAGGGGTACACAAGTATGTATCTCCTACTATCCCTTTATAGCTTACTATCCTAAGCTACTCTATTGTAAAGGACATTTGCATGTTGATTGTCAAGGAGATAATCCATTGTATACTCATTTGGTTTTCCTTTCTTTACAGGGGGAACACCAGATACCTTGTGCTGCAGTCCTCTGTAAGGCCAAGAGTAAGTATTTTTACGCTAGCAAAAAACCTCCTCAGCCTATACTTGAACTCCACTGGGGATGGGTGATCATGAGAATGCCCTACTTGTTGAATATAAGAAAAAAAATGTTCAACACTGTCTTGGCACAATCGCCTGGTCACCATGTATTCAATATCAAATTTCTCATGCAACATCTTGTACAGTCCTTTGACTGACTTTGATGATATAATGATGCCTTTCTGAAAAGGATACATTTAACCTCTGACCCGTAATTTTTGAGCAAATGTTATCATTTTGTCAAGAATGTCAATTTGGTGTTTTTCGCCCCCCCCCCCCCCCAAAAAAAAAACGCATTTCTGCTTGCTTTTACAACAGAGTCGTATTTCATACAAGAATTCATTATATCAAACCAATGATCAATCATCATTATTAAATCTGAAGTCTCCCTACAATGGATAATTGAGTAAATCTTTACCGTGACAAAAATCTATTGCATTCGCCACAGATGAAGAAAATAGCTGTACAGCAAGTTTTACATTCTGTCTTTTATAACCTTCGACAGTTAACTGAGTCATATTTATCTTGTGAGCTAACTTTAAATCACGAGTAGACAGAGATAAAAGTTCTGAAATTGGATTTGATGTAATAATTTTACCTGAAATCAGAAAACCATTGTCAATTAGATTATTTCTTATCAATTTCATTAAGTAAGGTGGTTCTGCAAAAACAAACACAGTTCTAGAGGAATCCGCAGGATTAACATAACAGTTTTCATCAACAGATATTTGAAGCACTTTAAGCAGACCTTGATTGGAAGGCTACTTCCCATATTTGATGTAATACTTACAATAGGGAAAACTGCCTTCTCAAACTGATTAAACAAGGCAAACAAGATATATTTCGTCATGGGTTGATTAAATTCATAATAAACTGGTTGCTTCCATTTACCATTTATAACCACTTGTACTTGTTTATGAGGTTCATATATCCTTCCATTAGATCCATCGAAGGACCATCTTTCTTCTACCTCCATTTCATCAAAAGAGAAAACAGAATTTTTTTTTTTCAGTATGGGACATAGTTTTACCTTTAGCAACCCTTAACTCAATTATAGGTAAAAGCATACCAGGTTCACAACTTATCTGTCTTGCCCAGCGATTCAGTGTCGTTATGCCAGGGAATGGTGATTTACAAGAAATTCTCATATATCGACAGGTTTTGGGACTCATTGCTCTTAATGATAAAGCCAAAGAAATATTTGAATTAGACCATTTCCGTATTGTTTTCCCTGAAAAAAATGTATTCAAATTGTTCTTCAGAAAAGAGAGGTTTCAGCGACATTTTTACTCGGTGAAGTTTTGTATTTGCATCCGATAAATCCCGGACAAGCTCTTTATTCTTAGCCTTCAATTGTGCATTTTTTCTGCTTCAGACTATTGATTTCACATTTCAAACTATCAATAATTGTTACTTCTTCATCTCTTGCTTTCAGATCATTTGCCTCATCTTCGTCCCTTCTAACATCATAGTAGAGCTTCAGTGGCGGTTCTTTTCCTCTCACGTCTCGCTGCTCTCTCACTTCGGTCTGGATCTGTTGTATAAAATCATATATATATATATATATATATATATATATATATATATATATATATATATATATATATATATATATATATATATATATATATATATATATATATATATATATATATATATATATATATATATATATATATATATATATATATATATACGTATACAGTTTGGGTCTATTCGTAGATAACAAAAGCTGTTGGATAATTTGGTTAATGAAAGCCACTTAATTCTTCATACACTACGTGACTAATCAATAATAGGTTTATGATTTTATTACCAGATTCAACTCTCTGACCCTACAATATCCCTTGGTGGGATTTTTAAGAAATAAAAGAAATAGGCCTAAGTATTATCTGCACAGGAAGACTACTCACAAATACAGTAGGTCACTACACATGGACCTAAAAAGCTGTTGGATGATTTGGCTAATAAAAGCCACTTAATTCTCCATACACTGCGTGACTAATCAATAGGTCTATGCTTTTATTACCAGATTTAACACTTTGACCCCACGATGTCCCTTATTGATTTTTTTAAGAAATAAAAGAAATAGGCCTAATTATCATATGCACAGGAAGACTGCTCAGAAATAGGTCACTGCACATGAGTCTAAAAAGCTGTTGGATGATTTGGCTAATGAAGGCCACTTAATTCTCCATACACTGCGTGACTAATCAATAGATTAATACTTTTATTATAAGATTCAACGCTCCGGCATAAGTTGACTTTCGTTATAGGCCGGATTTTTTACCTATAGGGTCACTTATGTGTTCCTTCTACATGCACTGATCATGAAACAGTACATCAAATGTGCGCTCATTTCATGAAAACCAGATACATATAAACATTCCTGTGTGACGTACATTACTGTTGAGTGCAGCACTTGAAATCTGTTCTGTGCAGTACAGTAATGTAGGCTACATATAGCATTGAAAAGAAATTTAAGTACAGAGAGAGAGAGAGAGAGAGAGAGAGAGAGAGAGAGAGAGAGAGTAATAATAATAATAATAATAATAATAATAGTAATAATAATAATAATAATAACCTCTATTCCAATAATACATTGGGTTTTCTATCTACAGCAGGTCTTCAACCAAGGTTAGAAAGCGTACATTAAAGCTATTAAAACAATAAAATCATAGTGTACTATTACGATATACACACACACACACATATATATATATATATATATATATATATATATATATATATATATATATATATATATATATATATATATATATATATATACACAAAACTTGAATTAGGAAAATTGTAATTTTGGTTATAAAACATTGTTCCTAGAACAATAATTAGTAAAATTACTCCATCATAAAATGTTCTACATTTATAATGGTACGTCTTAAAAAGCGGTTATTGACGAGAGACGTGGCTAATGTCAGGTACGGTTGTTTCCTATAAAACTTATTTACGAAGATTAATTATTGTTTAAAAAAGGTTTTCTTAGTTTATTTTTAAAAGATCTTAGGGATTCTTCGTCTTTCAATGAGCTAGGTAAACTATTCCATAACTGTGGACCTTTAGTAAATATTTCCCTTGATCCTATATCGGTATTTGCTCTTCTGGACACTAGATTATTTGCTTGTCTTGTAGTCATCCCTGTCACCGAGTCAACGGTTCTAAAATTATAAAGCCAGATCGGAAAAACTTTTTTTAAAACTTTAAAAACAAAAACACAGACATCAAAAGTGTACTTGTTTTTCACTTTCAACCAACCCACTTCTAGTAAAATTGGAGATATATGATCATATTTTCTCACTGTACCCATGGCCACTCACTCGAGCCGCAAAATTTTGAAGTTTATGTACTCGTTGCATAAGGACGTTGCTTGTTGAACCCCATATTATATAGCAGTAATGTATTAAACTTAGTACTAACGATTGCACTACGATTATGAGAGTTTCTGGTTCGAATAAATTTTTTAGTTTATTGAGATAAATAAGTGTCCCCATAACTTTTCTGTGCAGTTCATCATGTTTCTCGAATGTCATGCGTTTATCGAAGTGTACACCAAGATTCTTTACGGATTCCATAGGTTAGATGATGGCCCCATTAAAATTGATTTTGATGTTATCTAGGAATATACATTGCGTTTTACTTTCATTCAACAATAAGCCATTTATTTGAAAATACATCTTCACTCCATATAAAATCTCCTCATTTCTGCGTACTAAATCTTCCAAGTTATCGATATAGCCATCAATTATTATTTGAGTCTCATCAGCATACTGAACAATGAAACAGTCACTTGAAAAATTTCTCAGGTAATTCACATAGATGTTGAATAAAATTGGTCCTAGGATTGAACCTTGAGGTACGCCAAAACCGACATTTTTGGGGTTTGAGACAACATTTATGAGTCTGACAGATTGTACTCGATCACGTAAATAGTCTGTGAACCAGGATGGATCAATATAAAGTGTCTGACATTTACCCAGCAAAATTTCATGGTTCACACTATCAAAAGCTTTCGACAGATCGAGAAGTAGTAAAAGGGAAATTTTCTTCTTGTCTATGTTATCGTAGATTTTATCAGATATTTTTAATAGTGCTGTTTCCGTTGATAGTTTTGGTCGAAAGCCATGTTGACTCTTAGAAATGAGGTGATTACTTTCTAAGTATTCAGTTAACTGATTTGATACTATTTTTCTAATATTTTATATAAGACCGGGAGTAAAGAAATTGGCCTGTTATTGGAAATATCGTCTCAATCTCCGTTTTTAAAATAAGGAACAACATGAGGATTTTTCCACGTTTCTTGGTATATATTAGTTACGATAGATGTATTAATAATTATAGTAATGTAAAATAAAATCATATATAGAGTATCTCTTATAAAACGTAGCGGTATGCCATTGGATCCTTATGCATTTGACTCTTTGAGGGAACTAATGACTTGAATGACAGTATCGCAGTCAACAGGTGACGGTTTAAAAGAATATAACTGATTGTTTGGGAATGTATTCATTTCATCGGTTTGTGCTCCTCTATTATTCCTGACCAGTTCTTCTTGCGTTCTTTCATATGTCTTTCTTCCTACATTCGCAAAATACTCATCAAATTTCTCTGCCTTGCCAGTTAAATCTTCATTCTCTATTTGAGATTCTTTGTTAGTATTATTGGCCAGAATTGAACGCACCATTTTCCATGAAGTAGCCTACGTAAGTTATTCTTATTACTCTTAAGTTCGTTCCTGTAATGTTGTTTCATACTTTTATCCATTTACATTTTTACTTCCTTCTTTTTCTCTTTAAAACTATTTCTCAATATTGTATTATTCCTTTCCTTCTTGATATCGTTTTGTAATTTATCTCTTATTATTATATTTTGTTTGTTGTTATTAGTTATCCAGGGTTTAGGGGGGCGGGTGATTACTTTCGTTACTATTGGAGCACATTTATCAATACATTTGGTTAAAACATTCGTTAAAATTTGTACTTGAGAACTTACATTATCAGTGTTTAAAATACCATTCAAAGTGGGTGTTTCTTTCATCACCAAATTACAAATACTCACTTGAGAATAATTCTTAAGACATCGGAAAGTTTTATGAATGGGTTGTTTCTTAGGTTTACGTAAATTTAAGCTAACTATGATAGCTTCGTGGTCGCCTACTGGGCTTGGAATAACGTACAAATCGAGTACCATTTCCTTATTATTAGTAATTAGTAAATCTATCAACGTTGCTGAGTCTGAAGTTACTCTGGTTGGTTTTGTAATGAGTTGGTGTAACTTTAGGTTATTTACAACTTTATTCATTTTGTTGTCTGTTTTGAGCAAGTCGTCGTTAAAATCTCCAAGTATAAAAATAGGCTTGTTTCGTAAAATTACGTTTTTAGAAGAATCGGAAATATAATTAAAAGATGAAACATTTGCTTTTGGGTGACGATATATACAACCTAAAATAATTGACGGTAATTTACGGTGTTGTACTGATAACCATTTAGCTTCAATGCCCTCCTGTTTTTTCAATGCAATTATTTACATTTACCTTTAAATAATCTTTGACATATATGCAAACTCCACCTCCTCGGCCATGGTCATCTCGATAAAGTTGATAAGAGGGAATATTAATATATGCATCATTCATATAAGGATATAGCCACGTTTCTCTCACACATAAAATATCAAAATTGTCTTTTTCTAATAAATGTTCAACTACATGTTCATTGCTTAAAAGTGATTGTGTATTAATATATATATATATATATATATATATATATATATATATATATATATATATATATATATATATATATGTGTGTGTGTGTGTGTGTGTGTGTGTGTGTGTGTGTATAGTTATAAAATTACGGCGATTGGTAGACCTAAACTCTTCGGCACTATCATCTTGGCCATCTTTCTAGTTCTTTTGCAAAATACTACCTAATTTGCTCTTATGACCATATTCGTGGCAATAATTACATTTTAGTTTATGGTCGTATTTACAATTTGACTGTCTGTTGTTAAATTCACAACAGTTGTAGCAACCTCTTCCGTACGTCGGTCTATTATCAGAAAAAATTATTCCTGGGAGGATAACGATTAACACTATGAGTCTCAACTTGATCTCTCCTATTATTTCCAGTTCTCAATTTATATGGCATTGGATGACTGTGGCCACTTCCATATTTAAAGTTTCTATGGTTTCTTACATTGTGATTTCCATTTAGTCTCATTCCAATTTTCTCTAACAATACTACCCTGAGATGTGGATACGATTGCATCAAATAACCTGACTGCTCCTATTCTACTTAAATCATCATATGACAGACCATCTTTATTATCATAGCAGTTTTCATTTATGTCTCCCGTTCCAAGCCTAAAATAGTTCTGGGTCCCAATGTAAATAACACCGTTGTCTTGACACCAGCCAAGCAACTTAGTATTAAAATCATTAATTTTGTTAACAAGATCATCTGATTTCAAGCTTGGAACAAGCCCACATATTTTAATGCTGATATGTTCATTTTTACTTTTCAACTCTGCAACAATTTCTCCAAATTCATCCAAAACCATCTCTGATACATAATTTCCCCCAAGAATGTCCTGATCACCACCATAGATAATGCATTCGCTTAAGTGGTGATCCAGATATTCCTTTATCCATGGCTTAATTAGGGACATATTTGCTTCAGGGAGGGTCCTAATTAGAGTGTTTTCTTTAAAGTCACTTCTTCTTACTTCCTGTAAACTCGAATCTTCTATAAGCAAGAATAACATTCTAGGCAATCACGGTCATAATGTCACTTACAATGAGGATAACCTGCCATGTATGAGTAATACAAGTGTTCTGGAACCATGTAAGTCTTGGGTTTCCAAAACCCCTGAAGAAAGTGACTCCAGTCATGTTGACTTACACTATGAATTATGTATCTCTGCTCCTCTCTTGATGAGACTTCCTCAGGTGGGTCTACATAATGAGCTGGAGGAAGAGGATTTTGTAAATCTTAGAGTAGAGTCTGAAAGTGGTATTGAAATGGAAGCCTTGAATTATCTGGGAGGTTATATAGCTCATAAGTACAGAAATAAATATCCTTCCTTGGGATTCCCAAAAACAACGACTGGATCTCCAAAGTGAGGAGGAAAGTGTTGTTTAGGCCCAGTCCTGAATTTTTCAATAATTTAAAAGAAATGGAATAACTCTTTAAATCTTTTCATGGAAAACAGTTGAAACCAGGTGTTGATGGGATTGAGAATTTAGTTCATATTTTAGGGGAATTAAACGTTGATGTTCCAGAGGAAATAATGAACTTCTTTATTAGGTGCAGAATACATTTAAGGGTGAAGATATTAAATGCTGAAAGGGAGTCAGAATTTCTTTAAAAGGGTGTAAACAAAATAAAAGAAAAATCTTCAGTAATATTTTGTAAATAAAAGAACATTGTGCTAATTCAATAAAAGTCGGGATAGTTTTTTTTTTCTTTTTCATATTCATTCACCCTCGCTACTACCATTATTTGTATTCCAGCAAGATTATATTCTGTATGCAAGGTCTTAGATATATTGATATAGCTGTTTTAGAGAGAGAGAGAGAGAGAGAGAGAGAGAGAGAGAGAGAGAGAGAGAGAGAGAGAGAGAGAGAGAGAGAGAGATATTCCCATGTATGGAAATTATGAACACCAGTATAGCAAATTACTGTCAAAACATGACCATTAAGTGCACTGCCTAGTCGACGCGCACCAGTGATGTCACAGTGCGGGACCCGAGCGACTGATGGTCTCATCTTACGTTATTCCTTCTTGCAGGTGCCCACTCTCTGGCCACGAACCCAATAAGCATCTCTATTGATGTAATACTTTTAAATATAATAAACATTTTCCCTCAGCTTGGAGTCGACATCATAATTTACTTTAGCTTAGGCTAGCTTTACCTGCCCTTCACATTTATTTCTATCATATGTTGCAAAATCCTCCATGGAAAAATCTGTACGAGGTGTTGGGAAAATGGAGGGAGGAAGCACTGATCAGTCTCATGATTTTTTTTTTTCTAGCGTATGTTCACGGATATCTATTTCGTTTCTTTTTTATTATTATTTCATTTAATACGTAGTTTCATGATTTAAAAACTCTTAGAGATTAGTTGCGCATACATCTCATTACAACATGTTTAGTTTTAGAGAAAGATATTCACTTGCTTTTTGCGTTATTTCATTTCTTGAAGCAGGCATGGCGTCCAGTAATGAGGAAGAAATACTAGAGAATATTTACATATTAACTATCACAACAATAAGGTTTACTGCATTTTTATATGTGTATATACAGTATGCTTATACTATATATATATATATATATATATATATATATATATATATATATATATATATATATATATATATATATATATATATATATATATATATATATATATATATATATATATATATATATATATTATTAATAGCTAAGCTACATCCCTAGTTGGAAAAGCAAGATGCTATAAACCCAAGGGCTCCAACAGGGAAAAATAGCCCAGTGAGGAATGGAAATAAGGAAATAAATAAACGATATAAGAAGTAATGAGAATTGAAATAAAATACTTTAAAAACATTAACAACATTAAAACATATTTAATTTATAAACTATAAAAGGACTTATGCAAGCCTCCTCAACATAAAAGAATTTGCTGTGAGTTTGAACTTTTGAAGTTCTACTGATTCAACTACCCGATTAGGAAGATCATTCCATAACAAGGTCACAGGTGGAATAAAACTTCTAGAGTACTGTGTAGTATTGAGCCTCATGATGAAGAAGGCCTGACTATTAGAATTAACTGAAAACCTAGTATTACAAAAAGGATGGAACTGTCCGGGAAGATCTGAACGTGAAGGATGGTCAGAATTATAAAAAATCTTATGCAACATGAATAATGAACTAATTGAACGACCATCTAGATCAAGAATAAAAAATTGAGTAAACCGTAAGTTCCAGTCCAACAAATCAAGATTAGAATCAGCCGCTGAAGACCATACAGGAGAACAATACTCGAAACAAGTAAAAATGAAAGAATTAAAACATTTCTTCAGAACCTTGAAAGACTTTCTCAATAAGCTATTTTTTTGTGCAATTGAAGAAGACACAGACCTACTGTGTTTCTCAAAGGTAAATTTGTTGTCGAGAATCACACCTAGAATTTTAAGTCATACAAAATCCAAGGAACATTATCAATGCTGAGATCCGGATGTTGAGGAGCCACGGTTCTTGGCCTACTTACAATCATACTTTGAGTGTTGTTAGGATTCAACTTCATACCCCATAATTTGCACCATGTACTAATTTCCGCTAGATCTGTATTACGAAATTCAGCAATCCCAGATCTACA
>NC_090728.1:70295848-70310848 GCF_036898095.1 Palaemon carinicauda | reverse complement strand
GCCTGCTTGAGCTAACAGTTTTATATGAATAGTTTAGGATTTACATTCTCAATGCATTACAGAGGAATTTGCGTTTTTTATTTCTAGTGCGACTATTTTCCCACTTTCTCCAGAAAATTACCACATAATATCTGTTACCTAATTGTTGTTAACAACCAATGAATCACAAGATTCCTTTTAGCCTATCATAAAAGGATGAAACGGCATAGCTATCAAATGCTTAAATATAATCACATAAACTCAACATACTTTTTTCAAATAGTTTCTTGATGGAGAAAAGTCTATCTCCTAACCGTAAAAAAAGAACTACAACTTCAAAGACATGGAGATCTTGTTATGATTATAAGATGAAATTATTTAAGAGTATGAAAGTAGTATTTATAGATATATTGATATATTATTTTGATATATTATTTTCAATCTTTCTTGCATTGCTACTGATATATCTGGCCTTATTGGTGTTGATAACATCATCATTATTATTATTACAATCTAAGAAGCATAACTGCAGGTCAAACTCTGGAAGTTTAAAATACAATTAGTTTTTAAAAAAAAAATTTCCTGATATCATTTTAAGACTACAACAAGTTTAGAGCTAAAATAATTGACCTAGTGGGTCAATGAAGTCTCCAAGCGTGAGAAAAATTGTAAATAAAACGCATGAGAATATATAACGTATGTCGTTTGGAGTTTAGACATGCAGTTACACCTAAGGACTACATCAAGAATTTGAAAATTTTAATAATGTCTGCCTTTACCATAGCTCACTTTTTGGAAAATTGGCATATAGCTTAATTTCTCTTAATTAGGCATTGCTGATTTTAGTAAAAGAAAAATAGATTATTTTCAGTGGCAAGTACTTATTGCGAAATGTTCCACAACGAATGTCTCCAAGAATGCGGAGAGATAAGAGGACTGTTTAATGTCATTAAAATCTCGAGTAAAATTAAGAACCATTGTCGCACACAATTCGTCTAAGGCTAACTTCTGCCCATCATTAATGACATAATAGTTCCAGGACACATATCATAATAGCTCCAACGCTAACTTTCCTTATACATGTTATAAATAGGCCAAGTTATTATGTCAGAGAGAAAATCAGTTAGCTTTTCAATAAGGGTTCACCAAAGTGAATGCTGTACCCTTCATAGTTTAAGGTCCTGGCACCTTTTCCCTTTTTCTTCACTGTAGCTACTTTTCATCATCGAAACCATTTAATTTTCGACTAAAATGTTCTTGATGATATTCCCGTTAGAAAGCATTCTTTTATTAAGGCAATCCAATCATTACATGCAATCACCCATAAAATTTACCATAACCAATTTTTGTTTTCAATAATTTATTTGACAAAGCAAATATTATATTATATTATGTTATATTATATAATTCTATATTATATTATTACCGTTGATTTTAAAGTTAGCTAAAAATGTTTTATTGGTTAAGCCTTATATTCAATTTAACCAATAACTTACAGGCACACACACGCCCACACACATATATATATATATATATATATATATATATATATATATATATCAAATAAGCCATATATATTAATACATTAAAGTCTGGATTCTCTTAACGACCTCGGGATCAGAGCCCCAGGTGGAATCGCCCAAAGACTATAATATCAGACCGGCGGGGGTTTGAACCCTCGTCCATGATATCCGTATGGCAGTGACCATACCACTCAGCCACGAAGAAAGATAAAAGTCAATGACAATTCTTCTGTACATATACCTGTCAAATTCAAGTTTTCTGTGTATATATATATATATATATATATATATATATATATATATATATATATATATATATATATATATATATATATATATATATATATATATATATATATATATATATATATATATATATATATATATATATATATATATATATATATATATATATATATATATATATATATATATATATATATATATATATATATATATATAAATTACATATGTAATCTGCTAATTTATAATTTGAACAAATATTGGTTTCATCCTCATTTTAAGTGACTTTTACCTCATGGGTTCTAATAGTGTCTCTTTAATTTTCTTTTTATGATTCGAATCCGTTCTTGTATGTACGAACTTGTGTATTTACTTTTTCATAATAAACGTTCTAAGAAGAGGTTCAGTCGCGGACGACACTGTAGAGCCTTTCTACATGCACTCATGTTCGTTTACTTTTTCTTATGTGGACTATATATATATATATATATATATATATATATATATATATATATATATATATATATATATATACTAGAGAGAGAGAGAGAGAGAGAGAGAGAGAGAGAGAGAGAGAGAGAGAGAGAGAGAGAGAGAGAGAGAGAGAGAGAGAGACGTAACGTGCCGGCAATGCTCTTTGAATAGAGTATCAATCGGACTCTACTTGATACTGTATCACTGTATCGTCGTATCAACCAGATCGTCTAATTAACACTAATGTCTTCTAAAAAGACTGAACCCGTTAATGTTATCAACGGTTCGTTTTCCCGAGTTCATTTGTATTATTTTGGAGCTGCACCTCGTTGGAATATATGGCGTTTGTTACATGTAAGAACAGACTGTTATGAAATTTAATACATAACTAAATTTATTTCACAAAAGAAAAACAAAAACAAAATGTTTCTAAGATTCTTAAAGAGATATTATTTCGACCTTATAATGTTAATAAATCTATAATGTTAATAAACTAAAATGATTAAAGGAAAAAATGAAAGACAAAACTTTAAGTTTAATTTGCTCCATCAAAAATCAAAACACAGTTTGATGCATGTAAAAAAGATGAAAAAAGAAATACCACTCATTTCCTACGTTCTGACAATCCCTCAATACAATGAAAAACTACCGAACATAAATGTCAAAATAATAGTTATAGTAAAAAAAAAGAATACAAGGTTGACCATATAATAAGAGAAATAATGTTCACTATTGTCTTAGACTACTTTCTATGAGCCATAACAACAAAACTCTCACTTTGCACCTTACAGTCAAAAGGAAAATATCTAACTTATAACACTTTCCCCATAATAATGGTCTAACATGGGATAACTTGGTTTACACAAGTTTGAGTTACCTCCTCTTTTCAAAATTATGTACTGGGATGTGAATGGCTGACACAGAATTAAAGAGAAAATTATTCTCGAAGTTATTTTCCCCTTTTTCGTTTTAGAATTCACATTAATGGAATACCCTACTGTTTGGTTCTTGTTAACTTTCTTCTTCTCACAGGTCACGGTACTTATCATCCGGCATCTTCCCAGGTGTAATTAGGATGTAAACTATCTCCAAACTATGTGTGGTCAAAGGAAGGGGGAAGGGTGGATCCTTAAGTTACGCATGAGTTTTGGCGACTCATGCGGAGTCCGAACCTTGTGAGCTCGGATAGCTTGTGTCCTGAGGGGAGCAGACACTGGTTCCCCTCTTGGGCGGGAACTGTTTCCAAGCGCTCTCGGGCAGGATCTAACTTCTTTTCTTGATGTAGGCCTTAGGCCGAGAAGGTGAAATTTAGGGGCCATCCCTTTTTCCTCTTGATTGGTGCTGATCAGTTCATAGGGCGGTCTTCATGGCTTGAGGTCGATTGGCATCCGTGACCACACCTTCCTTTTCTGGGTGTAGGCGAATCATGACTAAGTGTTCTCTTCTCTATGGGTGCTTTGTCCTCTATGAGAAAGCCTTGTTCTCACTCCTGGCTTATATCTTGTGGCTGACCTTGGAAAAGAGAGGAAAGTCTAAGCGCCTGGTAATTAATGGCAGTGAGCCTACATGGTGCAGACAAAGACCTCCTTTTGGACAGAGGACTGTCTGTGGGTACATGTAATGGGAATTCACGAGAGCGGAGCTGTTTATAAAAAGTAATGAAATATGACCTGTAAACAGTTTTACTTGGAGATTAGAAGTCAACGCACTTCATACTTCCCCCCTTAAAAAAAAGATTTCCTGCTCAATGGAAAGGAAATCGTCTCCCACCTAATCACTAAACTGAACTCACATTTTGGCTCTCATGAAAAAGGTTGAATTATATAAAAAAATTCTATATTTCTTCTTAATCTACCTACATACACATTAAACTCTAATTTATCCGTGAAAGGCAGTCTGCTAGAATATTCTGATTCCCTGGGATATGCAAGATATTTAAATTCACTTCTTGCAGCCATAGGCTCCATTTGAGTAGTCTGCGGTTTCTGATTTTCATGGTTTGCAAGAATGTTAAGGGATTATTGTCCGTAAAGAGGTTAGTAGGCAATGAATTCGATTGAAGGTAAATAGAGAAATGTTCTACAGCAAGGACTAAAGCCAATATCTCCTTTTCTATAGAGGCACAGTTCTTTTCATGCCAGTTAAATTTCTTAGAGAAGTATGCCACAAGATGCTTCATGTTTTGATCATCTTCCTGCAATAAGACTGCACCAGCCCTAAGATCACTGACATCTAATGTTACCTCAAAATCTCTGTCAAAATCTGGTGCCTTCAAGCACAGGTGATAGACTCAGCAATTTCCTAAGTGATTCAAATGCATCTTGACAGTGGTTAGAACAAACATACTTGTTATTCTTTTTGAGAAAATTAGTGAGAGGCAAGGCTACGGTAGAGTAGTTTTCACAGAACTTCCTGTAATAACCGGTCATTCCTAAGAACTGAAACAATGCTCGGCGGCTTTGCGGGACTGGAAATTTTTGTAAGCTCTCAACATTTGCTTGTACTAGGTGAACAGACCCTTGACCTACTATGTGCCCTAAGTAGGTGACTGTCGCCTGTCCAAAATCACACTTGGAGAGGTTGATCGTCAAGTTGTCCTCTGATAAACGTTGGAAAAGGGCTTTTAGTCTCTTCAGGTGTTCCTTCCAAGAGTCACTGTAGATAACAATGTCATCCATACATGCGACAATACCTTCCAGGTCCTATACCAAACTGTTAATCATTCGCTGGAATATCACAGGAGCATTTCCCATCCCAAAGGGCATCACACATTGTATTCAATTAATCCTTGAGGCGTTACAAAAGCTGTAACCTTTCTGGCTCTTTCAGTGAGCGGAACACACCAATATCCCTTCAACAAATCACACTTTGTGATACATCTAGCATTCCCAATGGTATCCACGCAATCCTCAATACGTGGCAAGGGAAAGGAATCTGGCTTTGTGACGTTGTTCACCTTCCTATAGTCAGTACAGAATCTGACTCAACCATCAAGTTTTTCCACTAACACACGGTGAACTCCACTATGAGGAACTCTTTCTAATAGTCCCATGCTCTAACATGTAATTAATTTCCTTCCCAAACAGTTCTCGCCTCCTGGGTGATACTCTGTATGCGTGTTGATGGACTGGGCATACATCTCCCACATCCACATCATGTTCCATTTCATTTGTCCAGCTGGGAACATCAGGAAACAGCACAGCGTACTTTTCCACTTAAGCTTGGACATCCTCTTGCTGGTGGGGAGCTAGATGAGAGACCTTGGTCTTGAAGTCTCTGAGAAGCTCCGAATTCTTAAGTCGGGCTTCGAGTGGCATGCCCTTGAAACTGGTTTTCTCCTCTTCTTGACCCGGAGGATTCTGTTCTTCCTCCTCTTCTACACCCGGAGGATTCTATTCTTCCTCCTCTTCTTCACCTTGAGGAGTCTGTTGTTCCTCATCTTCTGGTTGCTGTGCTTGTCTCCTTATTACTGATACATGAACAGGCACAGTGGCTGGCGGTATTTTTTGGGCAGTGGCATTACCACTGGTATTCCGAACAACATGTGGTTTCATCATGTAGATGTGACACTCCAGGTGTTCCTTTCTTCAGTCCGGTGTCCCTACCACATAATCCAGTTCGCTGAGCTTCTTCATGACCTTTTACGGTCCCTGGTACTTGGCCGCTAAGGAACTACCAGGTACAGGTAGAAAAACGAGCACATTATCTCCCACTTGGAATTGTCGTGCTTCTGTCCTATTTGCTTAGTCATACCAGGCTTTCATTTTTCCTTAAGACATCTCCATCTCATCATGAGCCATTTGGCAGACCTCGTGCAAGGGCTGTCAGAAACTCACAATATAGTCTAACACATTACTACTTTGTTCTTCATGGGTCCATATCTCCCTCAAAAGTGTGAGAGGTCCACGTACTTGATGTCCAAAGACCAGCTGAAAGGGGGAAAACCCCATAGATTCTTGCCATGAATCTCGAATAGCAATCAACAAGAACGGCACGCCTGTGTCCCAATCTCGTGTTTTCTGGTCTTCCAGTATGCACGTAATGCATTTTTCAGCGTGGCATGAAACCTTTCCAAAGCACCTTGAGACTGTGGATGATAAGCAGAGGACATTATGTGCTCCACTCCTAACTCCTTAAGGGTGCCTTCAAAAATTTTTGACATGACAACACTACCTCTGTCAGTTTGAATAACCTTTGGCAACCCGAATGTGGTCACAAACTGTACCAGAACCCGGAAAACATTATCACTCATCGCTGCCCGCAACTGGTATGCTTCAGGGAAGCGTGTTGACGTACACATTAGCATCAACAAATAGGTGTGTCCCTTCTTTGTCTTTGGCAGAGGTCCGACATTATCCATGATGATCTTGGAGAAGGGTTCTTCCACCACAGGGATGGGTTGCAATGGCGCTTTTCGATGATTTGGATCCTTTTTACCTATCACCTGGCACGAGTGACAACTACGGCAATACTCTGCAACTCCTCTGTTCAAATTTGGCGAATAAAATTCCCGGGAAACTTACTCACGCGTCTTGCGTACTCCTAAATGTTCTCCAATTGGATGCTCATGAGCCAACCTTAAAATCTCCTCTCGGTTCTGTGGTGGCACAACCACCTGATGTAGAATAGTCCACTCAGCATCAGCAGGCACTTTCTTAGACCGTCATTTGTGCATTAGGACATCTTCCTTCAAATAGTAACCGGAGGGTTCAGCCTCGAGTTCAAGCAGGGATCCAGCTTCATCCATTATCCTTGCAAGTTCCCTCAAGTATTCTGAACATAATAAACCAGGCTGCACCACACCTCTGAGCGTTTTGGGAAAAGTACCTGCAAGCACCCCTGTAGGAACATCATCTCTTGTCCTTTTTGTGTTGAGTGGTACTAGCACGGGTAATAGCACATGCTGGATACTCATTGTGTTCAATCTTCACCTCCCCTTCATTCTTGTCAGCAAGAATTTTACATGTTGCTGTGCAACATTGTTGTCCGTCTATGCCATTTCCTAATAATGACTGTACCCCTTCCATGGGTTCCTCATCCACCAAAGTAACTGGAAATGTACCAGAAATAAAAGAAGAGCTTAAATTCCCTGCATATAAGGGCAATTCCTCCCCTCCCCTAATATAGCGTACCATGACAGTTTCTCCCAAGGCGGACAATTCATTGAAGGGTAAGACTGCTCTGTGCAGGGCAGTCTGCTCAGCTCCAGTATCCTGCATAATCCTTATCTGTACAGGCTTGGTACCTTGGTCCTGCAGAGACACGGGTTCCAGCATGAATGAAGGCTTCCTGTCCTTGCATTATGGCCTTGTGTCTCTTCTTCTTCATCCCTTGGCATGATGTCTGTCTTCTCAACACCTCATTAACATTAAGTGTTTGGTCATCCCTCCTGTGATTTTGATTAGAGGACTTCTTTCCCCCTGGTCCATAATTTCCTTTGAGCCAGAAGCAGCTAACATCGTTTCTGAGTTTGTGACAATAGGAATACTGTTTTACTGGGGGAGCCGAAGGGTGGGCTCCATTGTTCTTACTCCCATTGTTTTTAGCATTGCCATGTGTAGATTTTCCCTCTACTCCTTTCCCTGGTGGAGGATACGATGGAGGCCCTCTGGGGCTCCAATTACTCCGAAATTGCTTTGGAGATTAGTTTGGATAGAATGAAGGAGGGTATCATCCTGAGCCAGAATAGCCCCTGATCTTTTCCTTCAGTGCAAACTCATCTGGCATTACAGCAGCCTGGCCAGGGTCATTGATATCTTTATTTTCGATATATTGCAGTGTGCTGGTGGTACCATTCGTAGAAACTGCTCTAATCCTATGAACTGTATTATCCTATCGTGCGTCTTGTTATGTCCAAGAGAGGCATCAACCCACCTATCACGGCTAATCTTCATTTGCCTCCAATACTCTGCATACCTTTCTAATCCTTTCCTCAAGTTCCTGAACTTCTGGGGATAATCCTCATGCACAAGTTCGAAAGCTTTCAAAATCCATGCCTTTACCAGGCGATAATCATGCACAGCACTCTCGAAAATCTCATTGTAAGCATCCACCGCTCTCCCAGTTAACTTTGTTGGCAACAGGCGAGACTAGGAGTCCTCTGGGACCTGGTAACTCATCATTACCCTCTCAAACGACAGGAAGAAGCCTTCAGGATTCTTTTCATCATAGGATGGAAGGAGTCCCACCATATCTCGGTCTGAAAACCCACCCAAGTGGTGTGCCCTGGGTGATCTTGAATTCTGACGGTGGATCTCCAACTGAGCTCGCAATGACTTAGCCTCGAGCTCAGCTGCTTTAAATTTAATTTTCATCCTCAACATCTCTTCTGACCTCTGAACTTCATCATGAGATTCAACTCCCACTGGACTTGAAGTTTGGTAGGTAGTCTGGCTTGATGACATGGCTGACGGTAACATTGGCACTGCTGCTGTCCTCCCATAACAAAGTCTTCCCTGGTTATAGAGTTGTCTTCACCCCTATCTTAAAGTGCTATCTCCAACTCACACTCTTCCCTTAATCCATGACGCCTATTAAGTTCACTCTCTACGTCATCCAGAATCTGTTGTCTTTTACACGAGTTTGGGATATCATCCACACGTGAGCTCACTTCAGTTAGCTCTGCTGGGGAGAGTTAACTTAATAAAAAGTCATTCGGTTCCTCGATTAACCTAGAAACTCCTGATCTGAATTTTCATCTCCCATGACCGAAACTATAGAACTTTGAACCTTGAATGTAACTAAAGCTGCTTGATAAAAAATAAATTCAAGACTGCTGATTAACACCAATTTCACACTATGATATCAACAGAATGAAACAAACCCGATAAACCAGGTTGCAGAACAACTAAAATCCAAAATCAACAATCAATGATTTCCAAAGTCCAATTTCCGACCAACAAAAAACAAATCCGAAACAGAAAAACTGTGTCTGGAGTAATGAGCAAAAGGTAATAAAAAACTTATATTCAAACACAAAAAGAATACGAACAGAAGGTAAGTAAAAAAAATATATCCCGATCACAGGCCCCAATTTAAAGATGTGATGTAACGTGCAGGCTACGCTCCTTAAACAGAGTATCAATCGGACACTCAACTTGACACTGTATCGTCGTATCAACCAGATCGTCTAATTAACTCTGTAATGTCCTTTAAAAAGACTGAACCCGTTAATTTTATTAACGGTTCGTTTTTCCCGAGTTCATTTATATTATTTTGGATCTGCACCTCGTGGGAATATATGGCATTTGGTACAAGTAAGAACAGACTGACCTCTCTCCTTATTCTAATCATGGACAAAAAAAAAACTCTGTTATAAAATCTAATACATAAATAAATTTATTTCACAAATGAAAAACAAAAACAAAATGTTTGTAAGATTCTTGAAGAGAAAAACATACAATGACAATTCAAAACTGGAAATGTTTTGGACTTTATAAAGGTAATAACTCTATAAAGTTGATAAATTAGAATGATTGAAGTAAAAACTGAAAGACAAAACTTTAAGTTTTATTTGCTCCAGCAATAATCAAAACAGTTGGATGCATAAAAAAAAAAAATACCACTTATTTTCTACGTTCTAACAATCATTCTGTGACGGGTCAAGGTTGGCTGTGACTAAGAAGGCAGGATGAAAGCAACTGAGTAACTTTATTATAGAACATCAGTCTATATATGTTCAACCGACAACCAGTTCTGTTAAAAGTTACCGGTGAGAAAAACAGACATGTTCATTCAGATCCCTATAAGTGCGAGGAGAGAGCGAAGATACCTAGCATAATACATACAATAAAAAGAAATGTCTTTTCTATGTACGATCGTGTGACACAGTTGGTACATGGCTCCCCCCCCCCTAAAAATGACACACTGTACATGTTGAATAGGGCGCCCTGATCTAGAGAGGCGAACTATAGGCTGGTCATCTGGCAGGAGGTAAGCAGGTTTTAGACGATCAATGGAGACCCAGTCTTCTTTTCCAGGAATGTTTAGTAGGAATGCTTTCGGACTGCGTCGGATCACAAGGGGGCGTTAGCAGTGGCTTACTAGTGTCGTTGCGTAGGAAGACGTGTGTTGCAGAGTGCAAGTCTGTCGGTATGTGATGCTTCGCTTGGGGCTTGTAAGTCTGGCGGCATGGAGTAAATTTTCCCACAACGTGACGTATGCGCTGGAGATCGTCGGAGGTGGTTGCAGAAGGAAAAAAATTCGGCAGGGACGACCAACGGGTCGCCATACACCATTTCAGCTGCCGAGTCGTCCAGGGCGTCTTTAGAAGTGGACCTTAGTCCCCGCAGGACCCAGGGAAGCTGATTAGACCAGGTGGAATTCTTGCAGCGGGACATCAAAGCTGCTTTGAGGGTGCGATGAAAACGAACAACCATTCCATTAGCAGCAGGGTTGTAGGCAGTTGTCTGATGTAAGGTGATGCCCAGGAGATTCGCTAATGATGTCCACAATTGAGAGGAGAAAGTGGTACCCCTGTCAGAAGTAATATGCTCAGGGATACCAAATCTTGCAATCCATCCTGAGAGTAAGGCAGATGTACATGAGGCAGACGTTGCAGTTTCCATGGGAATGGCTCCAAGCCAACGAGTGGAGCGGTCGATGATGGTAAATAGGTAACGATGTCCTTGTGATGTGGGTAGGGGGCCAACAACGTCGACGTGAATGTGGGCGAAACGACGCTGAGGTTAAGGAAAGGTGCCCACTCCTGAATCCGTGTGTCGATGTACTTTGGAAGTTTGGCAAGAAGTACAGGCGTGGACCCAATCCTTAGCATCCTTAGAAATGCCGTGCCAAATGAACTTCATCTTCAGCAGCTGTGCAGTAAAACGGCACGAGGGATGTGAAAGGCCGTGAATGAAATCAAACACCTGTCGGCGCAAGGAAGCAGGAATCCAAGGTCGCAGTCTACCAGTACTGACGTCACAGAGGAGGGTGGTGTTGGAGTCGTCAAGGGGGATGTCTTCCCAACGGAGGGAAGTGCAGGATGTCCTACGTGCTTGATACTCTAAATCCTGTCATTGGGCTTCAGCCAAGGCGTCGTAATCCAATCCCAGTTGAACGACAGCCAATGTGTTTATTGACTGGGCATCCGCAACAGGATTCATTTTCCCAGTGACGTGTTGAAGGGTGCAATTGTATTCAGCCACGGTGGAGAGATGTTGGCATTGACGGCGGACCAGGCGTCAGACTGACGAGTGAAGGCGTGCACCAGAGGCATGTGATCTGTACGAATGACGAAGGGCGTACCTTCTAAGAAATGGCGAAAGTGACGGACAGCCAAGTGCATTGCTAGCAATTCGCAATCGAAGGTTGAATAACCCGATTCTGCCTAGGACAGTTTTGTGCTGAAGAAGGCCAATGGGTGGGGCGAGCCATTGACCACCTGTTTGAATACTGCACCAATAGCCACGTCGCTGACATCGGTGGAGAAAAGGAGAGGGGCATGTGGGATGGGAAAAGTGAGAGCAGCAGCGGTTGATAGGGCCTTCTTTGCATTTCAGAAGGCTGCTTCTTGAAGGGTACCCCACTTCAGGTCCTCTGGCTTGCCCTTGAGGGAGGCGTAGAGGGGAGCAAGAGTGGCGGCAAGGGCTGGCAGAAAACAGTGATAATTGTTGATCATGCCAAAGAATTCCTGCAGAGTTTTGACGATCGAGGGCGTGGGGAAGTTCTGAAAAGCTGCTACCTTCTCAAGAAGGGGATGGACTCCTTCAGGAGTGATGTGGTCCCCAAAGAACGACACTTCGTTGGTGCTTAAGGTACACTTGTCGTACCGGACTACAAGGCCGTTTTGTTGCAGGCGGTCGAGCACGATGCACAGGTGACGGAGGTGTTCCTCTTTTGAGGAAGAGAACACAAGTATGACGTCCAAATAACATACACAGAAGGGGAGGTTCCCTAAGATGCCATCCATGAGACTTTGAAAAGTGGCCCCATCATTACGAAGGCCAAAACAGGAGTAAATGAAGGTGTATGTACCAAACAGAGTGGTGATGGCGGTCTTGGGGATGTCTTCTGGGTTCATGGGCACCTGATAATACACCTTTAGGAGATCGAGCGTGGAGAAAACCTTCACTTTTTGCAGGTAGGAGGTCACGTCGGCAATGTTTGGGAGGGGGTTGTGATCCAGTTCTGTTTGTATATTCAGGCGCCTGTAATCCCCGCATGGACGGAGGGAGCCATCTTTTTTCAGAACTATGTGTAAGGGTGACGACCATGGGCTGGAGGCCTTTTAGCAAAGGCCCATTTCCTCCATTTCAGCTATTGTCTGTTTGGCGGCTGCCAATCAATCTGGTGGCAGATGTCTGAATTTTGAGAAGACTGGGGGTCCCGTCATCTTGGTATGGGGATAAATACTGTGCTTGGCAGGAGCCGTGGGCAATTGGCGAAGTTATGGACGAAAAACTTCTGGGTACAACGTGAGGAGGTAGGCGTAGGCATCCGTGGGTGCGCTGATGTGGAGAGCGATGTTGGAGGAGGTGGGTTGAAGAGTTGTCGACAAGTACGAGTCTGCGTTGACCAATCGTCGGTGGGCGACATCGACCAGAAGGTGGAAATCAGGATTGGCAATGTGACGTCAGCAACGAGAAACTTCCAATTAAATTTACCGTTTCCAAACGATAATGTGAGGTTCTCGTAACCCTAGATGGGTATCTGAGATCCATTGGCAGCTACCAGGTAGACATCAGCAGACGTTGACAAACTACGTCGTGTCCTGAAGAGTTACCTTGGCAAAAGAGAACGACAAGCACCCATGTCTATCAAAAATCGCATGCTCGTTCCTGCATCATGTAAAAAGAAAAGATTAGAAACATAGGAGGCCACCGCCACGAGCAATGGCCTACTTATACATTTTTTGGCCACTAACAATCCTTGGCACATTTCTTCGCGGCTGCCCCGAATCTATAGTGGTAGTAGCAAAACTGCGGCCGATGGGTGGCAGTAAGTGGCTGTAGAAGTCGTTGGTTGGGGCGTGAGCGAGTGGTGGGTGATGGGTGGCTTTGTTACTGCTCCGGCACGTCATGGGGTAGGCGTGTATGTCCTACGGCATTCACGTCAGCTTCGGTTGACGATGAATAGGCGTCGTCTTCTTCAGGAGTGGAGGCGTTGTTGGAGGTCTTGAAGGTTGTGAAGTGGCTGTCCATAAGGGCGTCGGCTTTGGTCATCAAGTCCTTTATGGGTAAACTATCGACATCAGGTATGGCAGCGCGTATAGGTTCGAGTAAACGGCATACCCAAAGGGCACGAAGTAGGTTCACCTCACGAGGAGAGCCGTCTGCGCCATGTTGCAAGCGAGCGATACTGGTCATTTCCCTGAGGGCGAGCGAAGCCCTTTGGTCCCCCAACTGTTGATGAGAGAACTGAAAAAGCTTTGCTATACAGGCGGCTGGTGACGGCGAGTACTGCTGCAGAAGGTATGTTTTGAAGGCGTCATATGTTATTGGGGTGTCTCCTTGTTCACAAAGCCATTCGGATATTTCCGGGAAGGTATTCTCGGGTATCGCCGCGAGAACATAATCTGCTTTGGTGGTTGAGCAAGTCACACCCTTGATGCGGAACTGGACTTCTTCACGCTGAAACCAAGCAAACGCCTCTCCGCTGGCAAACGACGAAAGTTTCTATGGGGCGGCGCCAGCTTCCGTGGAGTAAGCCATAGTACCAATGACAGAGGGGTGAGGGTGGAAGGCGTGAGGAGCGAGTCGACTTCCGGGGTCACCCAAGTGATAGGCCGAGAGAGGCTGTGACTAAGAAGGCAGGATGAAAGCAATGAGTAACTTTATTACAGAACATCAGTTTATATATACATCAAGTCCAGCCAAAAAGGACATAAAAACATAACAGGCAATTTCATGTTCAACCGACAACCGGTTCTGTTAACAGTTAAGGGTAAGAAAAACAGACATGTTTATTCAGGTCCCTATCAGTGCGAGGGGAGAGCGAAGATACAAAGCATAATATATACAAAAAAAAAGAAATGTCGTTACTCTGTATGATTGTGTGACACACGGTTGGTACAATTCGGTACAATGAAAAACTACCGAGCATAAATATCAAAATAATAGTTATGGTATAAAAAAAAAATACAAGGTTGACCATATAATAAGAGAAATAATGTTCACTATTGTCTTAGACTACTTTCTATGTGCCATAACAACAAATCTCTTACTTTTCACTTTACAGTCAAAAGAAAAATATCTAATTTATAACACTTTCCACATAATAGTGGTCGAACATGAGATAGCTTGGATTACACAAGTTTGAGTTACCTCCTCTTTTCAAAAATATGTACTGGGATGTGAATGGCTGACACAGAATTAAAGAGAAAATTATTCCCGAAGTTATTTTCCCCTTTTTCCTTTTAGAATTCACATTAATAGAATACCCTATAGTTTGGCTCTTGTTGACTTTCTCCCTCTCACAGGTCACGGTACTTATCATCCGGCATCTTCCCAGGTGTAATTAGGATATAAACTATCTCCAAACTATGTGTGGTCAAAGGAAGGGGGAAGGGTGGATCCTTAAGTTACGTATGAGTTTCGGCGACTCATGCGGAGTCCGAACCTTGTGAGCTCGGATAGCTGTGTCCTGAGGGGAGCAGACACTGGTTCCCCTTTTTTGCTCTCTTGGGCGGGAACTGTTTCCAAGCGCTCTCGGGCAGGAATTAACTTCTTTTCTTGATGTAGGCATTAGGCCGAGAAGGTGAAAATTTAGGGACATCCCCTTTTTCCTCTTGATTGGCGCTGATCAGTTCATAGGGTGGTCTTCATGGCTTGAGGTCGAT
>NC_090728.1:70288348-70293348 GCF_036898095.1 Palaemon carinicauda | reverse complement strand
AAAGAATAATTATTAGAATAACAATAAGAGATAGAAAAAGAGGAACATGGATAAGTAAGCAGACTAAAGTAAAGGATATAAAATTATGTGAGAAAAAGAAATGAACATGGACAGGACATATGATAAGAACGTCAGATAACAGAGGGACGTCAAAAATAATAGACTAGAGCTCTAGAGATTGCTAAAGAAGTAGGGTAAGAAAGAGAAGACAATTGATTAACGAACTAAGAAAGTTTACGGATGTGGACTGGCATCGAAAAACCATAAGCAAATGCAAGTGGAAGGACATGTCTGAGGAATTTGTTCTGCATTGGACTGGTAACGGGTGATTTAATTTATGTACAAATATTTTATATATATATACATATATATATATATATATATATATATATATATATATATATATATATATATATATATATATATATATATACACACACACACACATATATATATATATATATATATATATATATATATATATATATATATATATATATATATACTACAGGTAGTAGGTTGGCCAGGGCACCAACCGCCCATTGAGATATTACCACTAGAGAGTTATTGGATCCTTTGACTGGCCAGACAGTAATGCATTGGATCCCTCTCTCTGATTACGGCTTATTTTTTCTTTGCCAACACTTATACAGATTAGTCTGGCCTATTATTTACTGTACTGCAATTGCTCAGTGTACATTCCTCTTGGTAAGGGTAGAAAAGACTTTAGTTATGGTAAGCAGCTCTTCTAAGAGGACACTCCAAAATTAAACCATTGTCCTCTAATCTTGGGTAGTGCCATAGCCTCTGTACCATGGTCTCCACTGTCTTGGGTTAGAGTTCTCTTGCTTGAGGGTACACTCAGGCACAATATTTTATCTTTTTTTTTCTTGTTTTTTGAAATTGGTGTATTGGGCATGCTTAATAGAAGGCCCATGGATGCCTGGTGGTTTATTAAGAGGTTGTCTTTTCCTTTTCTGATTCTTTTTCTTCTCAAAACTATCCTTACTGTCCTCCCTTCAGTTGAAGTGGCTATCCTGGAGGGTATTTAGCCTTGCATGGTGTATCGGCTCCTCCATGTTGACCAGTTTTTCCGACTTTTTACCATAGATTATGGGTTTCATCAATCACTTTGTTTATAATTCTGTACATATCGTTTTTGTTATAATTCTTGTTAATCTAGTTTTTAAGTATGATGTGTCTTTTTTTATTTCTATTAATTCTTATGCTATCTGGAGACATTGAGCGAAATCCGGGACCAGTACATCCTAGATTTCGTCAATGTCGTCTTTTGTATTGCAATATTCGTGGTCTTCATGCAAATATTCAAGACCTTACTGTTGCGTCCAGACAGTATAATATTCTTTTGTGTTCAGAAACTTTGGTTTCTAATATGAGGCACTCATCTGAACTCCTTATAACTGGTTTTAAAAAACCAATAATGTTGAAACGTGATACCATCCCTAGGGCCAAGAGAATAGCGGTGTATATTAGAACTGAGTACCCTGCTTCTTATAAGTCCTGTTATCAATGTGGATGTCATGAGATTCAGGTAATAAAAGTTTGTGGCAGGCATAATAACTTTTATTTGTGTTCGATCTACCAAAATCCAGATATGGATGATTCTATCTTCGATTGTCTTCTTACCATTATGGCTAAGATACAAGAAGATGATAGAAAGGCTTCTTATGTCTTTGTTGGTGATTTTAATGTTCACCCTAGGGAATGGTTAAGTTCTATCTCTCCTACCGATCGCCATGGCTTAAGAGCTTTAGACTTTGCCTCTGAATCAGGCTGTGAGCAAATCCTAAATGAAGCTACTCACAGGTCTAGTAATTGCTTGGACCTCGTATACACTGACTCCCCTGGCGTTATAATTAGTAAGGTTGGTTCTCTAGTCGGACATCGGATCATGCCTTGATTTCATTAGTTGTGAAGACTGAGCAGCCTGTCCCTGATGTATCATACTCATGTAAAATCTATATGAAATTCCAAGCAGACTTGAATGGGATTTTTCATGATCTTTTGTGCATGAATTGGTCACAATTATATAATAGTGTAGATCCTGTTGTCCCTTTGAATGAGAATCTAGTCAACATAATTGATAGGTGTATCCCTTCTCGTGTGCTAAGGTACCGAGTGAAGGACAAACCGTGGTTCAATGATGATTGTAGACGTGCTTATTTGGAGAAGCAGACCTATCATCTTTGGAAGGGTAACAGGTTAGATTTGACCTGGAATAACTATACTCAGCTTCGAGCTTTTGATCAAAGAGTTTATGCCTCAATTGAAAAGGAATACAATTTAACCATAAAAGAAACCCTTTCTGGTACAACTCAGGAACATATATGGTGGTCTACCCTTAAATCTGGCTTCTTTGGTGTATATGCAACAGTTCTCCTTTACTTAAACCAGATGGCTCAGTCACTCACTGATCAAAGGAAAAGGCAACCCTTTTGGCTGATGTTTTTGACAGTAAACAGAGTAATGGAAAACTTGAACTTTCTCATTCCTGTTTTCCTAAGGCTAAACTAATTAGTTTAGCTTTCCGATCTCGAGAAATTAAAGCTCTGTTGATGGATCTTGAAGCTTATGGAGGTGTAGACCCAAATGGTATTTTTCCTTTGTTTTTTATAAAGACAGCAGATTTTTTAGCTTCAAAGTTATCTGTTATTTAGCACAAGTTAGCAAGAAGAAGACCTTTTAGCACTTGTTGGAGAATTGGTAATGATACTCCTCTATGTAAATGCGTTTGTGGTAGCTCAAGTCCCACTGATTACCGCCCAATTTCCATAACTCCCATATTATCTAAAGTTTTTGAACGTCTTCTGGCAAAACGTCTTAATAGGTTTGCTGAAGGTAATCATCTATTCCCTAGTTTGCAATTTGGTTCTCGTAAAGGCCTTGGAGCATGTGATGCCCTTCTTACAATATCCAATGCTGTGTAAAAATCCCTTGATTGTGGTCAGGAAGTTCGTATGATTGGCCTTGATTTTAGTGCTGCCTTTGACCGTGTTAATCATGAGGCCCTTGTTTTCAAGCTCAAACAGTTGGGAGTGGGTGGGTTGTTTCTTAGCATTATTGTTGATTTTTTAAGTAATGGATCTCAAAGAGTTGTTGTTGAATGGCACCATAGTGAGTATAGGAATGTGATATCTGGTGTTCCACAGAGTAGTGTTCTTGGCCCATTACTTTTCATATTATATACACATGACATGTTGTTTGACCTAGAAAACAAGCTTGTTGCATATGCAGATGATGCTACTCTCTTCGCATCAATTCCACCCCCTGAATGTAGATCTTTGATTGGTGAATCCCTCAATAGAGATTTAGCTAAAATTAATGCAAAGTACAAATTATGGGGTATGAAGTTAAATCCTAACAAAACTCAAAGTATGATTGTAAGTAGATCAAGGACGGTGGCTCCTCAACATCCGGATCTCAGTATTGATAATGTTTCTTTATATTTGTATGACTTAAAATTTTAGGTGTGATTCTCGATAGCAAATTTACTTTTGAGAAACACAGTATGTCTGTGTCTTCTTCAATTGCACAAAAAAATTGGCTTATTGAGAAAGTCTTTTAAGATATTCGGTGATCAATCTATTCTGAAAAAGTGTTTTAATTCTTTCATTCTATCTTGTTTTGAGTTCTGTTCTGCTGTCTGGTCTTCAGCTGCTGATTCTCATTTTAATTTGTTGGACAGAAACTTGCGGTCTATTAAATTTCTTATTCCACTTCTAGATATCAATCTTTCGCACCGTCGTTCAATTAGTTCATTATGAGTGTTGCATAAGATTTTTCACAACTGACCATCCTTTACATTCAGATCTCCCTGGACAATTCTATCCTGTTCGTAATACTAGGCAGGCAGTTAATTCTAATAGCCATGCCTTCTCCACCATGAGGCTCAATACTACAGGTATTCTAGAGGTTTCATTTCAGCTGTTACCAAGTTGTGGAATGATCTTCCTAATCAGGTAGTTGAATCAGTAGATCTTCAAAAGTTCAAAGTTGGAGCAAATGTTTTTATGTTGGCCAGGCTGACATGAGTCTTTTTATAGTTTATATATGACATATCGGTTTTTGACGTTGTTAATAGTTTATATATGACATATATTGTTAATTTGTTCTCTTCATTTATTAATTTCCTTATTTCCTTTCCTCACTGGGCTATTTTTCCCTGTTGGAGCCCCTGGGCTTATAGCATCTTGCTTTTCCAACTAGGGTTGTAGCTTGGATAGTAATAATAATAATAATAATAATAATAATATCTGTTTTGACGTTGTTACTGTTTTTAGAATGATTCATTGTTAATTTGTTCTCATCATTTGTTTATTTCCTTATTTCCTTTCTTCACTGGGCTATTTTTCCCTATTGGAGCCCTTGGGCTTATAACATCTTGTTTTTCCAACTAGGGTTGTAGCTTGGCTAGTAATAATGACAATATTAGAGTGTTATTGGGTCCTTCGACAGGTCACACAGTACTACAAGGGCCTATCTCGGGTTATGTCTCATTTCATCTTTGCCTACACATACACAGAATAGTCTGGCCTATTCTTAACACATTCTCCTCTTTCCTCATGCACTTCACAACACTGAAATTACCAAACAATTCTTCTCTCCAGAGGTTAACTACTGCACTGTAAGTGTTCAATGGCTACTTTCCTCTTGGTAAGGTTAGAAGGGATTCTTTAGCTATGATAAGCAGCTCTTCTAGGAAAAGGACACTCCAAAATCAAACCAATGTTCTCTGGTCTTGGGTAGTGCCATAGCCTATGTACTATGATTTTCCACTGTCTTGGGGTAGAGATCTCTTGCTTGAGGGTGCACTCGGGCACAATATTCTATCTTGTTTCTCTTTATCTTGTTATTTTGGAGCTTTTATCCTATTGTTATTTTTAAGTTTCTATAGTTTATATATGAAATATATACTTTAATGTTATCATTGCTCTTAAACTTCTTGTAGTTTTTACTTATTTCGTTTCCTCACTGAGCTA
>NC_090728.1:70283348-70285848 GCF_036898095.1 Palaemon carinicauda | reverse complement strand
ACCAGAATAATAAAAAAGCTCCTATCAATATCAAGGAAAACTATCATGAAAAATATCCTAATAAAGAAAAGATTAGAAATGAGAGTAAAAATCAAGAGCGATGAAATAGAATTAGCACAAAAATATGAAACAATAAAGAAGATAAAAACATAGAATATTCGTAAACACAGTCAGACCAAAATTGAGGAAGCATTAAATTGACGAAAAGAAGACTTGGAACAAGGTGCCAACTCACGTTAGCTTTAAAGGATGAAAATAGAAATATTATCAACGAAAGAGATGAAGTGATGATAATTGCAGATTATTTCTATGCAATGCTTTATAATAGTGACAAAAGCAGCTTTGCCAGTTAAACTATTAAAACATCTGAGCCAGAAACAAACGTAATAGTGGGAGAAGTAAAGAAAGCATTAACAGCAAGAGAATATTTGATAACAGATGGAGGTGATTTCAAAGTAGTAAAATTCGTTGAACTTCACACACAATGTCTTTAAGAATATTCTACCCCTACAGAGCATTTGGACATCAATGGAGACACAAAAGACGTAAAAAACACCTCCCAGTTATTTTAATCTTAGTCATCTATGGAATATTTACAAAGATCATAACAGGCCGAACAGAAAGATAGCTAGATTTTAATCAACCAAGAGAGCAGGCAGGATTTAGAAACAGAAATTCAATAACTGGCCATATCCAAGTAATTAAGCTGCTAATGGTTAATTCAACCGAGGATAACAAACGCCTATGTGTGTCATTTATAAACTATGAGAAAGCTTTTGATTCTGCCAAAACTCCAGCAGCATTGAAAATCCTTCAAAGAAAATGAAAAGATGAATCTTATGTTGGTACACTTAAAGTTATCAATACGAGAAGTACAGCAATCCTAAAATTACATGAAGATAGTGAGAAAATTCCCATTGAGAAATGAGTTAGACAGAAAGACTCCATCGCTCCTAAGTTATTCATAGCGTGACTAAAAATAACTTTTAGAAATTTACTGTTAGAATATAGGAATTAACGTTAAAGGGGAATATCTTAACAAGTTAAAATTTCCAAATGACATTTCTGTTTAATAAATCAGAGGAAGAATTACAAATGGTGATAGATCTGAATAAAGAAAGCAGAAATGTAGAACTGAACATAATTATGAATAGAACTATGACAATATTAAATTGAAATGCAGACAGACAACAAATATTGATTATGGACGAAGCTCTAGAGATTGTTAATGAACATAAGTACTTAGCATAGGCATAAGTTTTGTCTTAGGATAAGAGACCAAAATTAAAAGAATGATAAGAATGGGATGGAGAGCTTTTCCTAAAAAAAACAAGAATAGGAAAATTAAGATGCCACTTTTTCTTAAAAGAAAAGTATCTAATCAGAAATTCGGAGCCTTGCTAAAGCCTTAGAACATAAGCTTGTTACAAATCAAAGAGCTGTGGAAAGAATAATGATGGGAATAACACTAAGAGACAGAAAAAGAACAACATGGATACGAAAGCAAACAACAATAGAGGATATTCTAACAACATGCAGGAAAAAGAAATGGACAAGGGCAGGACATGTTATGAGAATGTCAGACAATAGGTGGACATTATGCATAATACAATGGATCCCTAGAGATTGCCAGAGAAGCAAGGGAGAGAAGAGAAGACGATGGAGTGATGAGCCAACAAAAAATTGCTGATATAGACTGGCATAGAAAGACCAGAAACATACGCGAGTGGAAGGGTATGCCTTTGTTCTGCAGTGGACTAGCTATGGCTGATAATGCTGTAGTGGTCTCTATATTCTCATAACTATCTAATTCGTACAGCAGAAAACTCAGTAGGTATCTGTGCATCAAGTCGATAATGTGAATAAGAAAATAAATGCGGTTCCTGGTAAAAAAAAATTGTATTACAACCGAATTTAAACAAAACTGAGAACCATTCAACAAAATTTTGCATCTGTAAGATTCTTGCAATATATGGGATTTCGTAAACGAGGGCCTAATTCATTTGCGATTTGGAACAAACCTTTTTAACTCATGCTATCATTATATAATTCTAGGTTGATGGTGAACCATAGTATAGATCAGTACTTTTTTCTTAAAACATTGCATGATGCGTCTCTCTCTCTCTCTCTCTCTCTCTCTCTCTCTCTCTCTCTCTCTCTCTCTCTCTCTCTCTCTCTCTCTTTGTCGTCATAATTAAAACCAAAGACGGAGTTTAGAAAACTTAGTATAATCAACTTTGAGCGATATTATGTGCTTATTCTTTTCTCTGTATTGTCTCTTCACCCTGAATAAATACAGAATATATATATATATATATATATATATATATATATATATATATATATATATATCTATATATATATATATATATATATAGATAGATAGATAGATAAATATATATATATATATATATATATATATATATATATAGATAGATAGATAGATAGATAAATATATATATATATATATATATATATATATATATATATATACATATAT
>NC_090728.1:70253348-70255848 GCF_036898095.1 Palaemon carinicauda | reverse complement strand
GGATGTGTTGGTAAATGACATGCATCGCATTTCCTGATAAGCTGTTGTGGATTAATAATAGAATACCACATCTTACATATATTGCACAATTTGGCATTTTTTTCCCAATGCATCAATCAGCATATTCACCATATTGGACTTCTTATTGTTCTTTGATAGAATGTATTGATTGATGTAAACTTTCTTTATAAGTCTCTTTATCACCTGGATCTTCTTTGGAATTTCTTCTATTATTTTGCTGATGTTTTCCGCAGACTTGCTCTAGTTTGTTGGATCATATTGTTTCAATATGTTTGAGAATATTTTTCCGTCATACTGGTTGGAGTTACTAGCGACCTCTGTTACCAAATGGTCTAGTTCTTGTTTCACCAACTCATGGAATTTACTTTTGCTGATCGCAACAATGTCCCTCCAAGCTTTGCCTGTGTTATAGAGCGCCATCTTGATCAGATTTTTAGTAATTCACAAGATAACTATCCTTTGCCGATGTTTTATCCCACTTTTCTGACCTCAAACTAATCACCGACTATTCACGAAAACTTGTAGCTATATTGCACTCGATAGCCTTCTGTTATCCGCGTTATATCAGCTTATTTATCGGGTCACACAAGTGCACTCACTCACCGGCATACAGAAACACTCAAGAGAGAGAGAAAGGATAAAACATATCTAAAATTAAGGGAAAGAGATTTAAATGTCTGACAATTTCTTTTACCATAGGATGCTACCTTATCGTTGAATATTTCGAAATACAATGAATGCTACATGTCACAAAGATATACAATTTACCAATACATTATTCTAGTGGAGTGTCATTATAATTAGGCTATATATATTACTGGCAAATAGGTCTGACGTAGCATTGTGGTAAATATGATTTGAAATTCTGTTCACACAATGGGAAAAATGTTATGTAATATGTAATCAGTAACTATGACAGATTATGCCTAAAGATTCTGTCATGCAATATTTCAAGCATTAAGTGACCTGTCTAAAGAATCTACAAACTACAGTAGAATTCATTTGGGGTGCCACTCACTTTCCTACCTTAATGTAAACCGTATCTTTAAAAAAAAAAAAAACTTAATGAGACCAAAAAAGCTATGAATACATCTAACTAACATTTCATATTGTAAGCTAGGAGAATATACAAAAAGTAATATGAAGATGATTTGTAATATTATTGGTCTCAGATGATTGACTTCCCACACAATCATAAGTCTTCCCTGAAATACTTGTTCATATAAGCTGAATTATTTCAAACCAATTATTGATATGCTATCTTGAGAAAATGAATTGTTATTGAATTTGTGAATTGTATATGATTAAGGTTTTTCAGTCAGACCAAAATTTACAAATTATTCTAAAATTTATTATTTTAGCGAATAACATTTCTGTTGGAATATTATATCGAATAACACAACACAGGGGTCTATACAACGTAATTATAATTTGGAATCATTACGAAAAAAAAATTATGATACTGATGAATCGATATTAAATTACTTTCAAACAAAATGACCCCTTTCTTGTAACCACTCTAAAAAACCCAATCTGCCTACCCCACACTTTCCGCCTCTATAATCACACTCTTTATATATATATATATATATATATATATATATATATATATATATATATATATATATATATATATATATATATATATATATATATATATATATTTTATATATATATATATAAATGTTATATTATATATATATATATATATATATATATATATATATATATATATATATATATAAATATCTATATATATATATATATATATATATGTGTGTGTATAAATATATATGCATATATATATATATGAATATTTATATATACATAAATATATATATATATATGTGTATATATATATATATATATATATATATATATATGTATATGGAAGAGAGAGAGAGAGAGAGAGAGAGAGAGAGAGAGAGAGAGAGGGGGGGGGGGGACTCCTAGCTTGTGTTTACGAAAGATTTTTCAGTCGGGTCATGATATATTTCCAAACTAAACATCAATCCTTTTTGTCAACAAGTTGTTCGTGAGAATGGCATAGCAAATAACACAACAAATATACCAAATAATTATACGTTAGAATCATTATAATGATAGAATTAACATCTGGAGAAATTATACTGAATTTACGTTCATCCATAATTTTTCGTGGTTCCCTTACCATCATGCTCCTTACAGCTCTAACAAGTACTTCCCCGGCCCACCGTCATTCTTCCCAAGTCCCCTAACAACTAAACTCTTCTACACCTGGAATTCTGGAATCTATAGATATTGGGGGTGACAGTGGGGGACTGGAGACGACAGCACATTTCCTTTTGACTGTACATAGTATGAAATATAATGGGCCAAGAACACTACCCTGAGGAACACCCGATATCACATTGCTATACTCAGTATGGTGCCCATCAACAACAAATTTTTGAGATCTATTACTTCAAAATTCAATAACAATGCTAAGAAACAACCCACC
>NC_090728.1:70206911-70244411 GCF_036898095.1 Palaemon carinicauda | reverse complement strand
CTCTCTCTCTCTCTCTCTCTCTCTCTCTCTCTCTCTCTCTCTTTTTTTTTACTGTCGAATGTTAATCCTTGCAACTTCTTCTTATAATCTCTCTCTCTCTCTCTCTCTCTCTCTCTCTCTCTCTCTCTCTCTCATTTTATTCTCTAATGTTAATCCTTGCCACTTCCTTTTATTAATTTCATCTCTCTCTCTCTCTCTCTCTCTCTCTCTCTCTCTCTCTCATTTTTACATTTAACTCTGAATACTGAGAACTTATTTTCATCGCTCCAAATTCTCTTTTGCTAATCTTGACACTTGTTTTTTATTATAAATAGTTTTCTTTGGTTTTCATGAGAATATTGTAGTTTATATCCTGCCAATGAAAGCGTTCAAGTTATGATGATAATACCTGTTTAATACATCACCATCTCCTCCTAAGCATATATACACAAAGGGCCTCAGTTATATTTCGCCAGTCGTCTCTGTCCTGAGCTTTTAAATCAATACTTCTTCTTTCTTCATCTCCCACTTCGCGCTTCATATACTTCAACCATGTAGGCCGGAGTCTTCCAACTCTCCTAGAGCCTTGCGGAGCCCAATTGAATGTTTGGTGAAATAATCTCTTTTGTGGCGTACGAAGAGCATTCCGAAACCAACTCCATCTAACCCTCACCATGATCTCATCCACTTATTTAACTTGAGTACTCTATTATAGTTTCATTTCTAACCCTGGCCTGCCCTTTAACTCCCAATATTCTTCTGAGGGATTTGTTCTCAAGTCTACAAAATCTGTAGGATATTGTTTTATTGTCATACGATGACTCATGTCCATACAGTAAGACCGATCTCACTAAACTGAAATACAGCCTGATTTTCATATGTAGTTTCAGTGTATTTCATTTCCAAATTCTACTTAACCTAGGAATTTTCCGATTTTTTTTTTTTTAAATTTTCAATTAAAATCAAATTCTAAAGAGATCATAGTTCCTAGATATTTAAATGATTACACCTCATTAATCCTTTCTCTTTCCAGTTGTATTTCATCTTCCATTGCATTGTTTAAAACAAGTTCTTAATTCCTCAACCTAGATGACATATGTATTCATTGAATTGTCTCCGATAAAATAAAAGATTTTGCAAAGGTTACGTACAGTATTCAGCATCAACCAATGCCTCTTTGTTTATGAGAAAAAATACTGTACCAATTTGAACGAATACTCATATTTGGTATGACCCAAAATTTAATATGTAACATTTGTGATGAAATACATTGAAAGTAAAAGTACACAGCAGAGAGCATGCCTTCGCCAAGCCGAAAAAAAACTTACCTTGTGCTCTTAAGTCAACTGCGTGCTGTGTACCTCAATGTATTTTCTTCACAATCTAATCGATTTGCCCTTATGCCATACCGCATATGGCCACAAAGTTTCGTTTAAATTGGTTCCGTAGTTTTGGCGAAATACTGGTCATGCACAAAAAAACAAGCAGTCCTATTTTGTGTTTATATTCATTGCGTCCATGTGTTGGTGTATTTTCTTCAAAATCTAAATGATATATCCTTGGGTTATACCCCACATATCCACCAAGTTTAATTCAAATTGGTTCTGTAGTTTTGGCGAAATGTTGTTCACAAAATATAAATAATCCTATTTTGCTTTTAACTCCACTGCGTCATTGTACTTCGATGTATATTCTTCAAAATCTGATGGATTTCTCCTTTAGTGATACCCAACACGTCCACCAAGCTTCGTTTAAATTGGTTCTGTAGTTTTGGCGAAATGCTGTTCACACAAAAATTAACAAGCAGTCATATTTTCCTCATAACTCCAGCTGCGTCACTGCACTTCGATGTATTTTATACAGTCTCATGGATTCGTCCTTGGGTCAGACCCTATATGCCCACCAAGTTCCGTTCAAATTAGTTCCGGAATCTTGGCGTAATGCTGTTCACAAAATATATAAATAAATAAATAAATAAATAAAAAATAAGAAAAAATAAAAGCAGTCCTATTTTGCGCTTAACTCCACTGCGTCCTTGTACACAAGTATGTTTTCTTCAAGTTCTAATTGATGTGTCCTTAGGTTATACCCAAAATGTCCACAAAGTTTTGTTCAAAATGGTTCGTAGTTTTGGAGAAATGTTCTTCACACACACAAAAGAAACAAGTAGTCCTATTTTGCGCTGAACTCCACTACGTCTTTGTACTTCAATTCATTTTTTTTTTTTCGTTCAAGCTGGTTCCGTAGTTTTGGCGAATTACTGTTCACACTAAAAAAACAAGATATCCCTTTTTGCTCTTAACTCCACTACGTGCTTGTACTTCGATGTATTTTCTTCAAAATATAATGAATCCATCCTATCGTCATACCCCACATGTCCACCAAATTTCGTATGAATTGGTTCTGTAGATTTGGCAAAATGTTGTTCACACAAAAATATAAAACAGTTCGGTTTTGCTCTTAACTCCACTACGTCCTTGCACTTCGATGTATTTTCTTCAAAATCTAACGGATTCGTCCTTCCGTCACACCCCATTTGTACATTAAGTTTCGTTCAAATAGGTTCCGTTGTTTTGGTGAAATGCTGTTCACACAAAATAAAAAAAAAAACAAGCTGTCTTATTTTGCTCCTATCTCCACTGCGTCCTTGTATTTTGGTGTATTTCCTTCAAAATCTACTGGATTTGTCCTTGGGTTAAGCCCCACTTGTCAACCTAGTTAAGTTTAAATTGGTTTTGTAGTTTCGGCGGAATGCTGTTCACACAAAAAGAAAAGAAACAAGCAATCGTATTTTGCTCTGAACTCCACTGCGTCCTTTTATTTTGAAGTATTTTATTTTTTTCAAATCAAATGGAACTGTCCTTTTGTCAAACTCTACATGTTCACCCAGTTTCGTTTGAGTTGGTTCTGTAGTTTTGGCGAAATAAAGTTCACAAGAAAAAAAAATAACAACAATCCTATTTCGCTCCTAAATCCTCTGCGTCATTGAATTTTGACTTATTTTCTTCAAAATCTAATGAATCCGGTGTTTCGTCATACCCCACGTGTCCTTCAAGTTTCGTCAAAAGTGGTTCTGTTGTTTCGCTGAAATGCTGTTCACACAAAAAATGAAACAGTCCTATTATGCTCTCAACTCCAGTGCGTCTTTGTACTTTAATATATTTTTCTTGCAAATCTAATGGATTTGTCCTTTTGTCATACCTCATATGCCATCAAGTTTCTTTCAAATTAGTTCTGTAGTTTTGGTAAAATATTGTTCAAACAAAAAAAAAAATTAAATCCTATTTTGCTCTTAACTCCCCATCGTAATTGTATTTCGATGTATTTTCTTCAAAATCTAATGGATTTGTCTTTTCGTCATGTCCCATATATTCATCAGATTTCGTTCAAATTGGTTCTGTAATTTTGGCAAAATGCTGTTCACATTAAAAACAGAGTCCTATTTTGTTCTTAACTCCACTGCATCCTTGTACTTCGATGTATTTGCATGAAAATCTAATGTATTAGTCCTTGGGTGATACCACCCATGTACACCCTGTTTCGTTCAAATTGGTGCTATAGTTTTGGTGAAATGCTGTTCACACAAAGAAAAAGAAGTCTTATTTTGCTCTTAAATTCATTGCGTCTTAGTGCTTTAATGTATATTTTTCAAAACCTAATGGAATCGTCCTTTCGTCATACCACAAATGTCCACCAAGTTTCGTTTAAGTTACTTATATAGTTTTGGCGAAATGCAGTTCACAGTTTTTTCTTCGAAATCTAATGGATTTGTCCTTTCATCATAAAACGCAAGTCCACCAAGTTTCGATCAAAGTAGCTCTGTAGCTTTGGCGAAATACTGCTCACACACAAAAAATAAGAAACAAGCAATCCTATTTTGCTCTTAACTCCAATACAACCTTGTACTTCGATGTTTTCTCTTCAAAATCTAATGGATTCGTCCTTTCGTCATACCCTATATGTCCATCAAGTTTCAATCAAATTGGTCTTAGATTTATGGCGAAATGCTGTTCACACACACACACACACACACACACACACACACACACACACACACACACAAAAAGTCTTATTTTGCTCTTAGCTCTACTACGTCCTTATGCTTCAATGTATTCTCTTCAAAATCTAATGGATTGGGCCTTTCATCATACCACACATGTCCACCAATTTTCGTCGTTCAAAATGGTTTGGTAGTTTGGCGAAAATCTGTTCACACAAGCAGTCTTATATTGCCCTTAACTCCATTGCGTACTATTGCTTTGGTGTATTTTTTCTTCATTTAAAAGAATTGATAATACTAGAACAGTATCTACGAGGAATTCCTGAATATATTTGAACGTACTTGAGAGAGAGAGAGGTGAAGAAACTTGATAAAGCCGCTTGGTTTTATAATATTATTAGTCATAAACAGTCCTTGGGTATGAAGTTTCAGCAGTCGCTCCGACAAGTGTCTAGTATTAGCCGAACCAGGGAAACCTGTTTAGTAATAAATACGAGAAGAAGTTTAACAGTTACTGCGAAAGTAGCACTGGTACTGTTCCTAAACAGAATGTGATACTACCACAGTAACAATCGTCGAAGCATCCTCCTTCAATTATCGCGAAAGACGTGCAGAAGGGTAATATTGTCTGTTTTAAGTGTGGCAACAGAGGTCATATCAATAAGGAATGTTGGTAGAAAACAACCGAAATCAGTCGCCCAAGTGATTAAGGATAATAATATATGACTTCACATAAGGCAAAGACGAAGAAACAATCGGGAAAGGTCTAAGAGGAAAATAAACCAGCCAACTTTTACACACCAAAAAGGGCACACCTAAACAGCTTGGATACCTTTGAGCCATATATTTATGAAGGTATGTTAGCAGCAATAGATGGGAGTGAGCGAATCCTAGTCAGGATATTGCGCGACACTGATTGTAACCATAGTGTGGTAGTACAAGGAGTACACCCGTTGGTTAAACAGTCTCTCACCGGAGACTCGGTTATTATGAAGGCAATAGGAGGTGAAGAAGTTACCGCTATTTGCAGTCTGAAACTGTCTTGCGAATTGCTGACAGGTATTTTGGACTTTGCAGTAAAGGATTCATTGGCTGTCGAAGGAGTAGACGTCCTGCTGTTTAATGAGGTTGGTGGAGCGTCATTCGTAACTTGTCCCATTGTAACGGAGAAACCAGTGAAGTATAGTCCTACGACTGAACTCGAGAAGGATTACCCGTACATGTTTCGTAGTTGTGTGACGGCTAGGAGTAGGACAAAGTAAGTGGCTGCTGAAGAAGAAAAAAAAAATCGAAGGAGCGATGAAATTGGAGGATTTTTTTTTTTTCCAAAGACGAGGATTCCCTTGACAGTACGCAAGAGGAGAACTCCCGAGTAAGCCCGAGTGGAGAGAAGTGACCGACAAGTGGACAAGATGACAAAGAAGAAATGGACTTGGAACACGTAGAAAATAGGAAAAAGCTGATAGGATTACAACGGAAGGATCCAACTTTACCAGAGTTATTATACCGTGAGGTGGACGAGACGGAGGCACAGCAGTCTTCAATCTGTTATCATCTTAAGGATGTGTTGCTTATGAGGAAGCATAGACCCCCCCGATATCCCTGGGAATCTGAATGTAGGGTATATCGCCAGAATTAATTTCCGCACCATTGAGAAGACAGATGATCGTTGTAGCGCACAAGACTGGACATATGGGGATAAGAAAACGACAGAGAAGAGTATGAAACACTTTTTCTGGCCTGGCATGCACAAGGACGTGAGCCAGTTTTGCCGTGCATGTCACTTATGTCAGATGGCTGGAAAGTTCATTAACAAAGCTCCCTTACACTTGATAGAAGTGGGAGGAGAACCCTTCAGCAAGGTAATGATCGACATTGTGGTACCTTTACCAAGAAATAAAAAGGTCTCTAATATAAGTTAATCTTGGTGTGTCCAGTGAGGAGATACCAAGAAACCATCCCCATCAGGAACATCAATGTCAAAATAATCGCCGAGAAGTTATTAGACTTTTTTTTACTGTGTTTCGCATTCCGGAAATCGTTCAAAGTGACAGAAGAACGAATCTCACGTGAAAATTATTTTCGGACCTAATGAAACTGTTGGATGTGAAACAATAACTATCAACTGCTTATCATCCGGAGACCCGAGGTTTCATTAAACATTGAAAAGTATGTTAACGAAGTTCTGCAACAAAACGGGAAATGAATGAGACATCGACTGTCCATTGATGTTATTCAAGGTACATAAGGCCTATCAAGAAAGCTAGGGATGTAGCCCAAATGAAATGGTATTTTTACGAGAAATACGAGGACCAATTAAAATGTTAGCAGAAAAAAATGGAAGGACCGAGAGGAAACGTACTGTGGAAATGTCAAGGATTTGAGAAAAAGGATTGGTGAGTTAAGGAAATTTTCCTTAGAAGAGGTAAAAAGGAGTCAAGGACGGACGAAGAAAAGGTTTGGTATGAAGAGTACAAACAGACAGATTGCGGTAGATCATCATGTATTAGTCTATTTATCGAAAAGGAGATTCCCTCTCACCAACGAGTTCCAAGAATCATTCTGGATTTAGAATAGGAGCAGTGACCGGACCTACGATATCAAGATATCAGAAATAGGGAAAATTATAAGGAAGGCTATATTAACTTCGAAACCGATACTTCAAGCCCCAGATTTCAACGAGAAATTCCTTATTCAAGTGGATGCGTCGGATAATGGAATTGGAGCTGTCTTATTGCAAGAAGACGAGGAAGGAATTCTTCGCCCTGTTTGTTTTATGTCGTCGAAGCTGAAGAAACATCAGCGATCCTACTCGACAGTGGAAAGGTAAATACTAGCGTCAGTCACAGAAATAAACAAGTTTGAGGTCTATGTGAATCAACCACCAAATGAAGAGATTACAGTGTATTCGGATCATAATCCTTTAACTTTTGTGAGTAAGATGAAAAATAATAATCAAAGGTTAACTACTTGGTCATAATGTTTACAACCTTATTGTATTAATGTAAAGCATATATATCGGGTAAAGATAACCTGGTTGCAGATTACTTATGTTGGGCTCAAATGATGGATTTAGTCCTAGAATAAATAGCCCTTTTTGGGGAAGCTAGCTTACAAAGTTGGTCAAGTGTAGAGTGAATACAATAGGTTTTTCATGATTAATTCATATATTTCATTTGTGCATCGAAGAGAGGTTAGCTAGCTTATAAGATGAGTTCTCCTGTTCGATACGTGATAGTTGGAAACTCTGTCGTTGCTGTTATGAAAAGTAATGGCCCATTACTTTAAATACCATATACACATGATATGTGTTTTGGCCTAGAAAAAAAGCTTGTTGCATTTGCAGATGATGCTACTCTCTTTGCACCAATTCCATCCCCTGAATGTAGATTTGGGGTTGCTGAATCCCTTGATAGAGATCTAGCTAAAATTAGTGCATGGTGCAAATTATAGGGTATGAAGTTGAATCCTAATAAAATTTAAATTATGATTGTAAGTAGGTCAAGGACAGTGGCTCCTCAACATCCGGATCTCAGTATTGATAATACTTCTTTAACTTTGTATGACTCTTTTAAAATTTTAAGTGTGATTCTCGACAGCAAATTTACTTTTGAGAAACCCAGTAGGTCTGTGTCTTCTTCAATTTCACAAAAAAAAACTGGCTTAATGCCAAGGAGGCTCACAGTGATCGCCTAGTTTGAGCAATAGAAACCAATACCAAACAAGACAGTCGATAATACATCACCGTAGAGAGATATCTTATGTCAAAGGAAGCGAGTGATCTTGGAAGCTCTTCTATCAAAACTGAGTACTATAGTTCGTTCCCATTTTTATTACATTAAAGCATTCCGCATTTATTCAAGTAGATAAAACGTCAATCTCTCTCTCTCTCTCTCTCTCTCTCTCTCTCTCTCTCTCTCTCTCTCTCTCTCTCTCTCTCTCTTTGCATTGTTTGCTCAAACGTTATTCCTAGGAAATTTCTTTTGTAAATCTCATCTCTCTCTCTCTCTCTCTCTCTCTCTCTCTCTCTCTCTCTCTCTCTCTCTCTCTCTCTCTCTCTCTCTCTCTCTATATATATATATATATATATATATATATATATATATATATATATATATATATATATATATATATATATATATATATATATATATATATATATATATATATATATATATATATATATATATATATATATATATATATATATATATATATATATATATATATATATATATATATATATATATATATATATATATATATATATATATATATATATATAATTTTCTGCACTTGCTACATGTAATGTTATGGCCCTAGGACCCGATCGAATTCCATAGGTGTTACGACCCTTGTCGGGCCATGGTGCAAGTTCTTATTGCACGATAAGAGAGGTCAGTGTTTACAAAAATATCAGGCAGTAAAATGGTCAGCAGAAACGAAAATATTTGGGAAAACTTAACAATATTTATTAACAACAACTTTTAGAACAGTCAACCTTGTGACTACCTAACAATTTGAATTAACAACTTACAACTAACTATTAACAACTAACACTTAACAAATAACAATTAACAATTAACAACAATTAACGAAATTCCCCCAAAGTGAAACGCCACACTCTAAACGGGAGAGAGTCAGATAACTTAGAAACTAAACACACATAAAACACAAAATATTTGCAAATCCTCACACTCTTTGCATCTGGATGAATACACCTCCTGTTCCAACAAAGGTAGTGACTTCACATACACTCAGATACCGTAGGGAGTGCAGCTCGGCAGAACTCCTCATCAAAAGGGAGGGAAATGGAGTCCCAACCCCCCAAAAAAGGTGAATAATATCTCCTACCTGGTCACTGCCTCCCTACATGTTACCACGAGCTCCAAAGCTCCCGCAACTGGCTATGGGGAGGATGAGTTGACTGTGGTGTCTCTCCCGAGTCCACCTTAAGGTCAGGATTCCTACGTCGGCGCTGCGGACTGCAGAAGAGAACACACAGGAAATGCAAGTTACCCCAGGTGGCAGAAATGCACCTGCTAAAAGCCGTCAACAGTTGGTGTCGCAATCCTCAGAAAGGGTCACATAAGCCAGCTGCTGTAGTAGGTCCTGGGAGCCTTGAGCTCAAACTGTTTCTTTTAGTAATCAAGTTCCTCGCATGAAAACACAGGTGTCTCTTCTCACCAAGGACTCGAAAAACACAGAAAAGAAACAGGCATTAAACTAGACACTTAAAAATCTTTAAACGAACGGGAGGAGGTTAAATCAGCACTTCAAAAGAAAAAAAAGAAAATTTACAACTAAACCCTTATAAACTAAATTTTATACTAATTTAACATAAAACAAAAATGCAGTAACAAGGCTGACGTAAACAAAAGTAAAAATTATGTTAATACATAATAACAGGCAATGATTAAACATGTACCTGTTAATACTATTCTTTGTCTGCATCTTTTCCCACATTTATGAGTGGTCAATGTTTCTGATAGGCATTTTCCATCTACCTCTGTTCCACAGTTCATCACCGGTTAATCCCTTTGATCGAAGGTCATCCTTGATACATTCCATCCACCTTTGCTTTGGTCTCCCTCTTCTTCTCCTTCCTTGTACCTCGATTTCCATGACCTCCTCCTAATTTACTGTTCATCTCTTCTCATTATTAACAGAATATGGCATGATCATAATTATCCAAGTGTTTGGTATCTAGGCATTATTTTAGCCTTTCTAAATCCCGGAAAGAATAAGTTTTTTAGCTGCAAACTATTGACCAATTGCATTGCCATCTTGTCTATGTAAAATCATGGAAAAGATGGTCAATGCAAGACTGATGTGGTATCTGGAAAAGAAGGTCCTTTTATCACCTATGCAGCGAGGATTTATAAAATGCACTCAACTGATGTGTGGATGCAACCAGAATCCTCTATTTGTGAAGCCTTTGCTTCCAAGCACCACTATGGTAACAGTCTTTTTTTTTCTTTTTTTCCTTGAAAAGGCATATGAAACTGCATGGAGATAAGGTATACGTAAAACCATTCATGAATTGGGATTACGAGGAGAGCCACCACTTTTCATTCAATTATATCTTTCACATAGATTTTTTCAAGTGAGAGTGGGGGAAATTCTATCTGAGAGGAAATGTCAGGAAGGAGTTCCCCTATTTGCACTAGCCATTAATGGGATATCCTCAGTCATTCCCAAGATATTCTCCCAACACTATTTGTGGATAATCTCTCCATATCAATAGTTGAGAAAAAAATGTAACTCTCAATTGACAAAATTATCCAGTGGGCTGATTTGAATGGATTTAAGTTTTAGATAAGTAAAACTATTGCCGTCCATTTTTTTCGTATTCGGGGAGTACATCCTAACCCGGATGTATACATAAAAAGTCAACGGATCCCATGTGTAAGGGAAGTTAGATTTCTAGGGATGATAGTTGATTGTAGACTTACATGGGTTTCTCACTTGAAAGCCTTAAAAGTAAAATGCCTTGAGGCTCTAAATCTTTTGAATGTTTTGTCCCATATATCATAGGGGCAGACTGCAAAACTCTTTTAAAATTTTATAGGGCCTCGATTTTTTCAGAAATGAGTTATGGGGATGAAGTATACTCCTCAGCCACCCTAAGCCGATTAAAAGTTTTAGATTCTATACACCATGCTAGTAACAGATTTTCCACTGGAGCCCTTAGAACTTCGCCTATCTTAAGCCTCCTTGTTGATGCTGGAAAGTTACCAATAGGCCTCTACCGGATGTCTTCTATTGTTCCGTATTGATTTAAGTTGCAAAGACTCCCTAATTCTTTAGCTTCTCAGACGGCAAACCTTGTAAGCCATTATAGATATTTTGAGTTGCACCCAAAATCTCCTCAACCTTATGGTTTTCGATTAGAAAAATTATTAGACAGTCTAGATATAAGTATAAACTAAGTGCTCTCATGTTTGATACCATCAACCCCTTCATGGAAATTACCAGATATATCTTTTCGTAAATATTTATATATATTGATGGCTCCAAATCTGATGCTGCCGTTAGATTTAGAGTATATAGTAGTGCTTTTAATTGTAGAGGTGCGCTTCCTCTAGCATCTCTCTAAATTTACTGCCAAACTATATGGCATACTAACTGTTATTTAGAAAATAGCTTCAAAAGACGAGGGCCATTTTAATATCTTTATCGATGCAAGAAGTGTCCTACAAGCTTTAGAAGTTGGTAATTCCAGTATTCCTTTAGTTTTAAAGATTTTAGAGTGGCTTTTAACTAATGGTATGAAAAGTAAAACAATTCGATTTTGCTGGATTACGACACACGTACAGTAGGTGTCTCTGGGAATGAGAAGGCAGACTCACTGGCAAAGAATGCTGCAGCCCAGTTGCTACCAAGAGGATATCCTATTCCCTGTAATGATTTCTTACCTTCAATTGAGAATTATATTTATAATAATTGGCAACAGTATTGGGATAGTTTAGTTGAAAAAAAGATGAGAGAAATAAGTAATGTTATATCCCCTTGGAGGTATAACGGGATGCCCCGGAAGTGGGAGACTACTCTTTGCTGTTTCTGCATTGATCACACACACAGATGACACATGAATTTCTGCTTTCTGGCCAACATCAACCATATTGCAATGACTGTTTGATACCCTTGACAGTGAAGCATTTATTGACTGAATGCTATAGATATCTGTTTGAGACTTAAGGCGAGGATGGCAGGTTCATCCTTGTCAAGATTCTTAACAAGATATTTTATACAACACCAGCTGTATTTTTAGATTTATTTCAGAAGCAGGTCTTCTAAAAGTTATTTATTTTTTGTAATAACATCTTTTTTTATGGTTTTGATTTAATATTCTTTTATTCTTTATTTATAATAAACGATTGTGGAGAAATATTCTATTTAATTGTTGAGTGGGGACTTGTTGTTCTGGGAAAGTCTCTTTATGTCATGTATGCAAAGATCAGCAGGGGAGGAAAAGAAGCACTATCACTCAAGGCACAAACACCCTGTTAATAATTTTGATGACGTAGTTCACGAACCTTCACTCTGATAATAAAGTTTTCTCCGCAGAGAGACCAAATAACTCGACACGTTGCTAAGTGATTAATTGATGGTCTACTCTAGCTTGGTCCATCAAAGGTCATCTACACTCTTAGGCTCTATTTCAAATCCGTCCTAGTGACCCCAGTGAGATGCTGGACAGGCATTTACGTTAACATAGACAAAGGCAATGCATACGAGCAGTGATGTATTCAAGTAAAGTTTAATGGGGATCTTCACCTTCAAAGCACTAAGTTAAAGAAGCGTTCACTCGCTTAAACCAAATTACCTATAACCACAGTGGGTTACTCTCAACTTCTCGGGTGCAACTAACCCGTACTAAACTATAGATTGGTAGAATCATCAAATAATCGGGTTAAAGATACCAATGTCTACAATCTATTCTAATTTCTTTATTACAGCAAAGAAGAGAATCAGAGTAACTCCATAATGATTTATTCAAATGGCAAAATTAATAAATTGAATATTAACCACAATTTACAACTCAAAACACTGAAATTGATGAACTGTATGAACATGTGGGATTAACCCTCGAAAAGAGTAAATAAAATCCAAATCTTATGGTAAATAACTTATGCGGTAGGCTACAGTGAGGTCCCATCACAATTACATTAAATTCCACGCATGCTGCCCCAAAAATATAATGCCAGAACGTTACCTAAACTTAACTTAGAGACAAATAGAAACTTATCTAAATGGGGAAAGGCCATTAATTAAACTCACAAGATTCTTGATACTGGGCGCCAGTATCCAGAGAATGGCAGTCTTAAGTCCTACTCACTAGGCCTACTGCACTGGTTTAGCAGAGTCAATGGCCCTTTCCGACTCACCCCTAGCCTTGATCAGAGGTTTCTGCGGGACTGACTGCTTCTCCTTAATATCTGTGGCCTCTCAAGGCATCTACTTGTCCTCGTCCTTTGTGGAATCCGGATCCGTCAATGTACAAGGGGACATGCTAATGGGAGTGAGTGTGAGCATGAAGTTGACTCAGGAACAATTGACCCACCCGAAAGTAACGTGTCGTGGCTTGGAACTTGTGAACTCGAGTACAGGTCGGCAGCATTCGGCTTCTGTCCCTCTACAACAGCGCATCTCCATGTGTAGACCAGTGGTCTTGAGATGCCACCTCTAATTTAAGACAGGCTTGAAACACTTGTGGTTTTTGAGTTTTAAGGAATATGCTTATTTAGAATACAAGGAGAAATCTTGCAACTCCAGGGAACAAAGATAATCCTAACTCTATACATCTGGCTCACAAACAAAATATGAATCTAGAAGGTAATTAGAGAGTTGGCTTTACGTGTGTGGACAAACATACCTCCTTGACTAGTAAATTTGAGTAATGGTAGAGAGAAATTTAAAGTACCGGTAAATATATGATACTTTAATTTCCAGCCAAATGCATTAACCATATGTATTATATACTCACTATCTTGTGTTTTATGCTTTTTTGACCATGATTATTGGGGTAAACCACCTGTTCATGAGTTTTGGACCCCCTTTTATAAAGACAATTACGGGGTGGTGAAATGTCATGAACGAGTGATTTGCAGCAATAATAATGGTCACAAATGCAAAATAAGCTCAAGATAACCAGTTGGAAAAATACATGTTACACGTAAATGGCTGAAAACAGACCAAAACGGGATTATCTAACTTTTGAGATTTGCCAAAGGTTACTGAACCTATCAAACCCACCTAACCTAACCTAATAGATCCAAAGTCACTACCCCTAGTCGGGGGCCCCTTCCCTGGTCACAACCCTAGCCAGGCAACAAGTCCCCCGGAGCCCCCTTCCCAGGTCACAAACCTACCCAGGTCACAAACTAAAATCAATCACAAATAAATCCTCACATTATGAGGAAGAAAATCACAAATAAATCCTCACATTATGAGGAAGAAAATCACAAATAAATCCTTCCATTATGCAATAGTAAATCGCAAATAATTCCTTACCTTATGGTTGACACCGTCACCTTTTTTTTTTTTTTTTTTGCAATCTTTGCAAGAGCTTTGCAATAGAAAATTTACTGGCTTTCCCTGAAAATTAAGTCAGAATCGGACCTTTGAGGCATTATTTCGCTGTTATTTCTTGAATTACACTTGAGTAACAATAACTTTGCACTGAATGGAGAGCATTCCCATCATAATCAATTGCCGACATAAACGAAATTACACTAAATTTCGAAATAGATTGATGTGCTTCCATTAAGTTCCCTCTTGGAGACGTCTTTACGAGATGGTGGGTAAGTTGAAACTGAAGATGTAGGTGGGAAAGAAATGGCTGTTTTAAAACAACATCCGGGAACTTATGAAGAAGTACCTATAAGTTGTTAATTGGTTTGAAAAAAAAACACCTGACAAATACGTCATTGTAAATGCACAGTAAGCTTCCTAGACCATGGGAAAAAACGCATGAGCAATAAGTCTCCCTCAGTCTCTCAGAAGTAAACAATGGACTTTGAGTGAAAACATACTTCATCTTTTAATAGACTGATATAAAAGTTATTATGACTCTGCCCTTATTAAACATATAAAAAAAATACCAAACTAGTCAGCACTCGTCCATTTCTTATAGGAAACTCCTGTTTCGCTAGAAATTAGAGTATCATATATCTACAAAAGTACCTAAATACTTAGCTAAGATAATGAATAAAAAAATATTTATCTCGAGCTCGCATACGGAAGAATCATCAATCACATTTTCTCTGCCGTGACGTCACGAACAATAACAATGCCTGCATAAAATAAACTGTGAAGAAGAGTTGCGATTCACAACGATATCGGTGTCAATGACCTCCGATCACAACGATATCGGTGTCAATGACCTCCGATCTCTCTCTCTCTCTCTCTCTCTCTCTCTCTCTCTCTCTCTCACATTTCATTCTAGAATGTTAATCCTAGCAAATGCCTTTTGTAAACCCCATCTCTCTCTCTCTCTCTCTCTCTCTCTCTCTCTCTCTCTCTCTCTCTCTCTCTCTCTCTCTCTGTTTACATGAGGACTTCTATTAAAAAACGCTCTTGTATTTTCCTGATTTGTATGGAATATCCAGTGTATCGGACCACATAAACATGTGGACTCTGTCTGTGGAAATGTAGTGAACGTGATACTGTCGCAATATAGATACTTTGTTGTTTGTACTTAGTTGATTAAACTATTAAAGATTGTAGTAGAATAATGCAGATGTCTTGGTCAAAATTTACCTTAATTGCACTAAGACCTGATTACGTCACTACTAACACTTTAGAAATAGCATTGGTGTTTTTCATATGAAGTAGTATGATTAAGACCCAGTACATTTATCTTCTGAAACACGTTTTAAACTTAACAGATGTTACACTGTGAACAAATATATAAAATGTCCAGACGAACAACAACAATCAATTGTCCCAAGGAGCGATAGCTGCAATCTCGTCAAAAAATCATCCACTGTTGTCTACCTTAAGGAATCCAACTTGGGAGTTTTTCTTATTCGAAATTACACAAGAAGTGAAATAAAAAAATTCTGTGGTCAATTACAAATAAGTGGGGTTTGGACGACTAAGAAAAAACTAATTGATAAACTGATGCTTTATTATTCGAGCTTACAAGATCATTAATAGAAGCACTAACAGCACACCAAGCAATATCACCTGATCAAGAAGGGGAAAATGAAGACCAAAAATATACGGAACTACTGAAGAAATTTGAAAAATTCGTAACAGAAACAAGTTCTAACGCTTATGTAAGATACGCCATAACGTATTTCCAAGAAATTTTTTTTGTGTTCTTTGTTAACCATGAGGATTGATTTAGTTTTCCTTATTACGTTCTCCAGGACCAACTCTAAGCGCCGAAAACATAACCTTATATGGGCATAGCGATGGTCTAGGTCCATGATTGGTCGGCTCAGAGGGGCATCTCGCGTTAGACAGAGTGACGTCACGGCCCCGGACCTTGGCAGTGCATGGCTGTCCACTGTAGTGTGAGCATCTCTGCGCTCAGCTTGCTGTGTTGACTAATGCGGTGATTTAGGAGTGTCTCTCCGTGTGTGAAGGACCAATCACACATTTGGCTCGATAACTAATCACTCGCAGGAGATTAACGGTACCACCTGTGAATGTTCTTTGAACTGAACTTGAAACATAATTGGCGTTGGGAAAAGATGTAAGTCTATCATTTATTGTAATGAACCCTATTGCAATTAATGTAATCCTGTACCATTGCTGTATTTTCTTTATTGACTTGTATTTATGTATTATAATGAACCCTATTGCAATTAATGTAATCCTGTACCATTGCTGTATTTTCTCATTGACGAGCTGTTTTTTTTTTTTTTTTTTTTGCAGCTAAAACCTCGTCCGATATACAAGTTGTACTCTTCAATATATCTAACATAAAAGACGTGAGTTTCAAGACCTACACGCCCATAACTTAGAACTTTAGCCGAGAGAGTGAACCCCTCTCCGGTGTTCTACAGTTTTAGATCTTTACACAAAGTGGGTCTCAGATGACTGATTGTAACCTGACTATCAAGAAGTGAATCTTTCTCAGACGTTGACGCCGAGCTGGGAACATCGTCATCATGTCAGAGAGATCATTAAAATCAAGAACGTCATCCAAGAGCGACACAAGCGAGGTCCGCCGAAAGCTGTTAGAAGCGCAAGCTAACTTAGGCAAGGTTCAACTGAAGGCACGCTCAGAATCGGAAGAACGTGCAGCCAAGAAAAAAGCTGAAGCTGATGAACTTGCTGCTCAGAGAGATGTCGAGGATCGGGCTGCTAGAGGGCTAGCGGACGCTGCATTGCTGGAGGCCGAGCTCGAGGTTCAGAGACAGCAACTTGAATACGAAATTAGATCGGAGGCAGGAGAGTCGCAATGTGGTTCGGAAGTGTCTTCACATGCCGGAAGCGTGAGAGTTCCCGGTGTAAAGGTCGTGGAGACTGAACATGAGTCTAGGATCAATCAATGGAGGCTAAGTGTCGCCCACCACCACGAGAATGACCCAAGTGCTATGCGGACATTGGACCCTGTAGCACATACAAGAGGACCAGAATGCCATTCTACACCCATGGAAGTCCACTCACGGCCATTGGATCCCACCTCAACTCCTTTCGCACCACGACATGCCACATTTGAACCCTCTGTTACTGACCCCTTGACCAACAACTCTCAAGTGCTTAAGGCACTCGAATGCACTCTTGCTAGCAGCAATGAGTTGGCGCGGACAACGCTGTTACCACCTACTAAACTTGAGCGCTTTGGAGGTGACTTCACCAAATTTAATTTGTTCAAGATGTCCTTCAAATGGCACATTGAGAACAATACCTCGGACCCCGAGCGCAGGCTGAACCACTTGTATCATATCCTAGATGGGCCTCCGAGAAACCTGGTTGAGCACTGCTTGCACCTGTCACCAACAATTGGGTACGATGAAGCTTGGAAGCAGCTGAGTGAATTCTACGGCAGAGAAGTCGATGCTACCGAAGCTTTTATTCGTCAGCTTCTCGAATGGAAGGAAATCCCAGCAGGTGATAGCGAAGGTTTAATGAACTACGCTTCTTACCTAAAGAAGGTGAAGGCAGCACTGGGTGCAAATTACACTAGAATTGAGCTGCAAGAAACTATGAGAAAGATAGTGGAAAAGCTCCCTCACCCTCTTCGGGTAAGATGGGTCTCTAAGTACCTGGAACACGAACGCAAGCTTCCAGCCCTGATCACCTTTGTGGAGAGACAGGCACTGGTCGCTAAAGAACTGAAGTACTACGAGTGCGACCGTCGTCCATCCAAGGGCAAACCTGAGGACACGAGCAAGCCGATTAAAGCTAAAGCCTTGCCTGTTCACCACAGCTCTCCTTCCGACAATGGGATATATTGCGTATACTGCAAGAAAAATAAGCACGGAATTCAGTCGTGCCACCGATTCCAAAGCCTCAATTTGGATGACCGCTGGAATGCTGTGGTGGATGCCAAACTCTGCTTCAGATGCTTAAATGTCGCGCACAATCACGAAGCCTGTGAAGAAGAATCTACGTGTGGCCAGTGCGGCTTGGGGACGCATCACACGCTCTTGCACTATGTGAAGAAAATCCCTCCAGGGGACAGTGCAAACTCCAATAGAGCAACTGTGTCCAAGACATCTGACAAGCCTAAAGCGGAGGCCGGGACGACTAGCAATGCACCACCTGATAGAACTAACACCGAAACCGCTCCAGAGGCTGGGACTCCTCCTCCGACAAGGCACGTACACGCCATGTCCACTGACCGACGACCTGATGGTCATACAATGTTGAAGCTTATCCCAGTCATGGTGAACGGAACGTGCACTACGGTCGGCTTCATAGATGGAGGAGCCGCACCCACGTTAGCCGCAAGGAGCCTAATAGATCGGCTAGGTGTAACGGGAAGGCCTTGCAACCAGACCATGGTGACAGAGGCCGGTACGTTCGCCTGCAAGGAAGTGGTCCAACTCACCCTTGGTAGCATCAACGGAGGTGAGGAGGAAGAACGAGTAAAAGAAGTCTTTGTTACTGACAAAATTAATGTGTCGACGGACTACATAATGCCTTCGGACTGGCTGAAGAGATGGCCACACATGGCAGACGTAGAGCTGCAAAGCTTGCCAACTGACCACGAACAGGTCAAGCTAGTGATCGGGTTAGACACGACCCTGAATCGAGTCATTCTGGAGCAACGCCACGGCACTGCCAATGAGCCATCCGCCTACCTAACCAAGCTTGGTTGGGTGGCTTTCGGTCCTACTGGAGACCGGTCTGCACCGGAGGTCTCACCCGTGCTTCATGTTCATCGAAAATTTGACCCTCAAGACTTGACAGAGCTACTGCAGAGTCATTTTAATAGAGATTTCTTCGAAAAGGAATCCCTCTCCAGATTGGAAGATTCCCTAGAGGATAAGAGATTCTTGGCCACCTTGAATAACACGACACAGCATCGACATGGAAAGTACATGGCCAAGCTGCCATTCAAGGACTCTACTCCTCTACCTGATAATATGAATATGGCAATTCGACGAGCCCAAAGCTTGAAAAGAAGACTAGACAACGACGAAGCTTACAAGACATCCTACGTAGCTCAGATGGAGAAATATACTGATAAGGGCTATGCCGAAAGGGTTCCTGTAAGTCAGCTAGACAGGAAGAACGGGCGCGTATGGCTCATGCCGCACCACTCTGTCAGGCATCCTGTCAAACAGAAAGACCGAGTGGTCTTCGATCTGAAGGCAAGGCACCGAGGAACATCTCTCAACGAACATCTGATGCAAGGCCCTGACCTCACCAATAGCCTGACGGGTGTTCTCCTGCGTTTTAGAGAGGGTCAACATGCCATCACAGCAGACGTGCAGGAGATATTCCATCAGGTGAAGGTACCTGAAGAGGACAGAGACTGCCTGAGGTACCTCTGGTGGCCAGAAGTTGTCACCAGCAAAGAACTGCAAGTCTTCAGAATGACGTCCCACGTTTTTGGCGCAAGATCATCGCCGAGTGTCGTTAACTTCTGCTTACGCAAAACGGCCCTGGACTTCGGAAGCAAGTATAACGAAGAAGCTTCTAACTCTATACGTCGCAACTTCTACGTCGACAACCTCCTCAAGGCGATGGATGAAGTGGAAGAATGCATTAAACTGACAAGAGATCTGATCAAACTGTGCAGGGATGGAGGTTTCCGTCTTAACCAATGGACCTCCAGCAGCAAGCAAATTCTAGCTGCGATCCCCAGAGAAGAACGAGACGACTCTGTGGCTGTCCTAGACTTGAATAAAGATGAGCTGCCAACTGAACGAGCCCTGGGGATCCATTGGAATATGAGCATAGACGTGTTCACGTTCAGAATCGTCCTTAAAGACAAGCCTTTCAACCGACGTGGTGTGCTCTCTGTTGTTGCATCGATCTACGACCCCTTGGGCTACTTATCCCCCGTCACTTTGATCGCGAAGATCCTGTTGCAAGAAATGTGCCGAAGGAAGCTCTCGTGGGGTGAGGAGATGTCTGCTGATGAACTTGTTCGATGGAAGACCTGGCTTGCGCAGTTGCCACAACTGGAAGAGTTCCAACTGCGAAGGTCCTTCATACCACCAGACTTCAGAGATGTTGACACCCTTCAGCTGCACCACTTTACAGACGTAAATCAGACAGGCTATGGTGTAGTCTCTTACTTACGTGTAGTTGGTGTCAATGGAAAGATTCATTGCACTCTCGTCATAGGACGGGCGAGAGTCGCCCCTCTGAAAAGGACCACCATCCCTCGTCTTGAGCTGACGGCGGCTGCTATCGCTGCACAGATGGACTCAAAGCTGAAGACTGAGCTTGATCTGAAACTGGCCCCGTCAGTCTTCTGGACTGATAGCACGTCAGTACTGAAATATCTCAGAAATCCGACTGCAAGGTATCAGACCTTCGTGGACAATAGGGTCAATCTCATTAGGGATACATCCGACATTATGGCTTGGAGATACATCAATACTACTGCGAACCCAGCAGACCTTGCGTCACGTGGCCTCTCCGTCGCTGACTTCCTCCAATCATCTTTGTGGTTTTCAGGACCAGATTTCCTCAAGATGGACGAAACGCACTGGCCAACCATACCCGAAGACGTTGTCAGAGGAGAGCTTGATCCGGACGCCGAAGTGAAGACTTCTCCCGTCTTCGATATAACGAAGAAAGAACCAACGTTCATTGAATCAATAGCGACAAGATTCTCCTTCTGGTTGAAGTTTGTCAGGACCGTCACGTGGATGACAAGATTTATCCGCCACATGCAGAAGGCTCGCCCATACAGCGGCGACTCACTCTCGAGTGCGGAGCTGCGTACCACGGAGAATTTGATTTGGAGACTGACCCAAAGCCAAGAGTATGAAGAAGAGTTAAGCACCCTCTCGAAGAAGGGAAGATCGCTGAAGAGGTCTAGTAAATTAATCAAGCTGAGACCATTTCTCAAGGATGGATTGCTCCACGTTGGTGGTCGATTGCAGAAATCAACACTGGCAGATACGGCTAAGCATCCGATCATCCTACCCAGCAGTTCTCTGGCGGTCAAGCTTATGGTGAGAGCCACGCACGAATCCTGCGGCCATTGTGGCCAGAACCACCTGATGACCCAGTTGAGGACAAACTACTGGATCGTCCGCGGAAATGCGATAGTCAAGACTGTCATTCGAGAATGCTTGGTCTGTCGCAGACTAAGTCGTCGTCCTTTAGTTCAGGTGATGGCTGAACTGCCATCCGACCGGCTTTGTCCAGATGAACCCCCCTTTACTAACACTGGGTCGGACTGCTTCGGACCGTTCTTAGTGAAGCAAGGAAGGTCCACAGTGAAGCGTTGGGGCGCTATCTTTACATGCCTTACCTCGCGAGCAGTCCACCTGGAAGTGATCGATACAATGGAACAAGACTCCTTCGTCAACGCCACCAGGCGTTTCGTCGCTCGCAGGGGGCCTATCAAGAGAATGTGGTCCGACAACGGGACCAACATTGTGGCCACGGAACGAGAGCTAAGAGAAGCTCTCCCGCGCTTCAACGAAGGAGAAATCAGAGACACACTCTCGATCCGAGGCATAGAGTGGAACTTTCATCCACCACATGCCTCACACTTCGGCGGAGTGTGGGAGCGTCTGATCAGGTCCGTCCGAAGAGCCCTCACAGCGGCCTGTCTCCAACAAGTCACGACTGATGAAACGCTTCGCACTCTGTTCTGCGAAGTGGAGGCTGTTGTTAATAGCCGACCTCTGATGAAGATCAACGACGACCCGAACTGTCCTGCCCCTCTCACACCTAACATGATCCTAACTTTGAAAGGGTCACCCGATCCCTTCACATCCACATGCAAGAAGGACATGTATGTGAAGAGGCGATGGAGACAGGCACAATTCCTCGCTGACAAATTCTGGTGCAGGTGGATACAGGAGTATCTCCCCCTGCTTCAGGAGCGCCAGAAGTGGTCAGTCCCAAAGCGTGACATCAACGTCGGTGACGTCGTTCTAACGCTGGACAAGCGGCTTCCCCGAGGCAGCTGGCCTCTAGGGAAAGTCATGGAGGTCACTCGGAGCGCTGAGGGTCGCGTACGTCAAGCTTTGATCAAGACTGAGAACGGCGAGTTCAGAAGGCCCGTGCAGAAACTGTGCTTTCTCTTGGAAAATGATAAAGGCGATGATATGAAGTGATATATATGAGGTGTAATGAGCGTACGCCGAGCGCTGCTCGCTGCATTTTGTAAATTTTGAATTTTATTATTTGAGTTGAAAATATAGCAAGGTCATTTGAATGAAGTAACCCAAGTGATGCCGTATCTACGGAAATATTTAGCCCATGACCAAATAGGGGGCAGTGTAAGATACGCCATAACGTATTTCCAAGAAATTTTTTTTGTGTTCTTTGTTAACCATGAGGATTGATTTAGTTTTCCTTATTACATTCTCCAGGACCAACTCTAAGCGCCAAAAACATAACCTTATATGGGCATAGCGATGGTCTAGGTCCATGATTGGTCTCAGAGGGGCATCTCGCGCTAGACAGAGTGACGTCACGGCCCCGGACCTTGGCAGTGCATGGCTGTCCGCTGTGGTGTGAGCATCTCTGCGCTCAGCATGCTGTGTTGACTAATGCGGTGATTTAGGAGTGTCTCTCCGTGTGTGAAGGACCAATCACACATTTGGCTCGATAACTAATCACTCGCAGGAGATTAACGGTACCACCTGTGAATGTTCTTTGAACTGAACTTGAAACAGAATTGGCGTTGGGAAAAGATGTAAGTCTATCATTTATTGTAATGAACCCTATTGTAATTAATGTAATCCTGTACCATTGCTGTATTTTCTTTATTGACTTGTATTTATGTGTTATAATGAACCCTATTGCAATTAATGTAATCCTGTACCATTGCTGTATTTTCTTATTGACGAGCTGCTTTTTTTTTTTTTTTTTTTTGGCGGCTAAAACCTCGTCCGATATACAAGTTGTACTCTTCAATATATCTAATATAAAAGACGTGAGTTTCAAGACCTACACGCCAATAACTTAGAACTTTAGCCGAGAGAGTGAACCCCTCTCTGGTGTTCTACAGCTTATGTAATTAAGAACAACATGAGAGAAAAGGACACAGAAATCCGGGAACTTAAAGCGCTATTTTTTATAGCAGAGGAGAAAATCAAAACACTGCAAGAAGCATTACAGAAAAGTGTTAAAAGAAGTCATGGTCATGGCAATAGACTCTGTTCTATTTTTAGATGAAAAGAAAACGTTGCTTATAGGATATTTTAATTAACAAAAAGTAAGAAGTGACTTTGAAGAAAACACTTTAATAAGGAACCTCCCTGAAGCAAATATGTTTCTAATTAAGTCATGAATAAAAGAAAGTCGAGCTTACACTTTGAACGATATTATTATCTATGTTGGTGCTCAGGACATTCTTGGGGAAAAATGATGTATCAGAGATGGTGTTTGGCTGGTGCCAGGGCATCGGTGTTATTTATTTACATTAGGAACCAGAACTATTTCAAGCATAGAAGAAAACTGCTATGATAACAAAGATGATCTGTCATATGATAATTTAGGTCGAATAGGAGTAGTCAGGTCATTGAATGTAATTGTATCCACATCTCAGGGTAGTATTTTTGGAGAAATCTGGAATGAGACAAAATAGAAGGCATACAAACAAAACATTGTTGGAAAAAGGTCTGTAATAGAGAATAACTATGGAAATCACAATGAAAGAAACAATAGAAACTTGAGATATGGAAGTTATCTCAGTCATCCAATGCCATATAAATTGAGAACTGGAAATAATCGGAGAGATCAAGTTAAGACTCGTAGTGTTATGAATAATAATAATAATAAAACAGTTTAACTTTTTAAATCGTTATCCTCTTGAGAATGATTTTTCTGAAAATAAACCAACAAACAGAAGAGGTTCCTACAACTGCGGCAAATGTAACCACAAATAGTCGAATTGTAGATGGAAATATAAACTAAAATGTAATTAATGCCACGAATATGGTCATAAGAGCAAATCAGGTAGTATTTTGCAAAGAACTAGAAAGATGGCCAAGATGATAGTGCCGAGGAGTTTAGGTCACCAATAGCTATAATTTTAGAACGTAAAGAAAGAAAGCGGAATAGGTTAAAAACTGATAGTACTTGGGTAGAATACAAAACTGCTGCGTGTCAATATAACTACCTACTAAGAAGGAAAAAAAGTGAATAATATAAGAGAAAGATCCTCGAAGCAGCAACAGACATAAATAAGTTGTATCGTCTCCTGAATGGTATAATGGAAAATGTAAAAGAAAGGAAGCTATCTGATGGATACAGTGACCAGGAACTAGCAAATAATTTTCTAGTATTCTTTAGAAACAAAATTGAAAATATAACCAGGCCATTCGTAAATATTCAACATCAGATTAATGATACACCAGGCACACAGACAAAATTAATACGATTTAACAACATAACATAAGATGACATCACCAGAATTATCAAGAGAGCAAAGAAAACAAACTGCGCGATCGATACTATGCCAATATCTGAAGTAATTGGAGAGAGAGGCTTTTCTAGTGTAGCCGAAATAATAATGAGAATAGCAAATGCAAGCATTGATGAATGTAAGTTTCCTAAATCTGAGAAAATGGCTATAGTCACACCAGTTCTGAAAAATGCACTGGACTACCAGGAATTGAGCTCATATACACCTATTTCAAATCTATCCTTTATCTCAAAAGTGCTTGAATATGTAATTCTTGAACAACCAGCCAGCCACTTAGAAGTAATAGAAGCTTTGCCTGACAACCAATCTGCTTACAGAAAACTATACTCTGTTGTAAATGATATGCTAAAAATTATGGATAAAAAAATGTTGTTTATTGATTCTGCTCGATCTCAGTGCTGCTTTTGATACAGTGGTACGTGAACTGCTACTAAATTATCTACAGTCCATCAGCGTTGAAGATCAAGCCTTCGAATACCTAAAAGACTACTTAGTTGGTAGAATTTACTGTGTACAAATTGGAAACTCTTATTCATCATATGAACCCTTAAACAGAGGGGTACCCCAGGTGAGTGTACTTGGCCCAATCTTATTCTGCATCTATACTATTGGTCTATAAAAAATACTACAAAGGCATAGCGTGAAGTTTAAACTATTTCCAGATGACACACAATTTTACTTCTCCATAAATGATATAGATGACACTACTGAAACTCTAAACCGAATCCTTGATAGTGTTAGAGAATGGATGACATTTAAACAAGTAGAATTAAATGAAAACAAAACTGAATTCATGGTGGTGGGCAAGAGAAACAGCGTGAGAATCTTAGGTGATATTAAAATGAACATAAATAATGACTCAGTGCCGTTATCTAGTAAAGTTCGAGATCTAGGCGTATTTCTTGACTGCAACCTATCCTTAAATGCCCAAATAAATAATGTAATAAAAACTGCTGGTTATCATCTAATAAATATAGCGTTTATAAAAATATTACCTAGATTAAAATTCTGTAAAGAAACTTGTGATAAACTGTGTTATTACCAGGACTGACTATTGCAACTCTATCTATCACAATTTACCAAAAGTGCAACTTAAGAAATTACAAAACATAATAAACAGAAGAGCAAGACAGATAAAAGGCGTCCCACCTAGAGAAAGGATCACCCCTATGCTAATTGATTTACACTGGCTGCCGATTAAAGCGAGGATTGAATTCAAAATATGTACAATAAACCACCAAGTTACTTAAGAGATTTGCTACATATTGCGCACCCAACAAATTATGTCGACACGAGAATGGTTACAGATAGCTTCAAACTGTTGGAACCTAGGTATATGTCTACTTTAGGCTCTAGAGCCTTTAAATATGCGGTCCCGAGACTATATAATAAGCTCCCACGAAACATTCGAATGATTGAAGACATTAAGGCTCTCAAGAAGAAACTGAAGACTTTCTTATTTCATGAGTCTTTTTGACAGTGATGATTTAACAATAAAGGAAGAATACGGGACGTAAAACGTTAAATACTCTGAAAGAATAAGGTAAAACGACAGTGGAGGTCCTGTAGAGAGTGGAGTTCCCCTGCTGTATGGGACCGGAAAAGCAGCCATCAAAGTAAAGTAAAGTATTATATGTATATTAATGCACAATCACTCAAGCAATAACATGTAGCTGAACTTTTATTGGAAAAAGACAATTTTGATATTTTATGTGTGAGTGAGACGGGGTTATATTCTTATATGAATGGTACATATATTAATATTCCCTCGTCAATTTTATTGAGATGATCATGGCCGAGGTGATGGACTTTGTATATATGTCAAAGATTATTTAAAACGGATATTGACGTATGAAAAATCTATTTTGTGGTGAGATAGCCATGTCGTCCTGATGGAAGTTCCTTTAGGCAGCTTCTTACTGTATAATACTTCTGGGAGTGACATTACAAGAGAATTACCGTCAGGTATCACAGGATTCTAACCCCCAGAATGACTATCCTAAGATATCGTGTATAATCAGGGACGTATCTGTAGATAACCATAGATATCTGCACCCCAAACAGACTTAACCCAGTCTAGGAATCTAAGGAGAAGGATAGGTGTGGAGCCGTTACATTTCCTCTCCATTCATAGTAATATTCGCTCCTGATAAACTCATTCTACACAGAAATGCAACTACCGTGAGAAGACGCATCCGACGAGGCATCTGGGAGGGACAACGTAATGAATGGGCCATCAGGATGACATGGCTATCTCACCCAAAAATTGATTTTTCTTACGTCAAAATCCATTTTTTCGGCTCGAGCCATGTCGTCCTGATGGAATTGTACCAGAGAATTACCTATGCCTCGGTTGGAAGCCTCTAAGGGAGAGGTCCTAATACCGAAATGCACTTGCGGGATTACTCCGACAAGGCATAGGTATCACTCTCAATTATATATCCCAGAACCGTTCGTAAGCAGAATTGACAAGCATGATGGTCCGACAAGAAGGCAATAATGACCCGGGGGACTGGCCCCCGTAATTGGAAAAAACACTTGATGCTATTGTCGGGAGCTCTAAGGAGGCCGAAAGTAAAGGAGGCATCAAAGGTGAGGCGTATGTAACCAAAACTCGCCTTGAGATTAAATTCAATTATGTTCAGAAAGGATGATAATGAGAAGGCACACTAAAGATAAAGCCACTAGAGTAATTATAATTATAATAGTAGGGCGTAAAAGTAAAAGTCATGGAACAATTCACAGCTTTTTACTCACAATAATCAGTGCCAAGGTTAGCAAGTAACCATCATTAACCTCATATGGAAAATTTCTGTACAAAATAAATGCATCCCATCCCTACCCATACATAAGGTAGCATAAAGGGGCAAATACATAACATAAGGAACAGATAGGAAACTTATGACAAGGTAAACTTGATCAAGAGACACATGATCACGTCTGTACTAAACAAGGGGTTAATCATCCAAACTAAATGAGATATAGCTTAACGACATTTAGACTGTTAGGCTGTAGCACTGAAGTAACGCACAAAGCATTGTAAAGAAACCTGGGACCCTGAAAAGGAAATGATGAAGTACATTTTTTCTTTTTTCCCTGAAGCAAAAACTTCTGTTTACTCATTGCTAATAACGAGCTGAAGGACTGCCTTAGGATGCATTGCGGGCTGCGTCGTTGCTGCGGGGTTGATAACAACCCCTCAACCACCACAAAATGATGTTTCTCTTCCAATTGCTTCATTTAATGCCTGAAGAAAACCCAAGTGGACTTCCGACCAGTATATGTATGCAATCCCTCAATGGACATATACTGGAAAAAGTTCAAGAAGGAAGCCGTATCTTTAGGGCCGAGACCCAAATTCTTACGAGACGGGTCCGCTCTTCAGAAAAAGTAAGTAATCTTATTTCGTAACTGGTTTAGAGACAAATCAGACCCCACTATATCATTTTGAAACAAAAGATTACCCTTAAACTCCTCTGTTCTCAGCAAATACACTTTTGGACAGTGTATTAGATAAAGGAAAGGATCACCTTGAAGGGGAACTATTTTCCATAGACCCCAAGGTGACAAGGGAAGTTAATTTTTAGTCCGAAAAGTGGGATCAGGGTATAAATTAACCTCACCATTATCCACAAATTCAGAGCATTTCTCGTCTCTAGAAATCGTTACAATGTCACTAACCCAAGCACCGGGAGCCATCGTAATGAAAAAGATGACTTTCTGAGTGGGATCAAGAATAGAAGCCTTTTGATTGCCTATGTCTGAAGTGAATTGCAAAACTTTGTCCAAAGACCAAGAGATAGGCTTCAGTGGAGCTAACAGCCGTAGCCTTGCACAAACCTTCGGAATATACAATAGTAAACTATTGATGACTACTTGTCAGTCATGGTTGAATTATACTAGCGAAATTGAGGCTGTCTATTGTCAGAGTATTTTTCTAATTACTCTATATATGTATGTATCCTACATAGAGTTAGGGAATACATTGTCCATAAATAAATAATTAGAATGTGTGGCCTTATGATTTAAAGTTCCTGTTAGGGTTTTTTGTCGTAGACTTTTAACTCTTGTGATTTGTTTGTTAGAATTTTAAATCTGGTTTTGCTGGCTATATTTGAAATGGTTGACTTAATAAGTTCAATTTCCTATAATCGGTATCAGTTGCTAGTATGATAAATATCATTGCGATACTCTAATTTCAAGTATCTCTCAGATCATTAATTTAGCAATATCTTTATTAACACTTGCCAACAAAATGTCTGAAACCATTAAGATTTAGGTCAATAGAAGATCATATATAAAGGGTCAAATAACCCAGGATATGAAGGCCTTAGAGTCTGTTAGTGATATTGATCTAACATTCCACTTGCTAGATCAGTATATTGACTCGATAACTGAGAAATTGACTGAAAAAAAAAAAATCTCAATTCGTCCATTTGCGTAGAGATTTCTGAATCTGAAATTGACGATGTATTGTCTTCTGCTAGATCGTATCACTTAAATATTAGCATGAGATTGTCTACCTTTAAAGAAAAAAAGGAGGGATTGGATGCTAAAAGGACTCAGGTACAAAGTTCGAATCCCGTAGGCAAAATTGTGAAATTGCCTTTGCCTCCTATTCAACTCCAAACTTTTGCACATAATATTGAAAACCATTTTGCTTACTACAATTTCAAAAAAAAGTTTTTGTAATTCGTTAGCTGGCATGCCTAATCTTACTGGAGCACAAAAGCTTATCTATTTAAAAAGTTACATGGCTGGTGAGGCTCTTAGTGTTATTGAAAATATTCCTATTAGTGATGATAGTTATCGGAGAGCTTTTGATTCGCTAGATACCAACCTTTTAGATAATAACTTGATTATAGATAAGACTTTGAATTCTATACTTTGCACACCGGAAATCTCCCAGTTAAATGAAGTAGAGTCTTTTGTTAGGTTAATTTGCAACAAGGTTCAGGATTTAAAGGGCGTGGGAATAGACTTGACTACAAATGATTCTGGCGGACTTGTTTTACTTAGTAAGGTAGTTAATAATAAATTGCCTTGTCATTTCCTTATTGAACTATCAAGGGAAGTAAACTCTAATTACCCTAATTTCAATTAGCTAGTTGATAAATATCAAAGCCTTATAATGAGGTTGAAGATAGGTTTAAAGGACCAAGGGGTAAAACCCAAACCTCAGAATGATTCCTTTAATAATTATTTTAAGGATAGCTCTAAATCTAAACTTAATGATACTAGTAAGGCTGTTGCTCCCAAAATCAAATCATCTGAAGATCCTAAGAGGATCCAAAATTACAAATGCAAATTTTGCCAAACTGCTGGACATTTAACTTCTAACTGTTCTAGTTGCAGTAGTTTAGAAGCTAGGAAATCTAAGGCTTCAGCTATAGGATTGCGTTTTAGATGTTTGAATGCCACTCATGAATCTAACGAGTGTCCAGGTTTGAAAGCAGCTCTGCCTTACAAATGTTTTCTTTGTAACAAAAGCATCATGCAGCCATGTGTAATCTTTACAAATATCTAAGTGGTTCTGAAAAATAAAGTATTTAGTACGGCGAATGGCTCGGACATTTTAATTCCTATTATATCTTTGCCTGTTAGTGAGGGTAAGAAATCTGCTAGGTGATACTTCTTGCTAGATACAGGTGCACAATTTAGTATAATTAATAAGGAATTTGTAGAGAGTGAAATAGGTGAATGCTTTAGTCCACCCGTGTCCCGGTTAGTATGTTCCTTTGGTATGCCTATAGCTGCGAAAGATGGTTTTAATTATGTCGCAGATCACACCTTTCCCAATGGCCACAGAACTTAGCGTTTATTTTTTTGCCATGGAAGGGTGCAGTTTAACTGTTAAAGTTCCTAAATTGACAAGAATCATTCAGAGTATGAATGATAATGATTTGCATATATCTCCAGATTTTCCCAGGGTTAAAGGTGAAGACATAAAGTTGCTTTGTATTATAGGTAATGATATTCTACAATATTTTAGTCAGTTTAGTTTACAACCGGCTGTAATTGATGGTAAAAGCTACAGGGTCATTAGATTAGCTAATGGTTATATTCCAATGGGAATGATAATGATTTGCATACATCTCCAGATTTTCCCAGGGTTAAAGGTAAAGACATAAAGTTGCTTGGTATTAGAGGTAATGATATTCTACAATATTTTAGTCAGTTTAGTTTACAACCGGCTGTAATTGATGGTAAAAGCTACAGGGTCATTAGATTAGCTAATGGTTATATTCCAATGGGAATGATAATGATTTGCATATATCTCCAGATTTTCCCAGGGTTAAAGGTAAAGACATAAAGTTGCTTGGTATTAGAGGTAATGATATTCTACAATATTTTAGTCAGTTTAGTTTACAACCGGCTGTAATTTATGGTACAAGCTACAGGGTCATTAGGTTAGCTAATGGTTATATTCCAATGGGAAATGGTATAAATTTTATGCTACTGCATGAAGAGCAGGATTATGGAAATAAGATTATGAGAAATTTTGATCTGTTTAAGGTTGAGTCTTCCTTTAGTTTTAATCCTGTGGAAACTGAACCTCGTAAGCTTTGAGAAGAAACGAGTGTCTTGAAATTTAATCCTTATGAAATTAATTTAGTAAATAATTTAGAAACTCGGGTTTTCATAAATCTAGTATTGAGAAAAAACTAGTTAAATCTAAAGAATCTCTCCAGAAAGGCCTGATGGAGTTTATTCCTCCAAAGAAGTTAGGAAAAGAGAGGTTAATTTTGCTGTATATCCTGTTGGCTACCAGTTTGACCCCTTGCAAGACATATTCTTCGACTTAAGCGTAGAGTATGGTTTAGATCATTTCTATAGTCTAGAGAGTATAGGGATACCAGTTAGTGAGGAGAATAATTTAGCCTATGAAAAGGATAAAGTACAATTACAAGAAGCTAAAAGTTTTATAGATTTTTCGAAGGGGGATGCGAGTGCGTATTTAGGAGGTGTTTCGTTTCAAGAAGTAGTTACCTGGGATGATTTAAAAGTTAGGTTACGCGCGGTCTATGGGGGTGAAGAAGCCTTGGATGTAGTATTAACGTTAAGAAATACACTTAATCAAGCCACTATGAATCGGCTTAATGTTATTGAGAGAGCAGCTCTCATAGCTGATAGGCTTAATGAATATCAGGATATTTTAGGTAATTCCACTTGGGTTACTAGAGATAACATCTTCGTGAAAGATTTTTTACGATTAATGTATTCAACTTGCATGACACTTATGTTGCCTGAAGCTTTAGTGCGGTGTTTTGATAAAAAGTTAACGCCTGCAAGTACGGAATTGGATGTATATAAACAGATAAAGAAACACATGGCTAAGTGTCCAGACCTCGATCCCGTGTTAACTCAGGTTTTTGCAAAGAATGAAACAAAGCCACAACAAGTGAACGTAGTTAATAATAGTCAAGTAGTGGGAATGACGTGTTATAATTGCAAACGTCAAGGTCACTTAATCGCGGACTGCAGAACGAAATTCTGTTCGATACATAATAGTTCGACTCATTCATACAGTCAGTGTTACTCACGTAAGACACAACAGAATCCCAAAAATACACAGTCAATTCCACAGTCAGTTCCATATGGAAATAAAAAGAAAAATCCCCATTTTAACAATAAGAAGAAACAGCCAAATGTCAATGTAGTTCAGAGTCCGAAACAAACAAACACTCCTTCGAATATCGCTGAGCCTGGGTCGTCAAACCAGACCTCGCAAGGTCAGACTAATTTTCAGAATGTGCAGAGCAAAGCAATTACCACATAATTAACTCCAGTGGGGAAGAGAGTGATGTTGGGTCAAGGTCATTCATGTCAACATCAATAGTATTGAATAATCAATTTAATGTTTTATCAGATCATTTTAAGGCAATAGATTTTCCTATGAAACACACGGCCGAATTAAGTAAAACAGTGCGTGCTCCCGTAGATTTGCAATGAATTCATACAATAATAAGCCAAAATGAGTTACGACCAACCTTATATGCTGTAAATTTAGAACACAAATCCTTTACGTTATTTTTTGACTCTGGTAGTCCACGTAATATCATGGATTTGAGGACACAACATTTGTTGTTTTCGAACTTTCCGATAGAAAAATCCGGAGTTAGACTCTCGGGTATAGGAAATAATGAATTAAATGTCATAGGCATAACTCATGTTCAATTCAAAGTCGGTAAACGCACGTTTGCCGATACATTTGTTGTTGTACAAAACATTGATATGTATCCAGCTGTAATTATAGGATACCCATCTATGGGAAATCAAAACATTATCTTAGCCCCTGCCAAGCACGGCGTGTATATCAAAGGGAAATTCTATAAGTCTCCAAATACCTTAAAATTAGTTTTGGATAAAAAGGAGACGACAAATGTAACCGTAACGTACGTTGAAGAACCAATAACTTGTCTCACTAATAAAGAAATAATATACACGACCCAGCAGAATTCTCGTTCACCCGCAATATCATCTTGCACGCAATCTATCGAGCCAAACGTACCTTCGAATTTAATAGTGCAAATAAAGAAAACATTACCGGGATCTGAAATATTAATCCTTTCCGACACTTTGAAAACTAACGGATTGTCTGTCACACAAGCTATTTATACAGTAGGCTCACATCAGCAATGTAATATTGAAGTCTGTAATCATTTAAATAACACTTTAGTAATTCACAAAAATCAACATATCTTGGATGTAGAAGTTTATAAACATCGTATTCTTACCGTTGCTGAAATCAATCACGCTCAATCAGTTGTGGATGAATCCCTTTTGCAATCTATTAAAAATAAAATCAATAAAGACATTCAAGACAAAGAAATTCAGCAGAAAATTTTTGGACTTTTAACTAAATATCATGATGTTTTTTCCACTACAGATGGATCCTTAGGAAAAACAGATGTGATCGAGCATCAAATAAGGTTAAAGGACAAGCAGAAAATTATCTATGTACCCTCGTACAGACTCCCTATGAAATTCCAAAATGAAATAAACGATGAAGTAGGTAAAATGCTAGAAGGAGGAGTCATTAGGAAATCAAACTGCCCTTATAATTTTCCATTAATAGTTGTACCGAAAAAAGATCGAACATGGCGTATCTGCGTAGACTTCCGTCGTCTAAACGAGGAGACGATCCCTGATCGATTCCCAGTGACATGTACTGACGATATTTTGTCTTTGTTAGGTCAAAATAAATATTTTACCAGTTTGGACTTACTTAAAGGTTTTCACCAGATATCATTAGAAGAAGATAGTATCCCATACACAGCCTTCAGCACAGCCAGGGGACATTATGAATTTTTACGGATGTCTTTTGGTTTACGTTGTGCTCCCATAACATTTATAAGAATGATTAATATAATGTTTGGAGACTTGTTAGGGGATATATTGCATGCCTATATGGATGATCTTGTAATCTTTTCCAACACCTTAGAAGAACATCTACGTAAGTTAGAACTAGTACTACAGAGATTAAGACAACATAACTTAAGGGTAAAGATTAGTAAGTGTGAGTTTTTCAAAACAGAATTAATATATTTGGGTTTCATGGTGTCAAGCTAAGGTCTTAAAGTAGTCCATGATAAGGTGTCGGCTATACGTAATTTTCCCATACCTACTAATGTCAAGGGAATACAGCAATTTCTGGGTTGTAGTGGATATTACAGGCGTTTTATACGCAACTATTCAATAATAGCCGCTCCTTTAACTGATCTTACGAAGAAGGGCGTAGATTTCATATGGTCTGAGCATCATCAACAGGCGTTTAATACCTTGAAAGATGAACTGTGTAGTTGTCCTATCATAAAATTTCCTGACTTCGGTAAGGAATTCTTCATTGCAACAGACGCCTCAGACTTAGGAGTAGGAGGGGTATTGCTTCAGCAATATGATAAACAATTTTTCCCGATACCTTTTAATTCTCGAAAACTGAGAACTTCCGAAAGTAAGTATGCAGTAATAGACAAGGAAGGGCTAGCTATTGTTAATTCACTAGTGCATTTTAAGTTCATAACTTACGGTTATCCCGTTAAGGTTCTTACTGACCATAAACCACTAACCGAGTTCTTTAAAGGCTTCAACCACAGCCCTAAACGAACTCGGTGGCATTTGATCATTCAAGATTTTGGTGCAAGAATCGGGTATTTACCTGGGAAAGCAAATATCATTGCGGATGCATTATCACGCAACCCCGTGTCATCTTGTACGGAGCCTTTAACTGAATTAATAGATATATCAACATCCATGCCTATTGTTAAAACGATATCTGAACAAGAAGATTTAGGCTGGAGCGCTGAATTATTACAGACTGAGCAAAGAAAAGATCAGAAAATAGAAACAATTATAAATGCTTTGAAAGGCAATCATAAGGAAAAGGGATATATAAAGTATAAGCAGCAGAATTATATAATCAAAGATAATATTCTGTGTAGGACTGTGACAAGGAAAACCTGCAATACACCACATGTAACTAACGACCAGGTAGTAGTACCAATCTCACATATTTCCACTGTCCTGAATATGTTGCATGCAAATCCATTACATGGACACCCGGGGTTCTCATTAATGTCACAGAAAGCCAAATCATTGTTTTATTGGCATACAATGCTTACAGATATAAAAAGACACATAGCTAATTGTCGCACATGTCAGGAAAACAAAGGGCATACGAAAACACCTGTCAGCCTAAGGGCTTATCCCGTGCCCAATCAACCCTTTGAAAGAATACATTTAGATTTGTTAACAGGATTTTACGAGTCAGACAGAGGAAATAAGCACCTCTTAGTAATTATAGATGCTTTAACTCGATATACAGAACTAATAGCGCTTAAAACTAAAACTGCGATTGAATGCGCTAGGAAGTTTTACGAGTGTTACATTTGTAAACATGGAATTCCACACATGATAATCTCAGACTCGGGTGGTGAATTTAATAATCACTTTCTTACCTCATTGTGTGAATTCATTAGCATAAAGAAAATCAATACCATGATATATCACCCAGAGTCGAATGGGCTAGTGGAAAGAGCAAATAGGAAAGTTTTAAATATATTAAGAGTAACACTAAGGGGATCAGACCCCAACTGGGATATTGCAGTACCTGCGGCACTGAGTACTCTGAATCATTCGTATCATATATCAATTAAAATGTCACCGCATGAAGCATTGCATGGTACCTCAGTTAGAACTCCTTTCCATGTATCAACGCCTACAACTAATCTATCAAATCCTTTAAAAGAATGTATAAATGCAAGCAAAAGTCGATATGATATCCTTCGAAAGAATTTAGAAGAATCACAAATCATAATGAAAAGGAATCATGATAAAATAGCGAAGCCAACTAAAACATATACCGTGGGTGATAATGTATATATACAGATAAATGTACGTAAAGGACTCAATTATAAACTAACACCTAAGTTTGAAGGCCCATTTAACATTTTGGAAACATTAACGGTCAATAGGTTTAGAGTTCAAAATGTATCCCAACCCACGGATGAGAGAATAGTACCATTGGCTCACATAAGAAATTAAAAAAAAAAAAAAAAAAAAAAAGAGAGAGGGAAAGAAGAGAGGGAAAAATTTTTATTTGTGTGATTAAAAGTTTTCTTCTTAATACAGGAGTAATTACATATATTTTTCTCGTTACAGGTTTCCAAGATGAATTTTTTGTTGTTGGAAGCGATATTGTTCGCTCAGACATTTTTTCGTGTGGGATGAGCTCTAAAACTAAAAGTATAGATTTTAAATATGGCACTATAGTTGAAAGACAAGAAGACGTTTTTATTACATCGAGCAACGTAGTTGTAGAAGTGCATATGCAAGCAATTTTTCTTCCAGAGAATGATGTCACTAGCTTAAAAACCGCCATTTCAAGGTTTGCTGTCTCATTAGATGAGTTGCATAGAAGACGTTTTCATTTGACTACAGAGAGTTCGCTTGGATCGACACTTAAAGTTGCAGAGATGCTATCTGATGACTTGCAAAATAAGACTTACGAGACAGAATCTTTGGCTCGTGACCTTTTGATGTGGACTGTAGGGCACGAACATAAAGAAAGACGAAACCCGTTTATTTTTGCTGCATTAAACATCTTTGGGTCTATTGCAAGTTTAGGTTTAGGAATTTCCAATCGTCTCAAGATTAGTAATCAAAATAAGAAAATTGAGTTCTTGACTCATGAAGAGGAATTGATTATGTCAGAACTAAGGAATCAGTTAGCTTCAATCAATCAAATTATGGATTTAGTAAATGAACATTCCAGTAATATCAGTCAGATTATGGAAGTACAGGATTTGTTGGCAACGTTAACGTATTATGATTCAAAAATAGATCACATACATAACAGAATTGCACATTTCATTGAGAAATCCAAGGATTATGTAGAAGCTATCACGTTAGCAACTAAAGGTGTACTGTCGCCCCATTTGTTGCCTATAAAATACTTAAAGTTAGTTCTGGAGAACGGACGGGATAAACTAGGCTATGTTCCTTTGTTAGGTGAACATAGGTTAAAATTTTATTACAGCCTAATTACAGTAAGCATTGAAAATAACAAGATTATGATTACAATTCCCTTTGATTCTTCTGATGCCTGTCAATCTTACAGGATATCACCATTTCCGACTTTAATGACGAATCACTCAAATCCAGTAATATCCAGTTTGACAGGACACGTATTGATTTCCCCAGACAAGGAAACATATACGGTCATTAAAGACTTAAATCAATTAACTCACTGTTCAGACGCAATGGATAGAAAAATATGTACAGCTGACTCATTTGAATTCCATAAAAACTTAATGGATTCATGCGAGTTAGGTATAGTGCTAGACGGTGCTCTCTCACATACAAGTGAAAATTGTCTTTATCCCTTTGACAATAATGAGTTCAATTGCAGACTGAACAATGGCTCGTGGATACGATACGACAAGGACGGCTTCAATGTATCATGCCCGGACGGATCCACGTCCTA
>NC_090728.1:70167027-70201411 GCF_036898095.1 Palaemon carinicauda | reverse complement strand
ATAAAAAAAAAGTTTATACATATATACACAAATCCTTTTAGGAATTGATTCTTGAATGTTTAGGACACATCTTGATGTATTTTGGATGAAGTCAGACCCATGGAGGTGAAGATCTGAAATGAGAAAAAAAGGGTAACTTTTTTTGGCCAAAAAAATTTGTCCAAATTTCATGAATTTTTTTGGGTACCCAAATGAAATAGGAAGTGGCTAATTTTTTTAGGGAATAAACATATGTTATCCTAATATATAAATATGTAAAAAAATCTTCATTATTTTTGTAAATTACATTTATATCAGGGGCCATATCTAAAGGTAATTTTTTGAGTACTTAGAAATTTCGTAAAAAAATACATATATTTAATATATAATATGATATTTATGCAGGTAAAAATATACCAAAATATCACAAATTCTATAGGGAACAAGAATATATATAGATAGGGCAGCTTACGCTTCGGATATGTCCACAAAATGGCCGCCAACCACACTGACTCAGACTCCCTAATCTGCCACTTGAAATGTAGGAAGGGGTATGTCAATTTCAAGGTGTTATTTACTAATCTAATTATTATTGGATATGCATAAAAATTGTATGGTGGGTTGCTGGATAATTGTCGATTATTTTACGAGTATAAAATTAAAATTCTGACCCAAAATAATTTTTGAAGGGAAATAAAATCGAAAAAAAAAAAATGTAAAACAATATAATATTTTAGCTAAAAAAATTTGATGATATTCAATCAAAAAGAAGTAAACAAAATTTTCCGACAAATAAACATCTAGAGGAATCATTACTCTGTGATAGTTCCTTAGTACGTAGTAATTTTGAAAGAATTGGGGAAAAAACGAAAAAATGGCAATCACCGGAAAATCGAACACATACCTATATATACGCCATATCTGGCTAAAAAAAAGATAGGCATGGGTAGCCTGATCATCTAGAAACACTTTCCAACACTATAAAAATATAAGTTTTGCGACACTACTTGCCAATTCCTTACGGTAACATGACTAAGCAAAAAAATGCAAAACAAATAAAAAGGGGCACTCGCGGAAAAATGGCTAACATTCTAATATACGGCATTTCAGAAAAAAAAAAAAAATTCAGCCACGTGCTAGGCAAACCATCAAGGCACATTTTCCGACAAATAAACATCTAAATGAATCATTACTCTGTGATAGTTCCTTAGTACGTAGTAATTTTGAAAGAAATGGGAAAAAACGAAAAAAATGGCAATCACAGGAAAATCGAACACATACCTATATATACGCCATATCTGGCTAAAAAAAAAAGATAGGCATGGGTAGCCAGATCATCTAGAAACACTTTCCAACACTATAAAATTATAAGTTTTGCGACACTACTTGCCAATTCCTTACGGTAACATGACTAAGCAAAAAAAAGCAAAACAAATTAAAAGGGGCACTCGTGGAAAAATGGCCATTCTAATATACGGCATTTCAGAAAAAAAAAATTTCAGCCACGTGCTAGGCAAACCATCAAGGCACATTTTCCGACAAATAAACATATAAATGAATCATTACTCTGTGATAGTTCCTTAGTACGTAGTAATTTTGAAAGAAATGGGAAAAAAAACGAAAAAATGGCAATCACAGGAAAATCGAACACATACTTATATATACGCCATATCTGGCTAAAAAAAAAAAATAGGGCATGGGTAGCCAGATCATCTAGAAACACTTTCCAACACTATAAAAATATAAGTTTTGCGACACTACTTGCCAATTCCTTATGGTAACATGACTAAGCAAAAAAATGCAAAACAAATAAAAAGGGGCACTCGCGGAAAAATGCCCAACATTCTAATATACTGCATCTCAGATAAAAAAAAAAGACATGCACGTGTTAGCCCAACCCATCAAGGCACACTTTCTAACACATAAACATGAAAAAAAAATCAATAATATACGGCAATTCCTTACTACGTAGTAAATTTTTACAAATATTGAAAAAAAACAGAAATTGGCAACCGCAGTTAAATACCCAATATACCAATAACTACGTCATATCTGACAAAAACAAAATCACGCATGGGTAGCCAGATCATCTAGACACACTTTCCAACACTAAAAAAGCAAAAGTTTTACGACACTATTTGGCAATATCATACGGAAAAAATGACTTGGCAAAAAAATGAAAAAAAAATGAAAAAGGGGCACTCGCGGTAAAATGCCCCGACATTCTAATATACGGCATCTCAGATAAAAAAAAAGACATGCACGTGTTAGCCCAACCATCAAGGCACACTTTCTAACACATAAACATGAAAAAAAAAATGAATAATATACGGCAATTCCTTACTACGTAGTAATTTTTACAAATATTGAAAAAAAAAACAGAAATTGGTAACCGCAGTTAAATACCCAATATACCAATAACTACGTCGTATCTGACAAAAACAAAGTCACGCATGGGTAGCCAGATCATCTAGACACACTTTCCAACACTAAACAAGCAAAAGTTTTACGACACTATTTGGCAATATCTTACGGAAAAATGACTTGGCAAAAAAATGAAAAAAAATGAAAAAGGGGCACTCGCGGTAAAATGGTCCTCGTGGTGATGAACGATATTTTAACTAAAAAAAAAATCATGCACATGGTAGCCAAACAATCCACCAAGACTTTCCACAACTGATAACCTATACAAGTTGCACCATTCTACGACAATTTCATAATACGTAATAACTTTGATAATTAGGCAAACTACCTTAGAAGGGTAAACTCGGTCGCGCTCGACCCCGACGCGTCTCAGAAATCGGGGAAGGAGTACAGCTACAGCAATGCACATCTGGACACTACTAGAGCGTGTAGGGGAGACACCTCCTGCAGGTCGATCACCCACAAATTCAGTCACGGGGGTGAGTCACGTGAGAAAAACCTGTTTTTTTTTGACGCTCGGGGTCGCGAACGACCCATCGTACCTATCCAGGGTTAATTGACAGTCCCAGTCAATTAGCTGTTCATCGCAGACTTAGACGGCAGGTTTAAAAATTCTACCCGCCACCACCACATAATGCTTCAGTCCATGGACCTGCTTAGCATAGTGTTTGTAGAACACTCTGGATGATTCCCATCCAGAATATGAGTGAGGACGTTCGAGGTCCCAATTAATAAACTGTCTATGACAGTAATTAGTGGGCAGGTTTTAATACGCTACCTGCTGCCACTACATAGTGCTTTAATTCATGGACCTGTTTCGCATAGTGTTTGTAATACACTGGATGATTTCCATCTGGTGAATGAACGAAGAAGCTCAAAGTCCATATACTGAAAGAAGTTCAGTGATGAAGCAATTTTTCTCGGATCACGATCTGCGGGAGTACTGTCAGGATCTGTTCTACGAATAAAGTAGGTGAGCTTCGCCCTCAGTTGTTTCAGGGATAAGTTTGATCCAGAGGTTTCTCCTTTAAAGAGCTGTCCTCCCCTGAAATCTAAAGTTCTACGAAGATAGACCTTTAGACATTCTACAGGACATAGAGAGACATCTTCCTTCAGAGGGCAGATTCTCCAGGGACCCCACCTTTTAGTGGGTAGCTCGTTCTAAGCGAGAAAGGTTGGATCAGGAAAGAGGTTCAGTTCTCCCGCTTCTGTGAACTGAATGTGGCCCTCGTCTCTAGATAGGGCCACTATTTCACTAACTCTAGCCCCTGAGGCTATAGCAAACAGAAAAATAACTTTTTGAGTTATATCCTTAACCCTGGATAGGTACGCTCCTCGGACACCCCTTTAAGGGTATACTCGGACGCGAACGACCCCGACGCCAAAAAAAATTCTTGAAAAATCAGTTTTTGCAGTAACCTCCATTTTTCTTTTGCCAAAAAAAAAACTTCAATGAATGCTTAAAACAACTGTAAAGATAAATACTACTCATCTGCAGAAAAACTATTTATTATAAATATTTTAAAAAATTAAGTAGAAAAAAAGACCTTACATAAAAATTCATAAAAAAAGTTTATACATATATACACAAATCCTTTTAGGAATTGATTCTTGAATGTTTAGGACACATCTTGATGTATTTTGGATGAAGTCAGACCCATGGAGGTGAAGATCTGAAATGAGAAAAAAAAGGGTAACTTTTTTTGGCCAAAAAAATTTGTCCAAATTTCATGAATTTTTTTGGGTACCCAAATGAAATAGGAAGTGGCTAATTTTTTTTAGGGAATAAACACATGTTATCCTAAAATAGAAATATGTAAAAAAATCTTCATTATTTTGTAAATTACATTTATATCAGGGGCCATATCTAAAGGTAATTTTTTGAGTACTTAGAAATTTCGTAAAAAAATACATATATTTAATATATAATATGATATTTATGCAGGTAAAAATATACCAAAATATCACAAATTCTATAGGGAACAAGAATATATATAGATAGGGCAACTTACGCTTCGGATATGTCCACAAAATGGCCGCCAACCGCACTGACTCAGACTCCCTAATCTGCCACTTGAAATGTAGGAAGGGTATGTCAATTTCAAGGTGTTATTTACTAATCTAATTATTCTTGGATATGCATAAAAATTGTATGGTGGGTTGCTGGATAATTATCGATTATTTTACGACTATAAAATTAAAATTCTGACCCAAAAAAAAATTTTTGAAGGGAAATAAAATCGAAAAAAAAAAATGTAAAACAATATATTTTAGCTAAAAAAATTTGATGATATTCAATAAAAAAAGAAGTAAACAAAATTTTCCGACAAATAAACATCTAGAGGAATCATTACTCTGTGATAGTTCCTTAGTACATAGTAATTTTGAAATAAATGGGAAAAAACGAAAAAATGGCAATCGCAGGAAAATCGAACACATACCTATATATACGCCATATCTGGCTAAAAATAAAGATAGGCATGGGTAGCCAGATCATCTAGAAACACTTTACAACACTATAAAAATACAAGTTTTGCGACACTACTTGCCAATTCCTTACGGTAACATGACTAAGCGAAAAAATGCAAAACAAATAAAAAGGGGCACTCGCGGAAAAATGGCCAACATTCTAATATACGGCATTTCAGAAAAAAAAAAATTTCAGCCACGTACTAGGCAAACCATCAAGGCACATTTTCCGACAAATAAACATCTAAATGAATCATTACTCTGTGATAGTTCCTTAGTACGTAGTAATTTTGAAAGAAATGGGAAAAAACGAAAAAATGGCAATCACCGGAAAATCGAACACATACCTATATATACGCCATATCTGGCTAAAAAAAAGATAGGCAAGGGTAGCCAGATCATCTAGAAACATTTTCCAACACTATAAAAATATAAGTTTTGCGACACTACTTGCCAATTCCTTACGGTAACATGACTAAGCAAAAAAATGCAAAACAAATAAAAAGGGGCACTCGCGGAAAAATGGCTAACATTCTAATATACGGCATTTCAGAAAAAAAAAATTTCAGCCACGTGCTAGGCAAACCATCAAGGCACATTTTCCGACAAATAAACATCTAAATGAATCATTATTCTGTGATAGTTCCTTAGTACGTAGTAATTTTGAAAGAAATGGGAAAAAACGAAAAAATGGCAATCACAGGAAAATCGAACACATACCTATATATACGCCATATCTGGCTAAAAAAAAAGATAGGCATGGGTAGCCAGATCATCTAGAAACACTTTCCAACACTATAAAATTATAAGTTTTGCGACACTACTTGCCAATTCCTTACGGTAACATGACTAAGCAAAAAAATGCAAAACAAATAAAAAGGGGAACTCGCGGAAAAATGGCCATTCTAATATACGGCATTTCAGAAAAAAAAAAAATTCAGCCACGTGCTAGGCAAACCATCAAGGCACATTTTCCGACAAATAAACATATAAATGAATCATTACTCTGTGATAGTTCCTTAGTACGTAGTAATTTTGAAAGAAATGGGAAAAAAACGAAAAAATGGCAATCACAGGAAAATCGAACACATACCTATATATACGCCATATCTGGCTAAAAAAAAAGATAGGCATGGGTAGCCAGATCATCTAGAAACACTTTCCAACATTATAAAAATATAAGTTTTGCGAAACTTCTTGCCAATTCCTTACGGTAACATGACTAAGTAAAAAAATGAAAAACAAATAAAAAGGGGCACTCGCGGAAAAATGGCCAACATTTTATTATACGCATTTCAGAAAAAAAATTTCAGCCACGTGCTAGGCAAACCATCAAGGCACATTTTCCGACAAATAAACATCTAAATGAATCATTACTCTGTGATAGTTCCTTAGTACGTAGTAATTTTGAAAGAAATGGGAAAAAACGAAAAAATGGCAATCACAGGAAAATCGAACAAATACCTATATATACGCTATATCTGGCTAAAAAAAAATAGGCATGGGTAGCCAGATCATCTAGAAACACTTTCCAACACTATAAACATATAAGTTTTGCGACACTACTTGCCAATTCCTCACGGTAACATGACTAAGCAAAAAAATGCAAAACAAATAATAAGGGGCACTCGCGGAAAAAATGCCCAACATTCTAATATACGGCATCTCAGATAAAAAAAAAGACATGCACGTGTTAGCCCAACCATCAAGGCACACTTTCTAACACATAAACATGAAAAAAAAATCAATAATATACGGCAATTCCTTACTACGAAGTAAATTTTTACAAATATTGAAAAAAAAACAGAAATTGGCAACCGCAGTTAAATACCCAATATACCAATAACTACGTCGTATCTGACAAAAAAAAAGTCACGCATGGGTAGCCAGATCATCTAGACACACTTTCCAACACTAAAAAAGCAAAAGTTTTACGACACTATTTGGCAATATCTTACGGAAAAATGACTTGGCAAAAAAATGAAAAAAAATAAAAAAGGGGCACTCGCGGTAAAATGGTCCTCGTGGTGATGAACGACATTATAACTAAAAAAAAAATCATGCACATGGTAGCCAAACAATCCACCAAGACTTTCCACAACTGATAACCTATACATGTTGCACCATTCTACGACAATTTCATAATACAGTGAACCCTCGCTACTTCGCGGTTCGACAATCGCGGATTCACCACTTCGCGGGGTTTTCCCATAACCCATATATATATACATATCGCGGATTTTCCGGAAAATTCGAAAATACCGCGAAATCTGAAGACAACCAAATACGATATTTTGTTACCTGTAATTCCATTAATACTGTAATTAGTAATATCTGCTCTTACTGATTGTTCATTGCATTACATATGATATATAATTCAGCACAGAAAGAAATAAAACACGAAAAGAGAATGTGATCATACGATAATTCAGTACGTAGTAAAATTAAATCGAACATGAAACGCAAATCAGATGCAGTCATACCATATTAGAATGGTGTGTACTGTAATGGATGTGCTTCTTTTCCATGAATCTTTTGTATGTATACGTACGTAGTACAGTACTGCATCCAATAATATTCTTTGTTGCAAAAATCACATTTCGAATAAGCGTACGAGAGAGAGAGAGAGAGAGAGAGAGAGAGAGAGAGAGAGAGAGAGAGAGAGAGAGAGAGAGAGAGGCGTAAAATAGCGTACGTAAATTTTTATTATTATTGTTATTATTATTATTATTGTTGTTGTTGTTAATAAAATTATTATTGTTATTATTATTATCATTATTATTATTATTATTACTGTACAGTATTATTATCATTATTTATTATTATTACGGTATTGTACTTAATCTACGTACGTTCAGTATGCGCGGGGCATCTTCTATGAGTAACCAACGCATCATAGTACTGTAAGACGGGTTGTGATTGGTTCAAGCGCTGAAAGATGACGAATCAGAACTCAAGTTTTGTTATCTAGCCTGTGATTGGTGTTTTGCCCGCATCTTCTACCCGCAGCATCAAAGTTCTCGCGGGGCTGGATCGTTCACTTTCTCTTTCCGCGTATCGCTGAGTAGACGTTCTTAAGTTTGTGAAGTTTAATCTGTGCTGTGTGCGACTGTTTTAAGTTGAACTTTTTGTTGAACTTTCTGTTAAATCCTACTGTACAATGCCTCCCAAGCGTTCTGCTTCTAGTAAGGCTGGTAGTGAGCCTAAACGCCACCGAAGGATGATGACGATAGCTGAGAAGGTTACGCTTCTCGACATGTTAAAAGATGGTAGAAGTTACGCGGCCGCCGGCCGCCATTTTGGCATCAACGAATCCACCGTTCGCTATATCAAAAAGGACGAGGCGAACATTAGAAAGACGGCTGCAATCACCTTTAGCAGATCAGCGAAGCGAGTCGTTACAACGCGTAATAAAACGATCGTACGCATGGAAGGTGCTTTAGCTGTGTGGATTGCCGACTGCCGGAAGAAGAACATAGCCTTGGATACGAACACCATCAAAACAAAGGCTTTGAGTTTATATGAGAATTTTGCTGCAAAGGAACCTAAAGACGACGACGGCAACCATGCTGAAGATGATGATGATGCAGATGATCCTCAACCAGGGACATCCACTGATTCCCAGCCTCAGAAACGTTTTTCCGCAAGCAAAGGATGGTTCGCGAAGTTTCAGAAACGCTTCGCCCTGAAAAGCGTTTCCCTGCATGGGGAGTCTGCTTCCGCTGACACTGCCGCTGCTGAAACTTACGTGAACCAGACGTTCAAGAATATTATCGCCGAAGGTGGATACAAGCCGGAACAAGTCTTTAATATGGATGAGACTGGCTTGTTTTGGAAGAGAATGCCGTCGCGAACTTTCCTGTTCAAAGAGGAAGCCAAAGCCTCTGGCTTTAAGGCATTCAAGGATCGCGTTACCCTCGTGATGTGTGGCAATGCTGCTGGATTTTTGTTAAAGCCGGGGCTTATTTATAAGTCGAAAAATCCTCGCGCTTTGAAAAATAAAAATAAGAATCTCCTTCCCGTGTACTGGATGCATAATCAAAAAGCATGGATTACGAAGATGCTGACCTCCAACTGGTTCCACCAGTGTTTCATCCCGCAAGTCCATGAATATCTCTTAGAGAAGGGCTTGCCATTCAAGATCCTTCTCCTTATGGATAACGCTGGTGGACACGCAACTGACCTGTCGCGTGAGGGCGTTCAGGTTGAGTTCCTGCCACCCAACACCACGTCATTAATTCAACCGATGGACCAGGGGGTTATCAGGGCGTTCAAGGCCCTCTACACGAAGAATACCTTGGCGGACCTCGTTGCGTGTGTGGATGCTGCCCAAGATGACGAGGATGAAGATTTCAACTTGAAGGCGTACTGGCGGCAGTACACCATAGCCACGTTCCTGCAGAATATTCAGAAGGCACTTCAAGAGATGAAACCTGCAACCGTGAATGCGAGCTGGAAGAAGCTGTGGCCCGATATTGTTTACGACGACAAGGGATTTACTCCGTCGGAAATCCAACACTCTGCAATACGGAAATCTGTGCAGTTGGCTGCCATAATTGGAGGTGACGGGTTTGGCGACATGACGACTGAAGACGTCGACGAGTTGTTGGACTGCCATTCCCAGCCCCTAACTGACGCAGACCTCGAAGACCTGACGAAATCGGCAAGTGAGGAAGAGAGTGATACCAAGGAAGAGACCCAAGAAAATGTCGAAGAAACGGGCTTAACATTAGAACGGCTTGCCAAGTTCTGCAACCATATCAAGGAGGCGAAAGAAATGTTACAAGAGTGGGACGAGGATATGGTTCGCTCGATGCAATTCTCCAACAAGGTCGATGACATCATGACTCCCTACAGGATGCTCTTGGATCGAAAAAAGAAGCAGCGGCAACAACTTCCGATCACAATGTTCTTCCAGCCTCGCAAAAAAGAGCCAGTTCCTCCTGCTAGTACGCCTTCGGAAGAAATTGAAGAAGTTTCCCAGGAAGAAGTTGAAGAGGTGTCCCAGGAAAAGACACCTCCGTCTGAAGAGACGTAAAATACTATCATTGACTGCACAGTAGAACACATCATCAGCTTCATCATCATCATTTCTACTGTGCAGCAAATTCATCGCCATCACCATTCAAGTTTTTCTTCAACTTCTTTCGTGGTGAGTACAGTAACAATCTTTATTTTTTACTTTAATATTCTTACTGCCTGTTTTATAGTTTAGTAATGTACATACTGTATGCATTAAGTTAAAGGGAAGGTTTTAAAAGTCTACATGTTGTAACCTATCATATTTTTTTTGTTTAAAATTTACATTTACGTACGTAAAACAATCTCTCTCTCTCTATCTCTCTCTCTCTCTCTCTCTCTCTCTCTCTCTCTCTCTCTCTCTCTCTCTCTCTCTCTCTCTCTCTCTCTCTCTCTCTCTCGTAAATTGTTTTCCTGCTTTGCTACGTACAAGTACTGTATAATTTATATTTGTAAGGTAACATATTTTGTAAATGCTTTTACTGTAAATACTGTATGTACTGTATCATTATTTATCACTATCATCATGCGCGTTAAATGCCTTGTTTGTTCTGAGCGTGGTTGTTTACTGAGCGTACACGCCGTCGTTTCAGGCGGCGTCATAAAGAAAAAGATTTCATTTGGAAGTCCTAAGAAAAATATGTAAACTAAAACATTGGTAATAAAAAAATCAACATACAGTACTGTATAATCAATATAATCGATGCAAAAACTAACCTATACATATATGTGTACACTAAATGAGTTTGTTTCTTCATTATGATCAGAGATGAACGTAAACAAAACATTGGTTGCCATTTTTTATCGTGCTTTTTAGGTGTTTAGGAAACGCATGATATAAAATCGCCTTTAATATTTGTGCCTGTTTTAGTTTAGGGTGCTGTAGTACATGCATTAAGTGTTCTGTACATTAAAGGGTGGTTTGTTAACAGTACTACGTACAAGGGAAGGTTTTAAAAGTCCGAATATACATGTTAAATAAATAGGTAAATATGATGTCACTACTTCGCGGATTTTCACCTATCGCGCCCGCGTCTGGAACCTATCTACCGCGATAAACGAGGGTTCACTGTACGTAATAACTTTGATAATTATGCAAATTACCTTAGAAGGGTAAACTCGGTCGCGCTCGACCCCGACGCGCCTCAGAAATCGGGGAAGGAGTACAGCTACAGCAATGCACATCTGGACACTACTAGAGCGTGTAGGCGAGACACCTACTGCAGGTCGATCACCCACAAATTCAGTCACGGGGGTGAGTCACGTGAGAAAAACCTCTTTTTTTTTGACGCTCGGGGTCGCGGACGACCCACCGTACCGTTCCAGGGTTAAGGGAACAATCTTCATTGTTCATAGATGAGGCATAATGTAGGACCTTATCCAAAGATCATGAAATGGGCTTTGGTGGTGGTGCAGGCCTAAGCCTTGCACATGCCTTCGGAATCTTATTAAAGATTTCATTCGATAGATCTACTTGAAAGGCATATAGAAGAAGTCTAGTCAAGGTTGATTTGCACGTAGGTATTGTGTTGGCTGCCAAGCCTTGATTATGAAGGTGGACAAAGGACAGACAGAAGTTCATCGAAATTTCTTTCGGTCCTTTTGCTTTAACAAAAGCAACCCACTTTTTCCAAGAAGACTCATATTGTCTTTTTGTTGACTTAGTTTTATATTCTTCTAAGAATTCTATACAGTGGAACCTCTATACACGAACGTATCTACATCCGAATTTTCCAACATCCGAAGTAAAATTCGAGCAAATTTTTGACTCTACACCCGAATTTTATTTCGACACACGAAGTAAGCAATTTTCGTCGTACCGGTTGTATGGTTGTATCCGAATTTTTCGACACGCGAAGTACAATTCGAACACGTTCCGACTCTACACCCGAATGTTTTTTTCGACACCTGAAGTAAACAATACTCGTACGCGTAGTCGGTGCTCATAGCGCCTGAAGTGTTTTTTATTTCCGCTGATAGAAGGCAGCACATCGACCTCGGAGGGACGCTCAATTAGCGGGTCTTGGGTCAGTCCTCTGTTCTCGTTGGCTTCTTGCGGTTGTGCTCTGTGCGTTCTGCTATTAACTCTATTTTAATCGTGATTTTTTAGGTGCATCCTTTAACGGTAATTTACGTAAATTATGGGTCCTAAAAGGCTTAGTTTTGCCAGTGGTAGTGGTAGTGGTAGTGGTGAGAAAAGGAAGAAGGAAATGCTTTCTTTAGAAATTAAGCTGGAAATTATTGAAAAACATGAGCGTGGCATCCGCGTGAGTGAACTTGCTAAACAGTATGGCCGTAATATGTCGACGATCTCGACAATCCTTAAACAGAAGGAAGCTATTAAAGCAGTGAAACCTTCTAAGGGGATCACTATAATTTCCAAACGCCGTACCCCTATCATAGAAGAGATGGAACGACTTCTACTAGTGTGGATTAAGGATAGAGAGATCGTTGGCGACACCATCACCGAGACCGTTATCTGCGAGAAGGCGCACGCCATCTTTACGGACTTGAAGGAGGAGAGCTCTGGGGGTGATGCTGGGGAGAGTTCAACCGAGCCTTCCTCAGATGATTTCAAGGCATCTCGTGGCTGGTTCGAGAAATTTAAGAAACGGTCCGGGATTCATTCAGTTGTTCGCCACGGAGAGGCTGCTAGTGCGGACACAAAGGCTGCAGCTGACTTTGTCAAGAACTTCGAAAAGATCGTGCAGGAAGAAGGCTACGTAGAGCAGCAGGTGTTTAATTGTGATGAAACCGAGCTGTTTTGGAAGAAGATGCCGAGTCGAACCTACATCACTGCCGAAGAGAAGAAATTGCCTGGGCATAAGCCAATGAAGGATCGGTTGACTCTTGCCCTATGTGCCAACGCTAGCGGGGACTTTAAAGTCAAGCCCTTACTGGTTTACCATTCAGAGAACCCTAGGGCATTTAAAGCACACAACGTCGATAAGGATCAGCTTCATGTTTTCTGGCGATCCAACTCGAAGGCCTGGGTCACTAGGCAATTCTTTGTGCAATGGGTAAACCAAGATTTTGGCCCTTCTGTGAAGAAGTATCTTCATGAACAGAAATTGCCTTTAAAGTGCCTGCTATGCCTTGACAATGCACCCGCTCACCCCCCCCCCCCCCCCCCCCCCGGACTTGAAGATGATATCTTCGATGAATTCAAGTTCATAAAGGTGCTGTATCTTCCACCGAATACCACCTCTATCCTCCAGCCCATGGACCAGCAAGTAATCTCTAATTTTAAGAAGCTGTACACCGAGCACTTATTTAAGCAGTGCTTTAATGTCACGCAAAGCACCAACTTAACTTTGCGTGAATTTTGGAGGGGCCACTTCAACATCGTGCACTGCTTGAAGATCATAGATCAGGCTTGGGTGGGATTAACTCGACGGACCCTCAATTCCGCTTGGAAGAAGCTTTGGCCTGATGCTGTTGCTCCCCGAGATTTCGAGGGTTTTGACCCCGAACCTGATCCCGTGGTCGGTGCAGCGGAAGCCGTAGAGGAAATCGTCTCCCTTGGCAAGTCCATGGGTCTGGAGGTCAACGCAGATGACGTTACGGAACTCGTCGCCGAATATCACGACAAACTTACCACGGATGAGCTCAAGGAACTCCATGCTATGTCGGAGCACATGAGTGATGACGAGGAAGGGAGCGAGGAGGTAGAACATGTGTTAGGTTCGGCGCAAATAAAAGAGGTGTTAGGAAAATATCAAGACGTGGTCGACTTCATCGACAAATACCAGCCAAAGAAATTGCAGGTTTGTCGTGTAGTTTCTCAATTTGATGATGTTTGCCTAACTCACTTTCGAAACATTCTGAAAAGCCGTACCAAGCAATTATCTATCGATGCTTTCTTTAATAAAACTGCGAAGCGAACTCGCGATGAAGAAGATGTAAGTGAATCGAAGAAAACGGCAAAGAGTGAAGCGGAAGAAAGTGAAACACAGAAAACGGAAAAGAGTGAAGCAAAAGAAATTCAGTCAATTTTAAATGTAGAGAGTGATAGTGATTAAAATTACGTAATCATCAAAAAGAAAAAAAGAAAATGTAAAAAAAAAAAAATATATAAAAATAAAAAAAAATAAGCTAAGTTATGTTAAAGTTCACTTAGTGTAAGTTAGAATAAGTTACGGTAGTGTACGTTTATCGTAGTTAACCTCTCTACCTCCTCGCCGCCCGTCCGTCTCCTCTCTGCGTAGCAAGACTAACAACACCTGCGCTGGAGTTTCTAAAGTAAAGTGACGCTAAAAACCCGTTTCTTATTTATCATTTTTTGCTAATTCTTCTTATTTACATGTCTATTCTTCTTATTTACATGTCTATTATCTAATTTAGTGTTCATTATTCTCATGGGAAAATTATGTGTAGTAGTTTATTAAGAAGTTATCATAGGTTTTTGGGCTCAACCACGGATTAATCCTATTTCAATGTATTCTTATGGGAAAATTCGTTTCTGCATCCGAACATTTTCTACATCCGAAGTTGGTTCTGGAACGGATTAAATTCGTATGTAGAGGTTCCACTGTATTGCCTTCTGTGATCCCAAATCTTCTCCTAACCACTAGGGCAAGGAAATCGGGTTCTCGGTGATAAATCGAAGGCAATCAGCTTCTGAACCCTCTGATATAGTCCTGGGTTCAGAACTAGGGCCAGCCTCAGCTTCAGTTCCTTCACTAAAGAGGACAGATTGCTCTTGGGCTACTTGGGAGCCAATAGAGCTACTCCCCCTTGGAAGGATCTCAGCATGTTGAGGACCTTCAGCAGGCGATTGGATGGGATGAATCAGGATATCTGAGTCCATCCCTTCTATACCAGAGACATGATGTCTGTTAATTCCACTAGAGGGTCCTCGTATGGGGCTACATCTCGAGGTAGTTTCTTGAAGACGCTCGTGATGAAGAGGTCGATTTGTAGTTCTGGGACTTGATCCCATCTGGGAGGGAATAGGTCTGCGTCCGTGGACCATTCCAACTGTATTGGCTTGAGCCGAAATAGAGCATCCACTGTCACATTGCAGATCAGTTGTATATGAACTGCTGACAGGTGCCATCCTTTTAGATAAGGGATGGTTAACATCACCTACAGCGTATGAGACATTTTATAGCATTGTCGATTGCGACGTCTCATTACGCTTCGGTGTCCCAGATCAGTCGAAGGAAGTCTGATCTGCGTGGAGAAAGCTTCTCCACTCATGACAGGACCAACATGGTCTTGGGACTTTCGGACTTTAATCTTTGTTAGAGAAGCGATTAAAGAAGGACCTATATTGGTCTTATTAGATCTCTTCAAGCGTTTGATGCGTATCTTCTCCAGACTCTTGACGCATCTTCCAGCTGTGCTCTTAGCACTGAGTCTGTCACTATTGCAAACTGGAGAGAGCTCAGGACTCCTCCTTGTTAACATCTTGGGAATCTGACTGATTACCCGAGTCTCTTGACCGACCTTACAATCTCCTTTTATATTCCTATGGAAAAGGAGAGTTGGTGTGACTACAGACTTCAATGATTTTACAGCCATTGAAACCTTTGAGCTGGAGGGAATTGAGACTTCTTGAGGCTTGTCTTGCATCCGCGATGTTCGAGGACCTGGTTCATTTCCTTGGATGTTCATAGACCAACCACTTCGGGTGCTGCCCACCCAAACTTCTCGTCCAGGTACATTGTTGCCTGAACCATTTTTAGACTTGGTTATTGCATGACTAAGTCTGCCAATCCTATGAAGACATTTAGGACTGTGTTTAGTCCGACACATCTTTTCTAGGATATACGTTACCTTCTGTAACTTGAATCCTAGATAGGAGGGAATGGGGTGATTGGCTGGAAGTTGCCAAGGGACATTTTTCAGGTCTGACAAGACTACAAACACCCCTTTTTGACACAGAGTCCAAATGTTCAGAAGGATTAACATTCTGAACTCGCTGTTTTATTTGAACTTGTTGAGTGGCTAGAGGTCCAGAATGACTCTGAGATTTCTTGAGTCCTTCTCGTGAACACCAAACAGCCTTCCCTGGAATACGATGGACTATTGTTTCCTTACCACCTATATGCTCTAGAGCTCTTAGGTATACTCCTCCAGGAGGGTTTTGGATTGTAGGAGGAGTTAAGGAAATGATAGTGGAGACATTTCTACTTCCCATCGTAGTCCCATCTTGATTAGGCCTTGGATCCAAGGATCGAAGGTCCAACAATCCTGAAGGAACCTCCCTCCTACCAGAAGCATCTCTATGCTTCGAACGATCAGTAGTATTAAATTTTTTACCACTTGCCTGCTGCATCGCGGTTGTTGCAGCCATGGGATGTTGTTGAACAGCCGGAAGTATATTTCCGGACTTTCCCGTCTTCCTTTTATGTTGGGGACCCACAACCATGGAAGACTTTCTCTTTGAAAGGATGCACAACTATTGGAGAAGACCTACATTCTCCGGGGTGGCATTCTTAATTACTTCCCTAACTACCTCATCTGGGAAGAGGTCTTTACCCCAGATGTTGGAAGATATCAGCTTCCTTACCTCATGTTTCAGTGTTGCGGCCACGAACACAAACTCACTACATGCTCTCCTGGCCTTCATAAAAGCATAAAGGTCTTTCAGGTGGCCATATGCATTTTGGCTAAGACCATGAGCATGTCTGGGGTACTTTGATGGGATGAACAAAACTCTAAGTAGTTTTGCAGAGATACGGAGGCTGCAAGTCTCTCCTTTGTCTCTTGTTCATTATACAAGAGAAACTCTGATAGTTTAGGGAGAACTTCATTAAACTGTCTACTGGCAACATCCGCATCTAATCTCCCTACTGAAAAAGTTAAATGGACTCCCTTCCAGTGCTTCTCCTGTCTGGGAAAGGCTAGTGACAGAAGCTTGCACTACTCGAGTGCAGGGCATGGCCTATCTGCCTCCACTGCCTTGGCAAGCGATTTAAATGCTTTCTCCATAAAGGGGAATGAAATTGAATCAGGAGCAAGAAAGGAAGGGTGCCTGTTACCCAGTATAGATACCTTCAACACCGGGTAACCCGCCTTTTTCAGGCTACTTGACAGGATAGCCTGTGCCTTATCATGGTCGAGAATCATGACTTCCTTCGATTTCATTCCTTTCATTGACTTAAGATTCATCCTAGAGTCGAACAAAACAATTAAGAAAAGTGTCAAAGCTTGGCCAAAATTGGATTTTGTACAAAGGAACTGCACCGATCTTCTCTGAGATGTAGAGTTTGCCATTCAAAATTGGCATCAGCTCCGCAAACCTCCAAAGATTGGTTTTGGAGCATGTCGGGAGGTCTTGATACATGGGTCGTTTGTATGACCCTTGGAAAGCAACAAGTGGAGCTTTACTAGACCCTATCTTGCATTTTACTTCCTCCTTTCTGTGTTGTTTGCGAAAGCTCTCTAATAGATTAATCACTTAGGCCCATAATTGGTCAGTTCCCTCTAATAGAGGGGTAGAAGATAAGGATGTCGACGTCAATGGCTCTAGAGCCGGCATAGGCGGAAACAATTACGACACAACATTTTTCCCTTCTTCCCCTGGGCACTTCCTGCCCTCCTTCCCACTATCTGGCCCTCAGTAGATGCAATTGATGCCTGGGGCACCACTATTTCCTTACTTGCCTTCGGAAATAGAAGCTTACGCATCCTATCATTAGGTAGGTAAGGTCCCGGAGAGATTTTCTGGAAACCTCTCACCCAGGAGCGTGATTTGTCCCGAGCTGTATCCCTAGTCTCTGTAGACTTGGGATTCTCGAAACCTTCAGACATTAAGGTCCGACATACATTACAAACTTGTGGGTTCCAATAATGTAGTGATTCGGAAATAATATTGCAGAGGACATGAAACCTGCAAGTATTATGACTATAAAAACCCTTACTCTTGATCTTGCAGAAGACTGCAGCACAAGTCATCTGGTGTTCCTCCTGTAAAGAAAGGAGAACAAAATGAGTATATAATTATGTCACTGATAATCAATATGTAAAAATCATTTTTTAAACAAAGTACCTTAGGACAATAAGCTATAAAGGGATAGTAGGAGACACATACTTGTTTATCCCATGTAAGCAACTGCTGTTACCTCCCCTCAGTGTTAGCTATAGGTAGATTCCTCTACCGAGGTAACTCCAACTAAAAGGGTTCTAACCCCGAGGGATAGAAAAGTGTATAAGTCACTGTCCCTTTTTATTTCTAACACTGTGGGGTAAGGATGACTGATTACTCAATCAGAATATTGAAGAAATACTATTCTTTCAATATAGGAGCGGTACCAGCAGAAGCTCGCCAAGGGTACCCAAGATATGTTAGAAATAACTACTGTATAATCATACTATAGTTTTCTATTTGCAGCATATGCTATGTTGCAAATTACTGGCTACTGTATAATTATATATAAGTAGTTCAGCCATTGTGCTGCCTTTGTGGCAAGCAAGTGATGGCACAGTCCAGCTGGCATGATGCCAACTGGACTAAGAAAAAAAAAAAAGACATATATTTGTGTATCCCACCCAACCTATTTGCTGTGACCTCCCTTACAAAATTAAATCATAGAGTTTCCTGATCAGGGAGACTCAAGAAAAGGGTTCTACCCTATAAGGGTTAGGAGTGTAACACTCCAGCCATTTAAATATTTAATATTGTAAGGTAATCTAAAAAACTGATTTCTAATCAGAATATTGAAGAAGTTATATTCTTTCAATATAGGATTGGGCTCAACTAATACCTGGGTAGGGAATCTAAGATATATTGGATATAACTACTAGTATAATATATACAGTAGTTATCTATCTGCAGTATATCCTATACTGCAAATATACTGACTACCTGTATAAACATATACTGTAGATCAGCCGGCATGTCGCCGGCATAGCTAATTCTTGCCGGCACATCCAGCATGATAGCTAAAAGAGAGAGGGATAGCATGGAGTGAAGGCTACCTATTACTGTGTACAGTATGTATACAGTAATTAAGGCTGTAAAGTCAAATTTACTGTCTTTCTCCAGAAATAAGGTTCAAATGGAAGGGGAGAATGTAACATTCAGGCTTCTATCCAGCCACAGTACTATTGCCGGCCAGGTCCCGCCAACACACTGCCGGCAGGCTAGCCTCCGGCAGTACTAGTACAGTCGGCATGCTGCCGGCTGAGTCAGCACCTATCTGTGCCGGTTTGGCCGGCGGTACTCCGGCAATAGAACTTGTGGCTAGCAGTTCAAGGGAGAACTGAAGAACCTTAGAGACAGAAGGGACTTCCCATTCCCAGCCATCATGGCTGCCGGCAGCCGGCAGCCGTGACAGCCGTCATGGCTGCCGGCAATTGGCATGGCTACCAGCAGTATGCATCGCCGCCGGCAGCCGTCATAGCCGCCGACAGATGAAAGAGACATAGTCGCCGGCAATCAACTTGGCCGCCGGCAGTTGTCATGGCTGCATGCAGCTGTCATAGCCGCCGGCAGCTGGACAACGGCAGTGGGGAGGGAGTCTGGCCGGCACCGGCAACCCATTGGCATCGGTAAGGTTGCACGATATCGGTCTCAAAAGAAACGGGGAGGAAAAAGGGTCCTATGAGGTGTGGTAGGGGCTGGCATTTTTCCAGACCTAAACACCTAAAAGAAACTCTGTTTCAGTATTGACACCATCCCAGGCAGAAGGAGAATCATCTATTCTCCAGCCTAGGGTGTGCCAATACAGTTAAGGGGATGGCAGCAGTGCCACCTCCTCTCAACGAGGGAGAAACAGAGTTCCAGTGCCACGCCATCCTAAGCCTAAGAAGATACTACACTTCAGCCTAGGGTCAGCGAGCATAGGACTAGTCTACTAGGCCACAGGGAGAAGATAGTGGCATCATACAACCACTTCAGGTGTAGCCTAGGGAGGGCTAGCCTCCTATGCCGGCAGCCTAGCCAGCAGGGGAATGACTATTCAGCCTGCCGGCTGACTGCCGACACAAGACTAAATACTCTGAGTTCCTGACCCAATCCCAAAACTAGCCATCTACAGCTAAGGGACGAGACAGAAAAACCCTAGGTTAGTCATGCCTGAATTAAAAATTCAAGGCCAACCCATTAGGGTTGTAGCCAAAGGCTACACTCAGAGGGAAGAGGGATTACCCTTAATCTCTAAAAGAGACGAGTATCGTGCTATATAATAATTCCAGGAGATATCTATCTCCAATGAATTGATAACCAATACACGAGGGTAATGTTGAAAGTATACAGTATGTTGCCTAGGTTAGGTTACCTAGGCAAGGCGAGATCTCGGTTACCTAAATCACCGAAACTGATATATACGATTGACGCAGTAAAAAGGAAAATTTCATGCATATAAATATCTTTACAAATATAAAAAGGCCTAAATAGCTTCATAAATAAATTATTAATGCTATTTCAAAAAACCGGGAATGTCGTTCTACTAACTAAATAACAACCAGCGAACGACAGCGCCCATGGCGCCTCTGGTAACAGGCCTAGCTCCAATTCAAAATAAATTACTCTAATATCACTGTGAACAGGAACTAAAAACACAAATTGTAAAGATTCAATACTCAACTTCTCAGAAGCGAAAGAAGCTGGAGAATGCATAATAAATATCCTTGAAAATCGATCAACAGGGAACACCACTGAGCGAAATCGCTACAAAATAAGGAATGTTCGCCATATTGGATATAGGGCTCTTGTGATACTCAATAGTATGAGAACTAGGGTAACCTTGATACGGCTCCCCTTCTATTCTGCCACATCCCCCTTGAAGCGTTAACGCTATTAGGGGTGCAGATTGCTATGTGACGTGTCAAGAATAGGTCCTCTGATATCATGCGATATCCTTGAGAGAAATTTAAGGATATTCGCGCCAGGAGTTAGAATTCTGGATACCTAAAGCTAAAATTCTCTGGGAATATCCCTTAGGAAGCTACTTATAGGAACTTCCATCAGGACAACATGGCTTGAGCCCAAAATTATATATATATATATATATATATATATATATATATATATATATATATATATATATATATATATATATATATATATATATATATATATATATATATATATATATATATATATATATATACATATATATATATATGTGTATATATATATATATATAAATATAAATATATATATATATATATATATATATATATATATATATATATATATATATATATATACATATATGTATATATATATGATATGATATCTTCATCCTCTGGAAAGTTGAGTATTAATTCTTTCATGTGTATAATTTTAGGCTCCCTTCTCACAGTTAAATTTCAATAATTTAAGTGTGTTTGGTTGAGCGTTGCCATGAACCAAAGGCAGCCATTTTACGACTGCAGTTGCCAGTTATTATTGCATTTTATTTAGTGAGTAGCAAGACATATCATGGTATTTATCTATAATATTAGCCAGTTAGTCAAATTATACAAGTGAAGTTTGTGCATACAGATATATTATTATTCCTCTTCCTATTATGTAACTTTACTTTTCGTATGTGGTGGGAGCCCCGGTGGTACCAACCTTGGCCGTGGTTCCTACCAGAGCTAGGCTACTCTCGCTCATATATATGTTAGTAAAGTAATTCCCCATGTTTAGCCTTACCCTATCGTTCCATATTGATTCGGATGAGGATTTACATCCTCTAGAATCTATGGTTAAGGTTCGATATATATTCTCTCTCGAAGAAAAGAGGCTAAACCCTTCCTCCCTCCCTAAGTGCCGCCGCCGCTACAGGCTGCAAACACCGACTTTCTTCATTGCCGTCGAGTAGAACAGAGCTCTTGCCATCTCCGGCTTTGGGTCAGATAGTAATTAACTCAGGGTGCCCTTGTCTTGCCGCCGACGATGTCGCCAGCAAAGGAACCATGTTTCCTCTGCCGCCAACGACTTCGTCAGCACAGGAAGCCAGGCTTCCTCAGTCCACTGGAGAAGGTAGGCGGCATACCTGCCACCACCTCTCTTCTCAGTGAACTACAAGACACATTCCTTTTCCCATTCTGTCCTTTAGTGACGTCATAGCCGTCGCAACATTCTTTCAACGGTATTCTGACAGTCATCCCGGCTTGCCAGGTTGACTGTGTTACTGGAGGGTACCCTGCCGGTGGCAGTTAGTTCAGCCGCCTCAGCCACCTTCCCCCTTAGGTCCTTCCTTCACTGGAAGTGAATATCGCGGGGGTAAGATTCAGCCGGCACTGACAGCTGCCGGTGGGAAACCTAACATACTTTTGAGGAGTCCTAAGCCCTCTCTTGGTCTGCCATCCACAATTATTGCCGCCAGCAGTATAGCAGGCAGCAGGCCTTTTGTGGATGGGTGGAAGCCACAATCAGATAGATTCTTACTCCTTCCATTGGAACTCTCATTCTGGCAAGGAGACAGTAGGCGGCCTGATAGTCCTCCTACACTTCCAATTGTTGTGCTAAACCATAATAATAGGAAACTCTCCTTCCTTAATACTTTCTCTCTCTCTATCAGTTAGCGCCGCCAGGTAATAACCTAACCCCGCCAGTTGAACTACAGTATACAAATATACAGTACAGTAGTACACATTTTATAACATACTCTGTGTTTCCTATCACATTCTATTGTTGGGACCACGATATTATGTTGAGGTTGAGTACTCCCGCAACACCCAGATGGTTTCTTTGATCATTGGGACCCTAAAAAATCACTGATCTGTATTAATATATACTAAAGGTGGATAATGTTAGTATAGACACTTACTAACCCTAACTCTAATTCCTAGAGTTTCTTCTACCTTGTATTTTCCCTACCAGGGATACTAAATATTATTACTGACGGAGGTCTCAGCAATGGCCTGGGAGAGGAAACGCAGATATGTGTCTTTTCTACTTCCTTTCCAGCTTACTATCCTAAGCTATTATATACAATAGTGATTACTATTGTTAATAAAATATATGTTTTTATATCAATGATATAAAAACCACAATACTCATTGGATCCATTTCCTTTACAGGAGGAGCCGATGGAGAAGTGTGCAGCCTTCTTCTGCAACCACAAGGGTAAGGACTTTTGTGGACACACAATGTGCAGGACTCATGCTCCCTGCCTTATCGTGTCGGGAGTCCTAAAGTATTGAGACCCGAAGGGTTGCCCCACCTGCTTAACCCTGTTGACAAACAGCTTCGGAGAAGCCCTCCCAGTCAACTTGGAGACTAGGGACACAGCAAGGGAGACCCTTCGCAAATGGGTAAGAGGGTTTCAAAAGAACTCTCCGGGACCATACCTACCCAATGACTCGCTAAGGTGCCTTCTGTTCCACAGGCTCTACCAAACGCGATAGTGCCCCAGGAACAGGTCCAGCCTCCTCACGTACAATTGAAGATCGATGCAGACATACAAAATGCACTGGAAAGCATGGACATCCACCAAGAATGGATGTCAGAAGTGTCCACCGACACGGAACAGGACCTACTGCAAGGAGGCCCTGAAGAAGACGTAGAACAACCACGAACGGAGGAAGAAGGATCTGTTTCGACGGTAACTGAAGACCTTCAGTTCACCGTGACGGCATACCAACCTATGCTGTCAACCTCTTCAGCCCCAACTCCTCAACCAGCTACACAGGTCGACAGGAGTGAAGCGATCCTCACGTCGATCCAGCGGATGTTAGAAGCGTTCCAGAAGGAACAGGAGATGATGAAGCAGCCTATCCAATAAAATCAGAGACTGATACAGGAAAAGGACCACCCTGTACCTTCCAGGGGCTCCAATAAGAAGCCCCTTAGAGTATCGGATCTCCCTCACTGCTCTGGAACTAACCCCTGGAGGTATGCAAAGCATATGCCCATGATGAATGAGAGCCAAACTATTTGAAGATCTTGAGTTCTGACCCAGCTTTTCAGCTTACCCAGACTGTTACGTGAGACTGTGGGATGAACTTGCATCCCGTGAGGAAATGGTACCGAAGGAAGTCATTATCTTTGAACATGACAAGGCGCAAGCCATCCTCCTAAAATCCTTGAAAGGAGCCGGATACACCGTCTCCAAAGTCTCAGCACTGAGCAGGAGGCATCCCATCTTTATTGCTCCTTCCTCCATCTCTTTCCCCTTTTCGGAGATAGCTCTAGGCTTTGCCATCAAGGCAGTTGAAGAGGGCAAACCTTGCCCAACTCTAGAGGAATGTAAACCATTCTCTCTAGCAATGCCTGCCTCCGAGGAGAAGTGGAAAGACGTCCACCTAACCTTCTCCGTCTCAAAATTGGATCCAGAGATAGCAGGCCAGCAGTTCAATGAGAACCTTCCGAAGTTGACAGACCATCCTCTGAGGAGGGAACAGGAGACAAAAGAGAGACTTGCAGCCTCCCTTTCTCATCAGAACTGCCTGGATATGAGCGCAGGCCTGCATAAAGCCCCAGAAATGTATATTTTCCTGGCTAAGCCTAACATGGGAACCCTTGTGAAGGACTTATATGCTTTCATCAGAGCAAGGAGAGCCTGCAGAGACCACGTGTTTGCCTCAGCGACAGTAAAACACGAACCCAGGAAGCTTAATTCATCGTGCATCTGAGGTAAGGACCTTTCCCCACAGGAAATGGTCCGAGAGGTCATAGCTAGAGCAGCCACAGAGAATAGGAACCTTCTCCAAAGGTGGGGCATGACCTCAAAGAGGAAACCTTCCCCAGCCCAAGAACAAAAAGGCAAGGAAACCACGCAGACCTGCGCAACTTCCTGCCATGACCATGGGCACGATGCCTCAACTGGTAGCCCACCCTCAGACCACCTTCCAGATGGTCCCTCAACAACTGATAGCCTAGTCGCTGGCATTTAACCCTGGCTTTGAGAGGCAGTTGACCACCTTTCGCCATTACAAAGGAAAAGGCCCAAGGAGAAGTTCCTCCGGAAACCCCTCACGGGGCCGAGGATATCATGGTCACGGAAACAAGTCCTCAGGACCCCCCAAGCAATGAGGGGTCTCAGGTAGGGGGCAGACTGTACCAATTTCGGGATCGCTGGACCTTCAATCCCTGGGCCCAAAGCTTAATCACGAATGGACTCGGGTGGAGATGGAACAGATCTCCACCCTATTTTCCAGAATTCTTCCCACACTCCACCCCCCCCCCCCCCTTAGAAGAATATACCTCAGAACTTTGGAACAAGAAGGTAATAAGGAAAGCAAAGTCCATCAAATTCCAAGGAAGGCTGTTTTGCATTCCCAAGAAAGACTCAGACAAAATCAGAGTCATTCTAGACTTGTGTCCACTCAACAAGTTCATCGAGAACAACAAGTTCCGAATGCTTACTTTGCAACACATAAGGAACCTTCTACCGAAAGGGGCGTACACAGTCTCAATAAACCTGACAGATGCTTACTGGCATCAGCCAGTCAGCCGCCCCTTCTCCTCCTACCTAGGATTCAAGCTACGGAAGAAGAAATTTGTCTTCAGAGCAATGCCCTTCGGACTGAACACAGCCCCAAGGATATTCACAAAGCTAGCAGACAACAATAGTCCAGCAGCTACGCTCCCAAGGAGTCCAAGTGGTAGCATATCTAGACGATTGGCTGGTGTGGGCAGCATCCAAGACTACTTGTCTGCAAGCAGCCAAAAAGGTGATCCAGTTCCTGGAACACCTGGGCTTCAAGATCAATCGCAAGAAATCTCGCCTTTCTCCAGCTCAGAAGTTCCAATGGTTAGGAATCCAATGGGACTTGAAGTCACACCACCTCTCCATTCCATCCGAGAAGAGGAGAGAGATAGGAGGAGCTGTCAAGATACTAATCCATCAAAAGAGGATTTCAAGATGCCAACAGGAAAGAGTATTGGACTCTCTTCAGTTTGCTGCAGTGACACACCCTTTGCTAAAAGCACGTCTAAAGGATGCGTCAGGAGTCTGGAGAAGATACGCATCAAACCTTCCAGATCAACAAAGGTTGACCCCGACCCTATTGCGCACACTGTTAAGGCCATGGTCAACAGCCAAGAGCCTAGCACGGACAATTCCCTTGCAACCACCACAACCATCAGTGGTGATACACACGGATGGGGAGACCATTTTCCCGAGAGAAAAGTGCAAGGGAATTGGTAGCACCAGTTCAAAACCTTTCATATCAACATCTCGGAAGCTAAGGCAGTTTTCCCGACGTTGAAGAAACTATCCCCTCGCAGAGCAATCCACATCAGAATGGTCCTGGACAACGAAGTGATAGTAAAATGTCTAAATAGACAAGGCTCAAGATCACCTCACATCAACCATGTCATATTAGCCATATTCTACCTGGCAAGGAAGAGGGGATGGCACTTATCAGCAGTTCACCTACAAGGGTTCCGCAATGTGACGGCGAACGCTCTATCCAGGTGATAGAGACAGAATGGTCCCTAGACGCAGACTCATTCTCCTTCATCTCAGAAAAAGTCCCGGAACAGCAGATCGACCTCTTCGCAACGAGCAACAACAAGAAACTACCTCATTACGTAACCCCTTAACGGACCCTCAAGCAGAAGCGATAGACGCCATGTCCCTTGATTGGAACAGGTGGAATCGCATTTCCCTGTTTCCACCAACCAATCTCCTGCTAAGAGTCCTCGACAAGCTAATATCCTTCAGAGGGACAGCAGCAGTAGTGGCCCCTAAATGGCCCAGAAGCAATTGGTTCCCTCTAGTTCTAGAATTGAAACTGAAGCTGTTTCCTCTGCCAAACCCAGTTTTATCCCAACTGGTCCAGAAGTCGACTGTCTACGCTTCATCCTCGAGAACCAACAACCTACATCTCATGATTTTCTCACCCTAGCGGTGCACAAAAAATTTGGAATCTCGAAGGATAAAGTTGACTTCATCGAAGAGTATAAGTTAAGTTCGACTAGGAGACAATATGAATCGTCATGGAAGAAATGTGTGTCCTTTGTGAAAACAAAGTAACCAACAGAAATAGCGATAGATTTCTGTCTCGCTTTCTTCATATACCTACACGAACAAGGCCTGGCTTCCACCACGATTATTGCGTGTAAGTCAGCCCTGACTAGACCACTTCTATACGCCTTTGAGGTGGACCTCACTTGTGATATCTTCAATAAGATCCTAAAACCATGCGCTAGACTCAAGCCAGCAACCCCTACGAAGCCCATCACGTGGTCTTTGGACAAAGTCTTGCACTATGCTTCGAACCTAAACAATGAGGATTGTACTTTAAAAGATCTAACACAGAAAGTGATATTTTTGTTTGCAATAGCTTCAGGGGCTAGAGTTAGTAAAATAGTGGCCTTATCCAGAAACGAAGGCCATATTCAGTTCCTAGACACAGGAGTACTGAACCTTTTTCCTGATCCTGCCTTTCTTGCCAAGAATGAGCTACCCACTAGGAGGTGGGGTCCTTGGAGAATCTGCCCATTGAAGGAAGATGTCTCTCTATGCCCAGTAGAGTGTCTTAAGGTCTATTTTCGAAGAACTTCAGACTTCAAGGGAGGACAGCTCTTCAGAGGCGAAACTTCTGGATCAAACCTATCCCTAAGATAACTGAGAGCGAAGCTCACCTACTTTATTCGCAGAGCGGATCCTGACAGTACACCCGCAGGTCACGATCCGAGAAAAGTTGCTTCTTCGTTGAATTTCTTCCAACACATGGACTCTGAGAGGCTCCGCTCATATACTGGGTGGAAATCATCCAAAGTATCCTATAAACACTATGCAAAGCAAGTACATGAAATAAAACACTTTGTGGTGGTGGCGCGTAGTGTCATAAAACCCGTCGTCTAGTGCTGCGATGAACAGTGGACTGTTTTGGGACTCAACAGTGTAGCGGGTGCATTGGTATTCGTACCTTCTAGTGCAAATCATTACGGTGATTAACAGACTGTTCTATTTAGGTGCATAATCTGACCAATAACACCAGTGCCATGTGAACGTTTGCATCACAGTGTTTACGCATGTCCAAAATCTGAGAAAGTCGGACAAATTTGATTTCACATCTCCATTGAGTGGCATTATTCCGAAAATGAAATTATATATATTCTTCCTTTGCAGGTCAATATATGAACCCTGATGTGAATTAATGCTGGATCAGATTCTTACCTTGTTGTAACTACATTTGATAATTTAGTTGCAAAATAAAGATACAAAATGTATCTGCGTCCTATTTTTGACACCTAAGATGCATTTAAGTAAAACATGCCAAAGTTTTATTTTATCCCTACATATAGAGATAACCTGAAATCAGTACAGATTTCCAAGCTAATTAGGGGTAACCTCTAAAAATTTTCCCTTTTGTTCCAACAGAAATACAAACCTTGAATCCTTATTGTCGAAGTCGACACTTTCCCTGCAGGGGGCAGGAAGCACTAAGCCAGTTCCAGGCATAGTGGAAATGACAGTTAACTGGAATTTCATATACAGGTCTAGGAAACCAGGTAAGGAATCCATTCAAGGTAGAAGGCACATACACAAACCCAGAGATATAGTACTTTCAAGTTAATTCTCTGGTATGCTTCCATTGGGACGACATGGCCAAGCCCAAAATAACAGATTTTGAGCAAAGCGAAAAATCTATGTTAGGTTGAGAGTACCATGTAGTCCTGATGGACCCACCCTTTTGCTGACCCCACCCAAAACTACTCTATCTGCGGCTATTCCTGCTTAAAGGCAAGTAAAGGAATGGCGGCAGGTAGTAGTATGGATAGGAGGTCCACCGGGTACCTGGAACAGCACCCCTTTCTTTCGCCACTCTTCTGCCTTATATCAAAGAGTTAAATCTATTCGGGGTGAAGATTGCTATGTGTCGTATCTAAAAAATATGTCCCCTGATATTATGCGATATCGTTAACTGGATACTGGCGCCAGGAGTTAGATTCCTGGAGACCTTCGGTTTAATTCTCTGTGAGCATCACTGTAGCAAATATCCCTTAGAAGGCTACCTAAAGGAACCCTTCCATCAGGACGACATGGCACTCTCACCCAAAAAGGGATTTTGACGAAGGAAAAATCTATTTCTGGGCGAGAGACCCGTGCCGCCCAGTGAAATGCTCCTTTAACATCATTTCTAAGGTAAAAACTGCTATGAATTTACCAGAGAAAAATTTGTATAGGAATGCTAGGTTGAACCCAGCTTGCTCACCTTAATAAGGTGTCGGTATACTACTGGGGCGTTGAATAAATCACAACCAGAGGCCTCGCACCATTTAGATATCTCCTGTCAACATCCCCGAACAGCGAGGTGCCGTTCAACATCCTACTACTACTAGCAATCTCACGCCAGTGACGTCACTCCTTATAGCACCCCAGATTGGGGCCCAAGCAGGGAGGGACGGGTGGGTTCACGGGGCGGCACGGGTCTCTCGCCCAGAAATAGATTTTTCCTTCGTCAAAATCCCTTTTCTGGGCTCCGACCCGTGCCGCCCAGTGAAATCGTACCAGAGAATGGGGACCCAATATGGCTGACCACCTGAAGAGGGAATAACACAAAATAACAGAGCTGATGAGTTTAATATAAAAAAAGAGGGATGTGGAAACCCGTAAAAATAGATCAACATGTATATGACAGTGATAAATAGACATGGTAAACAATCAAAAATGAAACCCGTAGGTAGAATTCAACAGATATGAATAGTGGGAATCCAGCTAGGTAATCAAAAATGCAAAATAAAATCAGCTCGGGGATTAAGAACAAGTGTAATGAAAACAATTCGTGAAATTGAACAATTGAATAATAAAATAATACACCATAAGGGTGTATAGTAACAAAACAGGTAGGAACAACAGGTAAGCCAGGCAGGAGGGAAAGAGGACAGAGCAAGACATTGTGATTAGGACTCAGTACCTTCAGGAGGAACTATATTCCCTGCAGCTACTGTGGCAAATCTAAGAGCTTCTAAAGGTTTTAGGTAGTGGCGCTTGAAAACTTTAGGGGACTTCCAACCCGTATATTTTGAGAGCTCATCAAATTTCATATGGTGGAAAAAATTAATTGAGGTAGCCACAGCTCTAATATCACGGACATGTGGGAATGATGCAGGATTAGCTTGTTTAATAAAATAAAGAATTTGTTGTCTAATTCCCTTAAGGGTAATAGTTCCTCCGTGTTCTCTAATAAATAAGGGCCCTGTGGTTGTAGTGGAAGTTCTACCTAAGTAGGCTTTCAGGGTGGTAACTGGACACAGGGATGGATCCCGAGGAAGTGGAACAATCTTCCAGGGAGACCACCTGTTTTGGGGGTCTTCATTTTTAGCCAGGAAAACTTGTTAGGAGAGAGAAGAACCTCACCCGAAGAGAGAAATTCTATATGACCAGGGTCTCTAGATAAGGCTGACAATTCTGAGATTCTAGAGCCCGAGGCGAGGCTCAAAAGAAAAAGTGACTTTCTTAACAATGCCATATAGTTACAGGATTCATTTGAGGTGTCAGAGGCTAGCTTAAGAACATCGTTCAAAAACCAGGAAACTGCGCTAGGGCGAGTTGAAGGTTTTAGTCTGGCACAGGCTCTCGGAATGGATGAGAAATCTGAATCCGTTAGATCAATGTCAAAACCAATATGGAAGATCTTTTTTAAGGCTGACTTGATTGTAGTAATGGTATTAGCTGCCAGGCCAGATTCGAAGAGAGTTCTGAAGAATGTCACAGTTAGGTTCATCGTCATTTTCTCAACTTGGGAATCTTTCAAGAACTTAGCTAATTTCTTGACAGCCGAGTCATACTGACGGAGAGTAGATTCCCTTTTGTCAGATTCCAGGAAAATAGTATTCAAAAGATCGATGTTTGCACCCCGTTGGGCTGCGAACTTCATGAAGACCATAAAGTTAGGGCATTCAAAATCCTTGAAGAAGCGAACACATTGCGAGTTTGCACTGTCTTTGCTAACACCGGACTGGGAATCCGCCGAGGGCGGAGACCTGGTTCTAGCAACAAGGGGAACCAATTGCTCTTGGGCCAGTTGGGGGCTACGAGAGCCACTTGACCTTTGAAGGATCTGAGTTAGTGCAGAACTTTCAGCAGGAGGTTCACCGGAGGAAACAGATAAATCGTCTTCCAGGTATTCCAATCTAGAATCATAGAGTCCGTGGCATAATCCTGAGGGTCCAGGTTGGGGGCTACGTAACAATCTATTTTGCGATTGGATTCCGTCGCAAACAGATCAACCTGGAGACCCGGGACTTGAGATATCATCCACTGGAAAGATCGATTGTCTAGTGACCATTCCGACTCTAGCGGGGTCGTCCGGGAAAGTAAGTACTCTACCACATTCCGGACTCCTGCTAGATGGACTGCTGACAGGTGCCACTTGAGCATTGCCGCCATGGAGAAAAACTTCAACACGATGTGGTTTATTCGGGGTGATCTGGAGTCTTCTCTGTTGAGGCAGTGTACTATGACTGCACTGTCGAGAACCAGTCTGATATTGAGATTCCGGGCTGGATTGAGACGTTTTAAAGTGAGGAAGACTGCCATGGCCTCTAGGACATTGACATGCATTTGTTGTAAGACCGGTGACCATAATCCTTGGACTTTCTTGTGTTGTAAAGGAACCGACTTGGAAAGATTCTTGATCTTCGTCCAACTCTGCAGACTTTTTCTCAGGGTTGGGGAAAGGCGAGCACGTCTGTCTCGGCGCATTGTGGTTGCTCTGGAGCGCCACACTCTGTTTATGTCCTTGAGTTTGGACCTCAGGACGACGTCTGTCACGAAGGCGAACTGTAAGGAACCTAGTATCCACTCTCGGCTCCTTCGGAAGGTCAACTTTCCCTTGAGAAATTGTTTTGTATTCCTCGCTATCACCTTCCTTTCGGCTTGGGGAGGCACAGCGTATGGGAGAACAGGTCCCCTTGTAGTCCCAGCCATTGAAACTTGGTCTGTGGGACCCGGCGGGATTTCTCGAGGTTGACTTGGAATCCCAGTTGCCGAAGGAAGGTGAAGACTTTGTTCGTTGCTACGCGGGAAATCTGGGCATTGTCTGACCAGATTAGCTAATCGTCTAGATAGGCTACTACCTGTATCCCCTGAGTCTGAAGCTCTTGAATTACTGTCTCTGCTAGTTTGGTGAAGATTCTGGGTGGTATGTTGAGCCCCAATAGCATCACTTTGAATGCATAGGCTTGTTTGCCTAGCTTGAAGCCCAGAAAAGACGCAAATGCCTTGCTATTGTAACGTGATAGTAGGCATCTGGAAGATCGATGGAGGTGGTGACGGCCCCACGGGGAAGTAAGGTCCACACCTGCGAGACGGTAAGCATATGGGATTTGTCGCAACGAGTGAAGGAACTTAAACGAGACAGGCCTCGGATTACTCTTCGTTTGTCTGAGTCTTTCTTTGGCACGCTGAACAAGCGTCCGTGAAATCTTGAGCGACGTAAACTTTGGGTTGTATTCATTAGTAGCAGATCTTTTGTGAAGGAACGTAGTTCTTCCGTGAACTGAGACCGGTTGAACTACTTGCAGAGGTTGCCTGAATTGGGAAGATTGGAAGGGCCTCAATCTCTTCCTACCTCGAATTGGGGTACTAGGAGGCTCATATCTCCTCTTTGAAACCAGGCCCCACCTAACCTTGAGGTTTTGGTTGGTTCTAGCTGCCTCGCTAAGGACCGAGTTAACTAAGTCCCCTGGGAAAAGCTGGGCCCCAGACTGGAGCTTTGATGAGCCTATTAGGTTCGTCCCTAATCGTGGCTTCGGATAGAACGTGTCGTCGACAATGGGTCCTGGCATTTGCAAATCATAGGCGTCAGCCATAAAGTTTTGCTAAAGCGACTTAGTGAGGGCCTTAAGGAGGTCCTCCTCGGTGTAAGTGGCGACAGTCAATTCAGAAAGGGCAACTGAATTAAGGGATCTGCTGAATCTACACCTCGACTCATATTCCAATTTAATGAGAGACTCCGGGAGTTTGGGAAGCCGTTCGCTGAACTGCGTCGAGGCACAGTCCGGGCTCAACTTACCTACCGAGAAGGTAGCTGGGGCGTTCCGCCAACATTCACCGTCTCCCGGAAAGAGAAGGGAGGGTAAGTCGGTCTCCCTGAGGTGAGGTAAAGGCTTCTCTTCCTTGATAGCCTGAAAGACCGTCTCTATGATCTTGGTCGCACATGGGGTAGGGGTCTGGAAATCGGCCACAAACATAGTATATGAACTTTTGTAGGCCGTAATCATTGTGTTCAAGCAATCCCACTCATTGAACACGCGGATCAAGACAGACTGTGCCTGTTCTTTAGGAAAATTAACAGTTTCCTTTGGGACCTTATCCAATCGAATCAGAGCCTCTTCCTTGAGGCGAGCGTAGCCCGGGAAGGAGAATTCAAGACCCGGCGGGTAGAATTCATAATCCGCAAGAGGCCGGGTACCGAAATCTCCGATTGACAACATACCCTCCGAGAAGGGGGCATGCAATGCCAACCTCCAAGGGTTATTCTTATTGAAAGGAGGAAGCTTGGAGTCGTCGGGGACGGGGTATTGCTGTTGTGGCGGTGGCAGCCCCGAGCGCATGAGTCCCTGAACTAGGCTCTCCATAGAAGCTATTCTCTCTTGTGATTGTCGCGTATGAGACGATAGTATCGACTCAAAACGAGCAAACATCTTCTCGGAAAAATCCACCGGGTCAGATGATTCCGCCGGGGGGGGGAAACAGGTGCCGGAACGGAGACTACTCCGTGAGAGGTTGAAGGCACAGCAATTGGGTCTTGAGAGACTCTGGTGGAGGAAGATTTAGCCTTCGAAGCTGATGATTTCGAAGACCTGTGGTCTTTGGAAGACTTGTGGGTCGTATATAAATTCTTACGATGAGCCTTTACCTTGGGGATAACAGGCCGGGGACTGAGACCAGTCCCGGTTGTCCCCGGAAAACCTCGAAAAGAAGAGTGTTCTGAAGAAGAGAAAGCCGGGCTAGGGATAGGAATCTTAGCCCGGGAACCACCTGACTCACCTACGTCCCTACCTGCGTCGGGATCGTCAAGAGCCATGGGTTCCACATCGAGGTTGAGGGTAGAGACGTCCTCAGTTAGGGTGCCGCCCGTCTCTTCTTGGCCCGGGGCCGGAAGAAGGGATTCGAACCTCTCGATGAAAGGATCCGCCAATTCTTTGGGGACTGCAGGTGAAGTTTTAGCATGGGGGTAGAGACGGGAACACCAATTCTCAGAGAGGATATAAGGCTGTGTGGCCTTCACGTTGCGGGCGAACTCGTCAATCCAGATCATGAGGGTAGCCCGAGCTGTATCTTTCTCAAGTTGAGAGCACTGAAAGAGAACAGACTATTAGCGAGGGATATTTGTGCCAAAGAAAAGTGAAGAAGTCCAAGGACTTTGTAGACACCAAGTGAAAGGCATGCGGGAAGTCCAGAGGACTAGTGGCCTTAAAATTAATATTAGAAATTAATTGTAACTCTCTACAAGTCTGTATCAATGAAAATGCACTCACCGAGTCAGATGTTAGAGGGGAGGTCATTGTGTAGCAGACTACACAATTGTCTGGATGCCAAACAGCTAAGTCATCCACTCGGACATAACAGTGGGCGTGTGAATGACACATCTCATGGCCGCAGGGTTGATAGATGACAGCGGCACATGCCGTCATTGCACAGCA
>NC_090728.1:70127027-70154527 GCF_036898095.1 Palaemon carinicauda | reverse complement strand
CTATGTATGAATACCAGGCAAGCTAATATAGTGGTCTCGCCCTATATTAAGTAAAGCATAGTTTTTAAAGAACCACTGCGTCAATATGAAATATCGACCAGTTCTCCGCACAATACTTGTATTGGACAAAGGTTTTATATCCGCATAGGAGGAAAACCAATGCAACATAGCTTGCATAAAGGAACAATTCTATTAGAATTATCCCAGATAAGGTACATAGAATGAATGCTCAATTATACCAATAAATTGACACAGGTGAAGGAGACGCAAGGTTCTCAAGAACCAGATTATTGACAGGCAATAAATAGACAGGTTAACCACAATTATATATATATATATATACATAAGAAGAGGATAACCCAAAACTTTAAGCATAAGTATGATAGTAAACAGAGCTTGTTTGTCTGAAAGAAAAAACATTAGATGCCACTTTTACGATACCGAGGTATCAAAGTCATAAAAGCCTGTATTACAAATCAATGACATTAGCGTTAGAAACGCTCGGCACACATGTCTGCACTTATGCTAGGTTCACCTTCGGAAATGGAACAGTCTGCATGGGCAACACAGTGCCCTCACTTAGTTTGTAGTACAGTATGTAACTACACACTCACCCTGGAATTAATCGTCCCAATTAAGACCACTGTTCCTCGCAGAGTTAAACAGTAGGGTTAACACCACGACCCACTGCTACCACAGATCTCTTTTAGTTCCTCTACTTGCTTCGCATAGTGGCGAAAGAACACTCTGGAAGACTTCCAGCCAGTGTATGAACGGAGATGTTCAAAATCCATACAATTAAAGAAATTTAAGGATGAGGCAACTTTCCTCCGATCGTGACCTGCGGGTGTATTGTCAGGATCCGCTCTGCGAATAAAATATGTGATTTTCGCTCTGAGTTGATTCAGAGATAAATTTGAGCCTGATGTTTCTCCCCTGAATAGTTGACCACCCTTGAAGTCTGAAGTTCTATGAAGATAGACCTTTAGGCATTCTACTGGACATAGAGATGCATCTTCTTTCAGAGGGCAGATTCTCCAGGGACCCCACCTGTTGGTGGGTAACTCATTCTTGGCAAGAAACGTAGGATCCGGAAACAGGTTCAGTTCTCCCCCATCCAGGAACTGAACACGACCTGCCTCTCTCGAGAGGCTACAATCTCACTAACCCTGGCCCCGGACGCGAGTGCAAAATAGGAAAATAACTTTTTGTGTCAAATCCTTTAACGCACACTCTTCATTGCTCAACAGAGAAGCGAAATGAAGAACTTATCTAAAGACCATGAAATGGGCTTTGGAGGTGCTGAAGGTCTGAGCCTAGCACAGGCTTTCGGGACTTTATTAAAGATCTCGTTACCTAGGTCGACCTGGAAGGCATATAGAATGGGTCTTGTCAAAGCAGACTTACACGCTGAAATCGTCTTCGCTGCCAATCCTTGACCATGGAGGTGGAGAAGAAAGATAAGCAGAAGTCTGTCAAGATCTCCTGCGGATTCTTCGCCTTGACAAAAGGCCACCCATTTTCTCCAAGATGACTCATATTGCCTTCTAGTAGATTTGCACTTATATTCCTCAAGGAAGTCTATACTGGCTTTCGAAATCCCGAAACGCTTTCTCACCGCTAGGGAGAGAAAATCATGAGCTGCAGGGTCCGGGTTTTCTGTAATGAAGCGCAGACAGTTGACTTCTGGACTCGCTGGGTCAGAACTGGATCTGGTAGTGGTACAAACTTCAGCTACAGTTCCAATGCCAGGAGGAACCACACGCTGTTCGGCCACTTGTGGGCCACTATTGCCGCTACCCCCTTGAAGGATCTCAGTTTGTTGAGGACCCTCAACTGAAGGTTGTGAGGAGGGAACAGATAAATCTTGGACCATCTGTTCCAGTCGAGGGACATCGCGTCCACTGCTTCCGCTAAGGGGTCCTCGTACGGGGCACGTACAGAGGCAACTTCTTGTTGTCTTTCGTCGCAAAGAGGTCTATCTGCAGTTCTGGGACTGATTCAGAATGAAGGAGAATGATCCTGCGTCTAAGGACCATTCCGACTCTATCGGTGTGAACCTGGATAGAGCGTCCGCTGTCACATTGCGGACTCCTTGAAGGTGAACTGCCGACAGGTACCACTTCTTCTTTTCCGCCAATCGGAAGATGGCCAACATCACCTGGTTGAGAGGTGGTGATCTCGATCCTTGTCGATTCAAGTATCTCACAACTACCTCGCTGTCTATCACCAACCTTATGTGGATCGAGTGACGCGGGGAGACTTTCTTTAAGGTAAGGAGCACTGCCCTAGCTACTAGAAAGTTTTATGTGAAAGGTCTTGAATAGCTTGGACCAAGTCTCCTGGACTTTTTTCCGATGAGAGTGACCTCCCCATCCCTCCTTCGAGGCGTCTGAGTGAATCGTCACCGACGGGGGAGGTGGCTGAAGAAGAACCGACTTCTTTAGATGTCTGGATTGGGACCAAGGCCTGAGAAGAGTACTTAGCCAAAGCGGCTGGTCTTCTCAGATCTCTTCGCGCGTTTGATGCATAACTTCTCCAAACTCCGATTGCATCCTTTAGCTGTGCTCTTAGCACTGGGTCTGTCACCGAAGCAAACTGGAGAGAGCGCAGTACCCTCTCCTGCTCGCGTCTTGATATCCTTTCGGAATCTAGAAGTCTCTTGACAGAACCCGCTATCTCCTTCCTTTTCTTCGCCGGGGTGGAGAAACGGTGTGACAAAAGGTCCCAGTGGATTCCCAGCCACTGGAACTTTTGAGATGGAGAAAGTCGAGACTTTTTCTGTTGATCTTGAAGCCTAGGTACTCTAGGAACTGGATCACTTGACTGGAAGCTTGCAAGCATTCTGTCTCGGATGCTGCCCACACCAACCAGTCGTCCAGGTAGGCTACTACCTGAATTCCCTTTAGGCGTAATTGTTTGAGAGCTACGCTCGCAAGCTTCGTAAAAATCCTTGGGGCTATGTTTAGCCCGAATGGCATGGCTCCGAAGGCGTATAGTCTTCGTTGTAGCCTGAACCCTATGTAGGGGGAGAGTCGATGGCTAATTGGAATGTGCCAATAGGCGTCTGACAAGTCTATAGAGACGGAATATGCCCTCTTGGGCAGTAAGGTCCTTATGTGTTGCAGTGTTAGCATTTTGAATTTGCAATTCACTATGAACTTGTTGAGTGGCGACAAGTCCAGAATGACTCTGAGCTTTTCCGAGTCTTTCTTGGGAACACAAAACAGCCTCCCTTAGAAATTGATGGGCATCACCCTTCAGATCACCTTCTTTCTCCGACAGTTCTTGAACGTACTCCTCCATAACGGGGGTGGAGTGTTGGAAAAACCGAAGGCACGGGGGTGGAGTGCTGTACCAGCTCCCGCCCAGTCCATTCTTGAGTAGGCTGTGGGCCCAGGGATCGAAGGTCCACCGATCCCGAAATTTCAGAAGTCTCCCTCCTACCGGTATCACCTCACTTGGACTGCCGTCCTGAGGTCTTGCCTTCCTGACCACGACCACCCCTGAATCCCCTTCCCCTTGAGGGGCGTCTAGACGAGCCTCTGGCTGCTCCTCTAGGCTTTGCTCGAAAGGAAGTAGACTGCCCTTCGAACGCTGGGGTGAATGCCGTGGACTGTGTCGACACGGCCTGGGGTACCCACTGAAAAGTGGTCGGGGTTTGTGCCACGATCTGGGGCACTGGGGGCAATGGCAATTGCAGTTGCTGTTGCTGTCTAAGAGGCTTGGCTGGCCGAGACGGTAGCCTAGTCCTCATAGTCTTCCTCTTTGGTTGAGGACCCTCATCCGGGGAAGACTTTCTTTTGATAGCCAGGCCCCACTTCTGGAGAAGGTTTCTATTCTCCAAGGCGGCCTTATCAACAACTTCTTTGACCAAGTCGGTAGGGAAAAGGTCTTTTCCCCAAATGTTGGAGGAGATTAGTTTCTTTGGCTCGTGCCTCACCGTAGCCGAGGTAAACACGAACTCCCTACAAGCTCTCCTTGGCTTGACGAAGCCATAAAGGTCCTTCGTCACTGTGGCCAGATGAGACTTGGCCACTACCATGAACATTTCATGGACCTTGGGGTCACTTGCCATCGTCTCGAGAGTAGTCTGAAGAGACATTGAAGCAGTCAGTCTTTCTTTTGTATCGAACTCACTTCGCAAAAGAAAGTCAGACAGCTTAGGGAGGTCCTTGCCGAACTAACGTCCGGCAATATCAGCCTCCAACTTTCCAACTGAGAACGTAAGATGGACGTCCTTCCAGTCTTTGTGGTCCATAGGCAGGGCCAGCGACAAGGGTTTACACTCCTCTAGGGAGGGGCAAGACTTGCCGGCCTCAACTGCTTTTAGTACAGCCAGAAACCCTTTCTGTAAAAAAGGGGAAGGCTCTAGTAGGCGAGGACACAAAGGAAGGGAGCTTCCTATTCAATGCGGCTACCTTTGAGTTAGAGAAGCCCCTCTCTTTCATCGAGGATGAAAGTAGAGCTTGAGCCTTAGCATGGTCCATCACTATGACCTCCTTCGGCTCTGTCTCCTCCTTTGAAGCTGGTTCCTTCCTCAGCCGGACATAACAGTCCGGATATGATGCCTTGCTGGGCCAGAATTCCACCTCCTCCAGGGGAACTGAGCCCAGCTTATCCGAGATGACGATCTTTCCAGTCGTCATCGGCATGTGCTCAGCATACCTCCATGGGTTAGCATCTGAGCACAAGGGAAGGTCTTTCACATTGAGCTTTTTCTGGGGCCCATGTGATTCTGCAAGGCACTGCATTCGCAGTTCCATTGCAGCCGCCTTCTCCTGATTCTCCTTCTGCATTTGTTGGATCATTCCAACAATAGAAGAGAGGGCCTGTCCCAGCTCTACTGGGAGACCGGCCGATGTAGAGGGAATAGGCTCCGGAATCTGAGCCGGAGTAGCCGACACTTCGACGACGTCTACCTCTACAACATCTGGGGCTTGAACTTCATCCTGGGCTTCTGCCAGGAGGTCTTCCTCCTGACACCCGTCCACATCAGACATCCTGTCATCTAACTGGATGTCTTGCATCGCAACCGCGACTTCAGCATCCACCTGGATCTGAACTTAGGGGATCTCCTCTTGAGGCTGGGGAATCACTGCATCAGCTGATGCCTTAGGGAAAAGATACGCCCTCATCTTCTCACTTGGAAGATAAGGGCCAGAAGTGTTCTTTTGGAAGCCCCTTACCCAGGTACGAAGCTTCTTCCTAGCTATATCCCTTGATTCCTCTGTCCTAGGGGAATTAAAGGTCTCAATAATCAGGTTAGTGCGCACAGTACATACCTGAGGGTCCCAATACCGGAGATCATCCTTGGAGACAGCGTATGCTGCGTGTCTCCTACAAAACTCATGTCCGCAGAGGTTCTTGCTGCTGACGTTGCAGAAAGCACTTCCCCACTTCGGAGTGTCCTTCTGTAAAGAAAAGAAATTTCCATGAGTATCAAGTGAACTATGTATCACTGGATATGCATAGTATAGCATAACAATTCAGAAAGGAAAGACACACACTTGTGTTTCCCTCACAACCCATTGTTGCAGCCTTCCAGATAATAAAATCAAAATGGTTTATCTCTTCTAGAGTAACCAATGCAAGGTTTCCAGAGGAAACAGGTGGAGCTCACACCTAAGCAATGATTTTAAAATCCTGGATAATAGACAGGAAAGAACTCAGCTTCCTATCTGTAGGGCAACAGCAAAGGGATGTGCAAGAAAACACAATAGTGTTAGAAGACACAGTGCTGTACCAAAACCCTTACCATAGTTTTCTTCTTACTGTATATGTTATACTGAAGAATACTAGTACAGTATAGGGGGATGTGTGCCGGCCTGCCTTTGCCGGCCGGCACACACCACAACTAGCTTTAAAGTATACTACTTAACAGCTATAAGGCGGCAGCACTCTGGTTCAAATGCATGTGCCGGTCGGCAGCAACTGCCGGCCGGTAACAGCCAATGTTGGCCGGCAATGGCTGCCGGCCAGCAACTACACAAGGTAGTACCCAGCTGCCGGCCACACTCTTGGTGACCGGCAGACAAGGGCTGACATAAGCAGGCCGGCAAAGGTACAAGACCGATGCCAGCCGGCAGCAAAAGAACCAGAGGACTACACCTGCCCGGCTGCCGGCCTCATAGGCCAGCAGCCGGGTCAGGTACAGCACTAGAAGAAAAATAGAATGGATGCCGGGATAAGAGTGTACACAACCTCCAAGCCCAGCAACCGAAAGAGTGCATATAAGGAAGGGGAGAAACTAATTCAGGCTTCCTGACCAATGCCGTCTGGCTCTACAGGCCGGCATGGATAAGGGACCAAGAGAGGTCCGGGCAGCACTCGAAAACATAAGACCCTTGCCGGCCAGCAGCTCTGCCGGCCGGCAAGGGGCTGAGTCAATTCCACATCCTAACCTATACTAGGTCCAGATGTAGAACGACGTACAGTACAGTAATGGCTCGGCCATTACGGAAAAAGAGGGGGAAGGGACAAGAGGGTCCTGCCAACCTTGCTTTAGTGACAGATCACCCGCAGCCAAGAAACTTATCTTAGCCTAAGGGAGATCTAAGGGGGAAGGCCAGCAATACTTGCCAGCTCCCAGAGCACCAAAGCAAGGAAGGCGTTGCTACTCCCAGGGAAAGAACTTATCCTCCCCCGAGAACAGCAACAAGGACTAGTCTGGTAGATCACAAAAGAAGGAATCATATCCACAGAAACCTTCGGTAGTGACCTAAGGGAGCTAAGCTCCCTTTGTCTGTGTCAGGTCAGCGAGGGGGACTCAGCCCCAAGCCAGACAACACAGAATCAGACTAAAAAACTCTGTTGTTCTGTCCCTCTTGAACCATACTACAGGAACAGGAAGGTACAGTAACACCCCAGTATAGTTTTATCGAAAATAAATTCAGAAAAAACCACTTAGGGATAAGCCCAAGGCTTAAACAGAGGGAAAGGGATTGCATACCTTCTCCGAAGAAAAGAGAGCAACCGGGGAGTATGATAAAGTATACTAAGGCTCCATAAGCAACTAGCCTAGGCACCAAGAGAATCGATTACCTAAATCACCGAAACTCACTCGTATACTATCTTGGAAATATTCCACAGTCTAACATGTATAAAATATAGCCTAAAGCTTCAATAAAATTTTAATTACACTCGGAAAAACCAAAATCATGCATGAAGTACTAGGACCAAACGACTAGGCTACATGGCCTAGCGTAGGCCAGAATGGCGAATACTTCGCCAAATAATACTAAGCACGAAAGGAAATCCTATGTAATGCTAAATAGCTAAAATTTATTAAAGCAAAACAACCAGGAATGTCGCTCTGACTAACTAATTTATACCTAGCGAGCGACAGTGTCCAGGACACCTCTGGTAGGCTACGGCTCTTGTAACAAAGATTAATCCTATTAATCACTCAAAATTTTACCAAGAGCCTACATTTATACATAAAAGACATTACAGTGAACCCTCGTTTATCGCGGTAGATAGGTTCCAGACGCGGCCGCAATAGGTGAAATTCCGCAAAGTAGTGACATTATATTTACCTATTTATTTAACATGTATATTCGGACTTTTAAAACCTTCCCTTGTACGTAGTACTGTTAACAAACCACCCTTTAATGTACAGAACACTTAATGCATGTACTACAGCACCCTAAACTAAAACAGGCACAAATATTAAAGGCGATTTTATATCATGCGTTTCCTAAACACCTAAAAAGCACGATAAAAAATGGCAACCAATGTTTTGTTTATGTTTATCTCTGATTATAATGAAGAAACAAACGCATATACACATCTGTGTATAGGTTAGTTTTTGCATAAATTATATTGATTATTCAATACAGTATGTTGATTTGGTTATTACTAATGTTTTACTTAATTTTTCTTAGGACTTCCAAATGAAATGTTTTTCTTTATGACCCCGCCTGAAACGACGGCGTCATAACGTACGTTCAGTTAACAAACTAAGGAATTTAACGCCATGATGAAAGTGATAAATAATGATATTACAGTAAAAGCTTTTATAAAATATGTTATTACAAATATTATTTACCGTATCTATATAAAATCATACATACGTAGCAAAGCAGGAAAACAATCTACGAGAGAGAGAGAGAGAGAGAGAGAGAGAGAGAGAGAGAGAGAGAGAGAGAGAGAGAGAGAGAGAGTTGTTTTACATACGTAAATGTAAATTTTAAACAAACAAAAAAAAGCCCCATTTCATATAAAATAGATTACAAATATTTTACTTTATCATATTACAGTAGTCTGTATAATACTGTAAAGTTCAGTACAGTATGTTGTTGTTATAGTCGTGGTGATGAAATTCTCACGAAACAAAAACACGCCATTTGATTACAACAGCTGATTCATTCTCTCTCTCTCTCTCTCTCTCTCTCTCTCTCTCTCTCTCTCTCTCTCTCTCTCTCTCTCTCTCTCTTCGTGTTATACAATACTTACATTTAGATGAAGAAACTAAAATTAGTTTTCTTAGTGTCAATTAAATACGAAACTAAAAAATTAGGCCGAGTCTACATCCATTTCAATCATAGCTAAAAATAGGGCATCCGATTTCATCAGCAAACCACTATTTTTTGGGAAATATCATTTTATTCTAGAAAATTGCCACTCTTTAAATAGTTAATTGCACATTAAGAAAGCATGTACTTTTGTTTTTAAATTTCGGGTGTGTTTTAAAAATCGAGTATTGTTGACTTCTTTTTGTTTTACTTTTGGCTGTGATTAGATCAGCTGTCATCTAGCTGCCGCTCTTGAGTGTGTACGAATACACTAACAAAGTATCATTTATACCATTTCTTAACTTATTCAAACCGTCTACAGTATACAGTTGATATTACATAAGCACCAATGTGTTATAACCTATCATATTTTTTTGGTTATTACATTTAAACCCCCCCTCTATCTCTCTCTCTCTCTCTCTCTCTCTCTCTCTCTCTACCTCTACCTCTCTCTCTCTCTCTCTCTACCTCTACCTCTCTCTCTCTCTCTCTCTCTCTGGGCTACTTTTCACTACCTCCCATTCCTTACCTCTCTCTATCTCTCTAACAAATGATATCTTTGTTGCTCCTCAAAGTTTCATTTATATTGAAAATCGATCATGATTCAATTTTCCTTACTTTCTCCAATCTCGCACCATCGGTCACATCGCGGTATTTTCGATATTTCCGGAAAATCCGCGATATATGTATATACATGGGTTATGAAAAAAATCCGCGAAGTGGTGAATCCGCGATGGTCGAACCGCGAAGTAGCGAGGGTTCACTGTATACTCAACTTATCAGAGGCCGACGAAGACGGAAAAGCCATGAAAAGTAGAATAAATCCAAGATTTGCGAGAAAAACAGGAAAAAACACCGAGTTGTTAAGCTACGCAAAAAGGAATACAGATGGCGCCAGGATTGGCGCCAGGCACGCATACGAATCGGAGGATAGGGAAGCCTTGGGAGCGGCTCCCCTTTTTCTTTCCCGAATTCGTATCTCGCCAATCACCTCCTACGAGACGAAATCTCTGTCCAGGATGTAGATTGCCATGTGGCGTGTCTAGAATACGTCCTCTGATATGTCGCGATATCCCTTTCACGAGGGATACTCGCTCCAGGAGTTAGAATTCTGGTACCTTAAGGTAAATTCTCTGGGAATATCGCCGTAGTTGTAATATACCCTAGGAAGCTACCCTATAGGAACTTCCATCAGGACGACATGGCTTGAGCCCAAAAATATATATATATATATATATATATATATATATATATATATATATATATATATATATATATATATATATATATATATATATATATATATATATACATTTGGGCTTAGGCCATGTCGTGCTGATGGAAGTTCCTTCATTAGTAGCTTCCTAAGTTATATGTGACTACAGTGATATATCCCAGAGAATTTACCGAAGGTATCCAGAATTCTAACTTCTGGAGCGAGTATCCCTTAAATTTCTCCAAGGGATATCGCGTAAGGACGTATCTTCACACATCTCATAGCTATTTACACCCCGAATAGCCTTTCACTTCTAGAGGCAAAATGGCAAGAAAATAAGAGAGTCGTTCAAGAGGTAAAACTACTCGACTCTCCTAATGTACTGTAAATAGTTCGGCCATCCGCCACCGCACGGCGCCACCAAACCATTCTTTCGTTTGTAGCTTTGCTGACCAGTTTTCCCTGTGTTATCTCGCTATTTTCGAAGCTTTTTCTGCTTAATTATGGATTCCCCAGCTTCATCAGCTTCTGGAAAGTTAAGTAATATCTTTGAATTGTGTAAATGTAAGCTCTTGCCAGTTTTGCTTTTCGATTGATATCGTAATTACCGTAACAAGAGCGGTTGCCGGCCGGATGGCGTCATGACGCGATCGTTCTTTTGTTCATTTAGTTAGCAAAAACGATATTCCAGGAATCCTCGCTTTAATAACTTTAGCTATTTAGTATTTTAGCTAGGGATTTTTATATTATGTCATTGTTGTCGTGAATTTGGCTATAATTTCGTGCCTCACGAGTGCTGGCTTCTAGCCTAGGCACTTTTACACCTCATGCATGATATAACCTTCCTAGTAAAGTTGTATTGAAGCTCAGGCAATATTTTATACAATTAAGATATTACTATTTCCTTTCCTCTTCCATAATAGTACAGAGAACCCTCGCTACTTCGCGGTTCGACCATCGCGGATTCACCACTTCGCGGGTTTTTTCCATAACCCATATATATATATATATACATATCGCGGATTTTCCGGAAATTTCGAAAAAACCCCGAAATCTGAAGACCCCCAAATACGATATTTTGTTACCTGTAATTCCATTAATACTGTAATTAGTAATATCTGCTCTTACTGATTGTTCATTGCATTACATATGATATATAATTCAGCACAGAAAGAAATAAAACACGAAAAGAGAATGTGATCATACGATAATACAGTACTGTATACAGTACGTAGTAAAATTAAATCGAACATGAAACGCAAATCAGATGCAGTCATACCATATTAGAATGGTGTAAGGCTGCTGATGGCTACTATACTACAAATGTAATGGATGTGCATCTTTTCCATGATTCTTTTGTATGTATACGTACGTAGTACTGCATCCAATAATATTCTTTGTTGCAAAATTCACATTTCGAATAAGCGTACGAGAGAGAGAGAGAGAGAGAGAGAGAGAGAGAGAGAGAGAGAGAGAGAGAGAGAGACACATCCTACATAAGAATAAAATAGCATGCGTAAAGCTATTACGTGTATTATTATTGTTATTATTATTATTATTGTTGTTGTTGTTAATAAAATTATTATTGTTATTATTATTATCATTATTATTATTATTACTGTATTATTATCATACGATAATTCAGTACTGTATACAGTACGTAATAAAATTAAATCGAACATGAAACGCAAATCAGATGCAGTCATACAATATTAGAATGGTGTAAGGCTGCTGATGGCTACTACTGTACGTACTACAAATGTAATGGATGTGCTTCTTTTCAATGAATCTTTTGTATGTATACGTACGTAGTACTGCATCCAATAATATTCTTTGTTGCAAAAATCACATTTCGAATAAGCGTACGAGAGAGAGAGAGAGAGAGAGAGAGAGAGAGAGAGAGAGAGAGAGGGAGAGAGAGAGGAGAGAGAGAGAGAGACACACACACACATCCTACAAAAGAATAAAATACTGTAGCATACGTAAAGCTATTATTATTATTGTTATTATTATTATTATTGTTGTTGTTGTTAATAAAATTATGATTGTTATTATTATTATCATCATTATTATTATTATTACAGTACTGTACTGTATTATTATCATTATTTATTATTATTATTATTAATACTGTACGTACGGTATGCGCGGGGTATCTTGTATGAGTTGGTAACCTAAGCATCATATACTGTAAGACGGGTTGTGATTGGTTCAAGCGCTGATAGATGACGAATCAGAACTCAAGTTTTGTAATCTAGCCTGTGATTGGTGTTTTGCCATCATCTCCAGCTTCCAGCATCTAGGTTCTCGCGGGCCCGGGTCGTCCACTCTCTGTTCCCGCGTATCGCTGAGTAGACGTTCTTAAGTTTGTGAAGTTTAATCTGTGCTGTGTGCGACCTTTTTAAGTTGAACTTTTAGTCAAATCCTACTGTACAATGCCTCCCAAGCGTTCTGCTTCTACTAAGGCTGGTAGTGAGCCTAAACGCCACCGAAGGATGATGACGATTGCTGAGAAGGTTACGCTTCTCGATATGTTAAAAGATGGTAGAAGTTACGCGTCCGCTGCGCGCTATTTTGGGATCAACGAATCTACTGTTCGCTATATCAAGAAGGATGAGGCGAACATTAGAAAGACGGCTGCAATCACCTTTAGCAGATCAGCGAAGCGAGTCGTTACAACGCGTAATAAAACGATCGTACGCATGGAAGGTGCTTTAGCTGTGTGGATTGCCGACTGCCGGAAGAAGAACATAGCCTTGGATACGAACACCATCCGAACAAAGGCTTTGAGCTTGTATGAGAATTTTGCTGCAAAGGAACCTCAAGATGACGACGGCAACCATGCTGAAGAAGATGATGATGCAGATGATCCTCAACCAGGGACACCCACTGATTCCCAGCCTCAGAAACAACGTTTTTCCGCCAGCAAAGGATGGTTCGCGAAGTTTCAGAAACGCTTCGCTCTGAAAAGAGTTTCCCTGCATGGCGAGGCTTCTTCGGCTGACACTGCCGCTGCTGAAACTTACGCGAACCAGACATTCAAGAATATTATCGCCGAAGGTGGATACAAGCCGGAACAAGTCTTTCATATGGATGAGACCGGCTTGTTTTGGAAGAGAATGCCGTCGCGAACTTTCCTGTTCAAAGAGGAAGCCAAAGCCTCTGGCTTTAAAGCATTCAAGGATCGCGTTACCCTCGTGATGTGTGGCAATGCTGCTGGATTTTTGCTAAAGCCGGGGCTTATTTATAAGTAAAAAAATCCTCGCGCTTTGAAAAATAAAAATAAGAATCTCCTTCCCGTGTACTGGATGCATAATCAAAAAGCATGGATTACGAAGATGCTGACCTCCAACTGGTTCCATCAGTGTTTTATCCCGCAAGTCCATGAATATCTCTTAGAGAAGGGCTTGCCATTCAAGATCCTTCTCCTTATGGATAACGCTGGTGGACACGCAACTGACCTGTCGTATGAGGGCATTCAGGTTGAGTTCCTGCCACCCAACACCACGTCATTAATTCAACCGATGGACCAGGGGGTTATCAGGGCGTTCAAGGCCCTCTACACGAAGAACACCTTGGCGGACCTCGTTGCGTGTGTGGATGCTGCCCAAGATAATGAGGATGAAGATTTTAACTTGAAGGCGTACTGGCGGCAGTACACCATAGCCACGTGCCTGCAGAATATTCAGAAGGCACTGCAAGAGATGAAACCTGCAACCGTGAATGCGAGCTGGAAGAAGTTGTGGCCCAAGATTGTTTACTACGACGAGGGATTTACACCTGCTGAAATCCAACACTGCAATACGCAAATCTGTGCAGTTGGCTGCCATAATTGGAGGTGACGGGTTTGGCGACATGACGACTGAAGACGTCGACGAGTTGTTGGACTGCCATTTCCAGCCCCTAACTGACGCAGACCTCGAAGACCTGACGAAATCGGCAAGCGAAGAAGAGAGTGAAACCCAGGAAAAGACCCAAGAAAATGTCGAAGAAACGGGCTTAACATTAGAACGGCTTGCCAAGGCCTGCAACCATGCGAAGGAGTTGAAAGAAATGTTGCAAGAGTGGGACGAGGATATGGTTCGGTCGATGCAATTCTGCAACAAGGTTGATGACATAATGACTCCCTACAAGATGCTCTTAGATCGAAAAAAGAAGCAGCGGCAACAACTTCCGATCACAATGTTCTTCCAGCCTCGCAAAAAAGAGCCAGTTCCTCCTGCTAGTACGCCTTCGGAAGAAATTGAAGAAGTTTCCCAGGAAGAAGTTGAAGAGGTGTCCCAGGAAAAGACACCTCCGTCTGAAGAGACGTAAAATACTACCTGGCTGCACAGTAGATCACATCATCAGCTTCATCATCATCATTTCTACTGTGCAGCAAATTCATCGCCATCATCATTCAAGTTTTTCTTGAACTTCTTTCGTGGTGAGTACAGTAACAATCTTTATTTTTTACTTTAATATTCTCACATTCTAATACTGTATTTGTGCCTGTTTTATAGTTTAGTACTGTACTGTATGCATTAAGTTAAAGGGAAGGTTTTAAAAGTCTACATGTTGTAACCTATCATATTTTTTTTGTTTAAAATTTACATTTACGTACGTAAAACAATCTCTCTCTCTCTCTCTCTCTCTCTCTCTCTCTCTCTCTCTCTCTCTCTCTCTCTCTCTCTCTCTCTCTCTCGTAAATTAATTTTTTTTGTTTAAAATTTATATTTACAGTACGTACGTAAAACAATCTCTCTCTCTCTCTCTCTCTCTCTCTCTCTCTCTCTCTCGTAAATTGTTTTCCTGCTTTGCTACGTACAATATGTACTGTACAGTACTGTATGATTTTATATAGATACGGTAAATTATATTTGTAAGGTAACATATTTTGTAAATGCTTTTACTGTAAATACTGTACTGTATCATTATTTATCACTATCATCATGCGCGTTAAATGCCTTGTTTGTTCTGAGCGTGGTTGTTTACTGAGCGTACAGTACTTTATGACACCGTCGTTTCAGGCGGCGTCATAAAGAAAAACATTTCATTTGGAAGTCCTAAGAAAAATTAAGTAAAACATTGGTAATAAAAAAATCAACATACTGTATAATCAATATAATCGATGCAAAAACTAACCTATACATATATGTGTACACTAAATGAGTTTGTTTCTTCATTATGATCAGAGATGAACGTAAACAAAACATTGGTTGCTGTTTTTTATCGTGCTTTTTAGGTGTTTAGGAAACGCATGATATAAAATCGCCTTTAATATTTGTGCCTGTTTTAGTTTAGGGTGCTGTAGTACATGCATTAAGTGTTCTGTACATTAAAGGGTGGTTTGTTAACAGTACTACGTACAAGGGAAGGTTTTAAAAGTCCGAATATACATGTTAAATAAATAGGTAAATATGATGTCACTACTTCGCGGAATTTCACCTATCACGGCCGGGTCTGGAACCTATCTACCGCGATAAACGAGGGTTCACTGTATACCAGTTACGTAGAACGTTTCTCTAAGCTCTCTAGCTTAATAGCTTGAGTGCTTTAGTATACTTTATATGTCCCCATTACTCTTGTATTGTCTTTAGGGGTAAGATAGATATCATTGCCCCTTTAAGTCAATACTATCTCTATGAGTTATAAGAGTAATTCCCTTTCCCTCTGATTAGCCTAGGCTATCCTCAGTTAATTTACTGTAACCTATGGTTGGGTAAATTTTCTGGGGCGTTTCGTTTCCCTCTCTTTTTCTCTGAGCTGGCAACTGAGTAGCTTGTCAGCATTGGGTTTGGAGTTGGGGACGGGACATCAGAGTAAGTCTGTGTTTGGCATCTGGCTACCTGGATTTATACTGGCAACTGAGTAGCTTGTCGGTATTCCAGTAGGGCTAGTTGCTGTTCAGGAGGCTTCCCTCCCTAGATCTCGTAGAGGTTATTGTTGCACAATTTCCTCTTTATGGTCTAGCAGACAGTCCTGTATTGGGGGTTCTTAACGGGAGGATAGGTTTCTTCCCTGTTTTGATCCCTGGTACGAGATTCTGTTCTCTTGAGTTCGTTTTCGGACGTTCTCTCATTGCCTAACCCAACCTGGGGAATTGACTTCCCTTAGTTGAGGCTTATACGAGGACAGAATCCTTCAGGTTAAGTAATGCCTTAGGGTATTGCTTTACTTATGGACTATTCACCCCTTCCCCGCTATCTCTTTCGTGTTGAATGACCCAACACCCTTATGGCCGTGGTTCTACATAGGCTCCTCTGGACGTCTGTAGACCTGGCATGAGTTTTTCTGTCAGTGCCTGGTTAGGTTACTGACAGATAACCTCATATCTTTGAGTGTTCCTTAGAGTCCTCCCTTGGACTGCCTTCCATATTCCTTGAGATGGGATATGGTTGAGTGGAAGCCCGAATTGATTTCCCTCTTCCAGTGGTACACTCTTTCAGGATGTAGACGACATAGCTGATTCTTTGCCGTCTCCTATCCTTACCTTTCTCTCTTACTGTCTATCATGGGCTATAGTCGGCAGTTAATTCTGCCGACGATTTGGGTTGGTTAGGCTACAGTTCGCTGTAATCTCTTATCTCGGACATCGTTGATCGATGGCCGTTGGTGAATTTGATAGGCCTGTCTGCCGGCAACTGAGTAGCTTGTCGGCAGCTGGCCAATGCCTTCCACCCATAGTGTTTATAAAAATTTTCCAACCTACAAGTGGTTCTTGAGCAGCCATTTGTGAGACCATCATAGAGAGATTATTCTCTCTTATTTTAATGGTTATGTCCATTAAATTTATCCATTGTATTGAACATTATAGGAGGATGTGTCAAAGGGACACTATATATCTTGGATATTCTCTCTGTTATTTAATTCCTTGTGAATTTCATGGTTCAATATGGGAAGGGGTCATAGCAAATGGCTGGATGGGAAACACATGTGGGTGTCTTTCCTACTATAGCTTACCCTATCCAAGCTAAATATAATACATATATGTATTATGTTGAAATTTGAGAATTTCACAGAAAACTCATTTGCTTTTCTTTTCTTTACAGGAGGAGCATCCCGAGTGCGGGAACAACTTTTGTAGGGTCCGCAGCAAGGACTTCTACGGACATGGCGTGTGTAGGTCTCACGCCCGCTGTTCTGTCACCAAAGGGGCCCTCAAGTACTGGGACCCAGAGGTATGTACTGTGTGTGACAAGTTGGTTAAGGAGGCTTTTGATGATCAAAAGTCTGCGGAGTCTAGGGATGCAGCGAGGATTACGCTGCGGAAATGGGTTAGAGGTTTTCAAAAGAATACCTCGGGCCCATACCTTCCTAATGCTAGGATGAGGGACTGTCTCTTCCCCGGAGCTCGTGACGATTCCGTCATTCCCCAGACCAAACCTTCGATCCCCTTGGTGCAACTCCAGGTTCAGAAATCTGGAGATCCTGACGTGGCGGATGCTTTGGAAAGCGTCCACCTGGACGACAATATGTCTGTCATTTCCGAGGAGACTGAGAAGAATCTCGTAGAAGGGTTAGAACAGGAGGCAGTTGTTCCTCCTACTAACGAGGTTGAGAATGCTGAAGCGGTGTCGGTTTCTTCAGCAGCTGTGGTGGAACCAGCACCCTCAACCTCTTCGCAATTCTTCAGCAGCTGTGGTGGAACCAGCACCCTCAACCTCTTCGCAACCGCCTCATCTGGAGGCACTTACGACCACCTTGCAATCTCTGATGTCGATGGTGTACGACTTGCAGAAGAGGTCCTCCGAGAAAGAGACTACTTTCCAGTCAGAGATCAAACAATTAGTTTCCTCGCGCTTAGCCCCGAAGAAACTAAATGTGAAGGACCTCTCTGTGTTCTCCGATGTTAACCCGTGGAGGTACGCGGAGCACATGCCTATGTCAGCAGGCAAGATTTTCCTTTCGGAGAAACTGGGTACCGTCCCAGTGGAGGAAGTAGAGTTCTGGCCCAGCAGGGCATCCTACCCGGATTGTTATGTCCGGCTCAGAACTGAACCGGCATCCAAAGAAGAGACGGAGCCCAAGGAAGTAATTGTCCTTGAGCTCGCTAAAGCACAGGCTTTGTTTTCCACAAAGCTAAAGGAGAGGGCATTCACTAGCTCAAAGGTGCAGGCATTAAGCAAAAAACATCCGTCGTTTATTGCTGACCCTCAACGTGCTTTTCCCTTTATGGATAAAGGGTTTAAAGCAGCTCTGAAGGCCGTGATGGCAGGAAAGCCCTGCCCCACACTAGAAGAAAGCAAGCCTTTCTCCCTTGCTTTCCCTTCAGATGACAAGGACTGGAAGGACGTTCACGTTACCTTCTCAGTCTCGAAGCTGGAGGCCGATATCGCTGGACGTCAGTTCAACGAGGACCTCCCAAAGCTGTCAGTGTTTCTCTTGAAGAGAGAACATGAGACGAAGGAGCGCTTGGCAGCGTCCATGTCTTTACAAACGGGGCTAGAAACGATGGCTAGCATCCCTGATTCTCCAGATATGTATATGGTCTTTGCCAAGGCGCACTTGGCTACGGTTACAAAGAACCTATACAACTTTATCAGAGCCAGGACGGCTTGTCGGGAGTTCGTGTTTGCTTCTGCCTCTGTGAAACACGAACCTAGGAAGCTGATAGCTTCTAATATCTGGGGAAAAGACCTCTTTCCTAGTGATGTGGTGAAGGAGGTCGTTGACAAGGCTGCTTCGGAGAATAGGAATCTCCTCTCTAAATGGGGCTTGTCCTCCAAGAGAAAATCTTCCGCTGACAGGGGTCCCCAGCCGAAGAACAAGTCGAAGCGGCCTCGCCTGTCCTCTCAGCCAAGACAGCAACAGCTTCCCATGGCCACGGTGCCCCAGACGGTGGCACAACCTATCACCACCTTTCAACTGGTGCCCCAAACACTGGCGACTCAGTCACCAAATTTTCACCCCAGCTTATGAAAGGCAATCGGCTTCTTCTAAGCCAAAGTTTAGGGGATCCTTTCGAGGCTCCTCTAGACGCCTCTTCAGAGGAAGAGGCAACAAAGGTGGTCGTGGCCAAGGTGGAAAGTCTTCCACCCAGCACTCAAAGTGAGATGCTGTCGGTAGGAGGGAGACTTCTACACTTTCAGGATCGGTGGACCTTCGATCCTTGGGCCCACAGCCTGATCAAGATAGGACTGGGGTGGGGTTGGAACTCAACTCCACCAAGCTTTCCTCAATTCTTCCAGCCTTCAACCCCAGTTCTGGAAGAATACGTTCAGGAACTACTGGACAAGAGAGTGATAAGGAAAGCAAAGTCCATCAAATTCCAAGGAAGGCTATTCTGTGTTCCGAAGAAGGATTCGGAAAAGCTCAGTCATTCTGGACTTATCACCACTCAACAAGTTCATTGTGAACTACAAGTTCAGAATGCTGACGCTTCAGCACATAAGGACCCTTCTGCCCAAAAGGGCATTCACAGTCTCCATAGACATGACGGACGCATACTGGCGTGTGCCAATCAACCGTCAAGTTTCCCCCTACCAGGGATTCAAGCTCCAGAAAAGAAAATACGTTTTCAGAGCCATGCCTTTCGGTTTGAATATTGCTCCAAGAATATTCACAAAGCTTGCAAATGCAGTTGTTCGACAACTACGCCTCAAAGGGGTTCAGGTGATGGCCTACCTGGACGACTGGGTGGTGTGGGCAGCATCCAAAGAAGAATGCTTGCAAGCCTCCAGAAAAGTGATCCAATTCCTAGAGTACCTAGGGTTCAAGATCAACCTGAAAAAGTCTCGGCTGTCTCCAGCTCAAAAGTTCCAGTGGTTGGGAATCCACTGGGACTTACAGTCACATTGCCTCTCCTTGCCAAAGGCAAAGAGAAAGGAGATTGCAGGGGCCGTCAAAAATCTGCTTCAGTCACGAAAGATTTCAAGAAGACAACAGGAGAGAGTGTTGGGGTCTCTCCAGTTTGCCTCTTTGACGGACCCACTTTTGAGAGCACAATTAAAAAATGGCTCAGGGATCTGGAGAAAATACGCTTACAACGATCGAAGAGATCTACTAACACCATTACCAAATCGTCTGCGATCGATTCTCAAGCCATGGTCGGAGACAAAGAACTTGAGAAGGAAAGTATCCTTGCAACAACCTCCTCCTACAGTCACCGTCCACACGGATGCTTCGAAGGAAGGATGGGGGGGTCATTCTCATCCTCGGAAAGTGCAAGGAACTTGGTCTCCCCTGTTCAAGACCTTCCACATCAACTATCTGGAAGCCATGGCAGTGTTTCTTTCCCTGAAGAAACTGAAACTTCGCCGATCAATCCAAATTTGCCTGGTCCTAGACAGCGAAGTAGTGATGAGATGCATAAATCGTCAAGGTTCAAGATCACCTCAGCTGAATCAGGTGATAATAGCCATCCTTCATATGTCCAAGAAGATGAAATGGCACTTATCAGCAGTCCACCTTCAAGGATTCCGCAATGTGACGGCGGACGCTCTATCCAGGTTCGACCCGATAGAGTCCGAATGGTCCCTAGACGCAGGATCATTCTCCTTCATATTGAGCAAAGTCCCAGGATTGCAAGTAGATCTCTTCGCAACGAGCGACAACAAGAAGTTAGCCCGGTACGTAGCCCGTACGAGGATCCTCTAGCGGAAGCGACGGACGCGATGTCTCTAGATTGGAACAGATGGTCCAGGATTTACCTGTTCCCACCAACCAACCTGTTGTTGAAAGCCCTCGACATATTGAGATCCTTTCGCGGGAGGGCAGCGATAGTGGCCCACAAGTGGCCAGGCAGTGTCTGGTTTCCATTGATAACAGAACTACGCCTGAAGCTGATCCCGTTGCCGGAACCAGTTCCGACTCAGCTAGTACAGAAATCGACTGTCTACGCTTCATCAGAGAAAACCCAGAACCTTCATCTCATGATTTTCTCGCCTTAGCGGTCAAGAAAAGGTTTGGGATTTCCGAAGACAGCATTAATTTCTTAGAAGAATATAAGTCAAAGTCAACAAGAAGACAATACGAATCTTCCTAGAAGAAATGGGTGGCCTTTGTTAAGGCGAAGAAACCTCAAGAGATTTCTACGGATTTCTGCCTGTCCTTTTTCATCCATCTTCACGGACAAAGACTAGCGGCTAATACGATCACGACGTGTAAATCTGCCTTAGCTAGACCGATTCTATATGCCTTCCAAGTGGATTTTTCAAGCGAAATCTTCAACAAGATTCCGAAAGCCTGCACAAAACTTCGGCCTGCAGCTCCTCCAAAGCCTATTTCATGGTCTTTGGATAAGGTTCTTCATCTGGCCTCTACCTTGAACAATGAAGATTGCTCGCTGAAAGACTTGACTCAGAAAGTAATATTTTTATTTGCACTAGCCTCAGGAGCCAGAGTCAGTGAAATAGTGGCCCTCTCGAGGGATGATGGCCACATTCAGTTTACACCGAACGGAGAACTAAATCTCTTTCCGGATCCGACTTTTCTCGCCAAGAATGAGCTACCCAATAAAAGATGGGGTCCCTGGAGAATCTGCTCTCTGAAGGAAGAAGCATCCCTCTGTCCAGTGGAATGCCTAAAGGTCTATCTTCGTAGAACTTCAGACTTTGGGGGAGGTCAGCTTTTAAGGGGAGAAACTTCGGGTTCAACTTTATCCTTGAAACAGATAAGGGCGAAAATCACTTACTTTATTCGCAGAGCGGATCCTGACAGTACACCCGCAGGTCATGATCCGAGGAAGGTTGCCTCGTCTCTTAACTTCTTTCAAACTATGTCGTTTGATAACCTACGTGCTTATACTGGTTGGAAGTGTTCCAGAGTCTTTTTTAAGCACTATGCGAAGCAATTGCAAGAAATCAAATTTCATGTGGTGACTGCAGGCAGTGTAATAAAGCCTGTAGTTTGATTACTGCGAAGGACAGTGCACTAATTGGGACTGTTAGTGAAGGGTGTGCATGATAGACTTAGGTATATCATGATGATTTTTAATGTTGACATAAACATTATAAACTGTCTTCCATAGTTAAGTGAACTTAGAAGCATAATATTTTGACATGAGTACCAGAATATTTATGCATAAAGTCTTTTAGTAATGACATATATATTGAAATTTCCTAATTTCACGGAGTGGCATTGTTTTCTGTTTCAGATGAAACTTTTTTACCTTGTTATTACTGTTATGCTTGTTATGTCTATGTCTAGCATAAACATTTTGCTTTATCATAACTTCTGTGTTTCTTGTAAATAAACTATAGAAGGAATCTTTGCGTCTCTCTCGCCTTAAGATTATACATTATATTCAGAGTATTTTTGATCCTCTTATGGACTATGTGGAACAGAGTTTCCCTTACCATACAATCAGGTAAGTTTGGTTGTGCTATGTTTGTCTACTGTATTACGTTTCCTACGTGAACATAAACTCGTCTGTCTGATCCAGACCTGGGAGGTACAGTACTCTATTCAGAACTCTAGTACAAACTACGCTTTACGTATATACGACACGATATACTTTCTGCTTGCTTGTTGTTCTTTGAACTCACAATCTCGGGTTTTTTTCCTAGAGTCTATACAGACTTTTCCCTGTAGGGGGCAGGAAAAACTGGCATACGGTATGCTCAGTTGATTGATGTATTACGGTAACATCAAGTGTCTTTGGTCTTGGTGACCGGTTAGGAAATAGTCAATTCGAGATAACGGCACTATTAAATCCACAGATACATTATTGCTCTGGTAAACTTCCATCAGCACGACATGGCCTAAGCCAAAAAAAAAACGGATTTTGAGCGAAGCGAAAAATCTATTTTTGGGTGAAAGAGCCATGTCGTCCTGATGGACCCACCCTCCTTTAGTAAAAGGATGTTAATCCCTCCCTTTTGGTACTGTATCTGTAAAACTTACAAAGCTACGGAGAATGGTTTGGTGGCGCCGTGCGGTAGCGGATGGCCGAACTATTTACAGTACATTAGGAGAGTCGAGTAGTTTTACCTCTTGAACGACTCTCTTATTTTCTTGCCACTTTCCCTCTCGAAGTGAAAGGCTATTCGGGTGTAAATAGCTATGAGATGTGTCAAGATACGTCCTTACGCGATATCCCTCGGAGAAATTTAAGGGATACTCGCTCCAGGAGTTAGAATTCTGGATACCTTCGGTAAATTCTCTGGGATATATCACTGTAGTCACATATAACTTAGGAAGCTACTAATGAAGGAACTTCCATCAGGACAACATGGCTCTTTCACCTAAAAATAGATTTTTCGCTTCGCTCAAAATCCGTTATATATATATATATATATATATATATATATATATATATATATATACTTGGTCATTTCAATCAAATATGAAAAAAAGCTGAACAAAAGTATATTTTGCTGCATCCTACATATCTACAAAAAAGTTTCACAAAGAAAACTAACCAAATAATGATGCATTATTGGCAACGAATGCAGAATTAAGAAAGAGAGCTTAACAGTAATGAACATGACTTCAAAGATATAAATCAACGAATATTGATTGGCTACAAAGCAATGAACCACTTAGGATTACAAAATACCAAATCAAAAAAATCAAAATTGAATAAAAAAAAATTGTTTAATTTTTATACACACCTAGTATATTGACATGTTTAATCTGCCAGTGGAAGAGAAAGTAAACCCATCCAAAAAGATGACATTGGTGGATACCAGCTGAGTAACAGAAAGTTACCTCTAAGAGGGGAAAAGCCTTTGAATGAATGAATGTCATCTGATACATTAAATACAAGGAATTAGAAGGTAGGATTGCTTGTAAAATGTTACATACTTTATCCTAAGTTAATGATAAAATTTATAATTCTGATGAGTTCCTAGACAACATACATACGTTTATATTCTCTTCCATCCTGAATAGTAGATAATTCATGCATTTTTTTCCAATGAAGAATTGAGGAACACATCAGACCTGGAATCTAACAAGAAAAAAGGGACGTGCTCTACGTACAGTGGGAGCATCGAGATGTTTTGAAAAAGTTAATAAAAAGGTGAGTGTACTGTATATGGAAGCAAAAGAAAAAAAAACTATTAGGAGGAGGGTTAAGTAAATTACACATGGAACTATCTGCAAACATAATTGCATATAAGTTAATCAAGCTGTAAAATGTTAACACTTATACACTATAACTTTATTCAAGTATCCCCAAGTACTTTCTGTTTAGTGCATATTTACAAGGAAAAATAATACTGAGGGAGATTTTTGCTACAGCAATTTTAACAAACTATTCCTAACAATAACAACAGCTTGTGGTGGTAAGGATTCAAAGTTTCTTTAATATTTTTGTATAGGACCAATGTTCTTTTTTTTCAATTGGCCAATTTCTTCCATTAGACATGATAGAGAAAAGGTAGCCAACAAAAACATAGAACATCAGTTTTCAGCATGAGGAAAGTGTGAACAAACTATTGTTGAAATTTTATGGGGCTTCTATTTTAGATGACAGTCAAAGATTACACAACACATCCTGAAGAGAGATGTCACCAAACACATGGTATTCATGAAATCACAGGTATAGCATGTGAGGAATTTTTGGGTTCGAGCTATGTTGTGCTGATGGAAGTTCCTTCTAGCAACTTCTACAGTATAATATTTCTGCGATTGATATTACAAGAGAATTACTGTCAGGTATCACAGGGTTCTAACCCCCCGAAACGACTATCCGAAGATATCGTGTATAATCAGGGACGTATCCTAAGATAACCATATATATCTGCACCCCAAACAGACCTTTCCCAGTCTAGTCCACTAAGGGGTAGGATAAGTGAGGAGCCGTTACACATCCTATCACCTTCCAGTGCCCCAATACGGTCCCGCTTCCCATTCCTTCAATCGCAGCTTTTGGCAACAGTTTGATTGTTTTTGTGGGTGCATTTTTAGTAGTTTTTTTTTTTTTTTTTGAAGAATTTTAGTTTAGATGGCTTCCTCTTCTTCGTCAAAGTTGAGTATTTACCTCTCTTTGCCTTTATTTATGCTAATTTTGGTTTCATTCCCTTCGAGGATTTATTTTTTTTTTCTTTTTTTTTTAACTTTTGGTAAGAGGAAGCCAAAGCGCTTCGAGTCCTGCTAGCATGGCTTCAGGCTTAGTCCCCGATGGCCTCTTATTTATCGTGTTTACTTTCATTTTATGGGTAAGTTTCACGTTAGCTAGTTTTTGTTTAGCATTATGATGCTAAGGACTCAGTTTTATATATATTTTCATTACGATTAGCATTACGATGCTAAGGACTCAATTTTATATATTTTTATTACGATTTATCATTCTAGTCTTTTGTGAGTTCGTATCAGTTTCGGCATGTCCATCTGGCAATTGTGCTACATACGCTCTCTAGTTGGTTTATGGTATTCATCTAGAGTTCCCCTTTGCGAAGGGCGAGTACACTCTTTCCTGTCTGTGCGCTTACAGTTGTATGATGCCGTATTCAATCCCTTTTTATATTTTGAGAGAATAATAATTTTGCTGATCCCCATTACCGATATCGAACTTATATGTATTGTGAGTGTTTTATTGTGTGAAGGCCTAGCCCTTCGGGATTTCTGTCCTATTAACCAGGCAGCATTCTCCTTTATAAAGAGAGTTGCTATATTATCTATGTGGCCTATACTGCCACACTCTTTTGTGCGATCGTCATTTTAGTTTGCTGACGTCGTTACCGACACTGTCGTAACTGGCGGCAGTTCTCGCCCAGTATTGGGTATAATTTTTGTGCCCCTGATTTAGGAATGGCCTTAGGAGGAGGCGATGACATTACCTATCTGTGCCGCTATTATCGGCAAGGATATTATGTTATGAAGGCATATGTTTTTATTATTAGTGACTGCCTTTTTATAGAGATATCTGTTGATGAGTACAAACCTCAAATTGTAATAAAGAAAGGATATTATGTTATGAAAGCAGATGTTTTTATTATTAGTGACTGGCTTTTTACAGTGGTATCTGTTGAGTATAAACCTCAAATTAGCATAAAGAAAGGATTTTATGTTATGAAGCCAGATGTTTTACTGCCTTTTTATAGAGATATCTGTTGATGAGTACAAACCTCAAATAGGCATAAAGAAAGGATTTTATGTTATGAAGGCAGATGTTTTTATTATTAGTGACTACCTTTTTATAGAGATACCTGTTCATGAGTACAAACCTCATATTGGCATAAAGAAAGGATTTTATGTTATGAAGGCAGATATTTTTATTACTAGTGACTTCCTTTTTATAGAGATATCTGTTCATGACAACCCTCAAATTGGCATAAAGAAGGCTATTATGGTTTGTAGGCAGATGTTTTTATTATTAGTGGCTGCCTTTTTAGAGAGATATCTGTTGATGAGTACAAACCTCAAATTGGAATAAAGACCTTACTTCAACAACTTGTGAGGTATCTTTATGCTAGTCAGCTTTGGAGTTCTCCTTAACTACACTTTAGATTTAACTATTATAATTTGTTTAATTATTTTCATCACTCTATTCAGATCTTTTGAAAACGTGGATTGGATTGTGCATCTTACAAGGGGATTCTCTGATGATGCCCCTTGTCAGTTTATGGTTTAAAGAATAGCCTTCTAATTTTACTTTTGGTTGCTCAATTTATCAATGCGTCGATAATTTTTGCAGGGTAAGTAAGTCAGTTACCTTCCTTTTAGCCTTTTTTCTGCGGAGAGGGTAGGCTATTTATTTTGATGAGCATTTTGTTCCCTATTTTAACTGATCAATATTTAAATGATAAAAGGGGACAAATTTAGTTGACTTTTCTTCCAATCTAACGACATTAAAGAGGTCTGGATATTGTGATCCTTTTTTCTCTTTCTGATCACAAATATGGTAGATATACACATTTCGGGGGTTAATTTCCCATTTTTTTTAATGTTATTAACCTATTCTTTCCAGCACTGTGATCTAGAGAGTTTCAAATGCTCATATCCGTTTTCTCCTCTTTACAGGTGGGATCTTCGAAGGAGATGCATTGTTGAGTCCTGATCTGTTCCTGGACCGTGAGGTATCCCTGTGGTCATGATACCTGTAAGATAAATGCTATATGCAAGAGGATGAAGGGTCCAATCTCTTATTGGGACCCTCAGGATTGCAGTGTGTGTAAGGATTTACATCATTCTGAATGGGTATCGGAGGATGTTTCTGATGATGACCGAGTATTTTTCCAGAGATCTCTTCGTTCCTGGGTCAGAGGTTTCAAAATGGATGCTGAACCAAAGCTCCCTATCTCCCTTCCGTAGCTTGGAAGGATATTCTTTTTCCGAAGGCGGCCCCAGACTCGGTATTGGGGTACGCCCCACCTGGACCTATACCTATTGTTCAGATTCACGTAGATGAAACTAAGTTCTGTGAGCCTTGACGTGGACAATTTCTCCTCGGACGCTTCTTTATCTCCTGGTGGGGAATCGGCTCTCCTGTCGGCAGTAGATTCGGAGGAACTCCTCCATCATGTGGATGATTCTTACCTGCCATAATTGGACGAGGTTAGCGTGGCTTCCGTGACAGACTCAGTGTGTTCCGTTGTTTCATCGGCCGTTACTAAGGCGGCTCCTTTATCAACTGTTACGACGACGCCTTCTTTTTCAGGTACACCTCTCGTCTCTGTCCCTCCTCCATCCTCGGTCGACCCGGGCGAACCAACACTTCCTAAATTCCCATCTAATTTGGAAGACAGGTCCCTGTTAGCAAGCTTGAAGGTTTTCTTGGAAGGGAACTAAAATTATCAACGACGAATGTTCAAAGACTTATGGGAGGAGATTCAGGCTTTGAAACCTCAAGAGGATTCTTCTAAGGCTAAGGTTTTACCTTCTCAGCTTCCCCCTTGCAC
>NC_090728.1:70042027-70124527 GCF_036898095.1 Palaemon carinicauda | reverse complement strand
CAAGGGTCCAGATCTCCTCAAATAAACCATGTAATGGTCGCCATCTTTTCATTGGCTCAGAGGGAGGGGTGGCATCTGTCTGCCTATCACCTTCACAGAATTCGGAATGTGATGGGCGACTCTCTATCTCGAACGCATCCGCTGGAGACAGAATGGTCTCTAGACAAAAAATCATTCTCTTTCGTGCAGGAGGTAATCCCAGGTCTTCAAGTGGACCTGTTTGCAACGAGTCTCAACAAGAAACTTCCCAACTATTTGGCACCAAATGTGGATCTAGGTGCGATAGGCATGGACGTGTTACACATGGACTGGAATCAATGGGAGAAGATTTATGTATTTCCACCTTTCAATCTTCTCTTGAAGGTGTTGGACAAGCTTCGATCATTCAGGGAGACAGCAGCCCTGTTTGCTCCTCTATGGCCAAAGAGCAACTGGTTTCCCTTGGTGACAGAAATGAACCCCAGGCTGGTTCCTCTACCCAGCCCGAGCCTGTCTCAAGAAGTACAGAGGAAGACTGTCTTCGCTTCATCCTGGAAAACAAAAGCCCTTCATCTCATGATTTTTTCACATTAGCCCTGGAAAAAAAATTCAAAATTCAATGAGATAAATGGCATTTGCGGAAAATTATAAAGCTTCCACTACTTTGAATCAGTATGAAACTTCGTGGAAGAAATGGGTTCGATATGTGAAAGATAAAAATCCATCTTCTATCTCTATGGATTTTTGTTTAGGCTTTCTGATCGATTTACCTGCGAAAGGTTTAGCATCCTCCACGATTGCGTCGTACAAGTCGGCCCTAGCTAGACCCATCTTCAATGCCTTTGACATAGATTTCAACTCGGACCTTTTCAACAAGATTCCGAAAGCTTGCGCCAGGTTGAGACCAGCAATTCCACCGAGGCCGATCTCCTGGTCATTGGATAAAGTTTTACAACTGGCTTTGGAAATTGACAATCAGACAGCGTCTTTACGAGATTCATCTCAAAAAGTAATTCTTCTAATCGCGATGGCTTCTGGTGCTCGGGTTAGTGAAATTGTGGCTCTCTCTAGAGATGAAGGTCACATAGAATTTACAGACAATGGTGAAGTTAATTTATACCCTGATCCTACCTTTTTGGCTAAGAATGAGCTACCGTCTAAACGTTGGGGTCCATGGAAAATAGTTCCCCTTGAAAGTGATCTCACCCTGTGTCCGGTACAATGTTTAAAGACATATCTTTACAGGACGGAGAATAACCAAAAGGGCCAATTATTTAGAGGTGAGACGGTCGGATCAGATTTGTCTTTGAAACAACTGAGATTAAAATTGGCTTATTTTCTTAGAGGAGCTGACCCGGCTAGCATGCCGTTGGGTCATGATCCTAGGAAAGTGGCATTGTCCCTGAACTTCTTTCAGTATATGTCATTCGAAGGTTTACAAGCTTATACTGGTTGGAAGTTCACCAGTATATTCTTTAAGCATTATATGAAGCAACTGGACGAAGTTCGTCATTTTGTGGTGGCAGCAGGTAGTGTTATTAAGCCTGCTGGAACGACGTAGCCCTCATGTGCATCCTCGGGCATTCTTCCAGCTTATTTTCTTTAATAAGTAAACTGTCGTTTTTTGCTTCATGATCTACATTACACAATTTCAAAATTTTTAATTTCAGGATTAATCTCCAGATCTTCTTCAAGGATTCTAGGATATAACAAATTCTCTCCCATCATACTTAATTAGGTAAAGAATTTTATTGGGGATATAATTTGGGGTACATTATAGATCAATATTCTCTCCATATAAACTGTATTGAACTTTGTTCAATTAGATTGTCTAATAAAATTGTATACTGTTTGATGCTTTTTATTCCTAGACTTAATTCCTGGTAGTAGAATTAAACATAGCATACTATGGAGATTTCTACCAACACTGCACACTAAGAATCTTGTTAAAGATGAGTAATTGTTCCTCCATGGTTACTCACTACGCTCATGGTATTGGTAATATGTGTTCTTCACATCTTTTTAGGGGAGTGTTCTTCACCGAAAGGATGGTTGATCATCATCAAGTACGGGGTGTTCGATGTCGAACGGCCGTGGCTCTCTGCACAAAACATCTCCATTCATTCCGGTCTTGAGCCTTCCTTTCCAACTCCACCATCGTTAGCCCGCACATCTCCTTGATATTGTCACTCAATCTAGTTTTAGGCCTTCCTCTCGTTCTTGTACCACAGACTGATCCAATTAGTAGCGTTCTTTCCAGAGTATTGTGTTTCCGAACCTGGTGTCCAATAAAAGTTAGTTTTCTTTCATCCAAAATGTCAAGTAATCTTTTTTCGATATTGATCTTTTGTAGAACTTCCACATTAGTCTTTTTCTCAATCCAGCTTATCCTAAGGACTCTTCTGTAACACCATAGTTCAAAACTTTCTAATCTTTTCCAATCTGAAGCTTTTAAAACCCAACATTCTGAGCCGTATGATGCGATGGGGAAAACAAGTGATTCGAGAAGCCGCTTCTTTGTGTTTAGAGTAATATGTCTGTCTTTCCACCCATTGCTTAGTGGAATAGTTGCATTCTTTGCAATACCAATTCTTCTTTTGATCTCTTGAGAGTCGTCTCCATTATTGGTGAAAGTTGCTCCGAGGTAAGTAAATTCAGTGACATTATCTAGGGAAACTCCGTCTAGTAGAATTTCTTGATCAGAAGGGGCTTTTTGACACTTCATGACCTTTGTTTTCTTAGCATTTAGGTACAGTCCCACTTTTTCACTCACAGCTTTTACTTTTGATATTAATGTTTGGAGATCCTCCATACTTCCAGCGATTAAAACCACATCGTCGGCGTATCTGAGATTAGTGATCTTTTGTCCTCCAACAGTTATGCCTCCTTCGTAGTCTTCAACCGCATTTCTCATTACGGTTTCCGAGTAGATGTTAAAGAGGTGGGGAGAAACAATGCATCCTTGTCTGACACCTTGTCCGATGTTAAACCAATCCGTTAGGCCATAAGATGTTCGCACTGCTGCTTTCTGTTGATTGTACAGTGCTTTCAGAAGTGAGATGACATGAGGTGGAAAACCCATAGAGGACATGTCGTTCCATAAGATGTCATGTGCAACTGTATCAAAGGCTTTAGTGTAGTCAATAAAACAAAGGAATACGTCGATTCCTCGTTCTCTGTTTTTTTCAAGGATCATCTTGAGATTCATGATTTGGTCTCTGGTGCCTTTCCCAGGACGGAATCCTGCTTGTTCGTCAGCGATTTCTTCGTTCAGTTTGTTTGCCATTCTCTTAGCCATTATTTTCAAAAGAATTTTGCTACTGTGACTAATGAGGGAGATTGTCCTATTTTTGCTGCATTTGAGGGTGTCACCTTCTTAGGGATGGGGACAAAGACTGACTCCCCCCAATCGTCTGGCCATTTGTTTTCGATCCAGATTTTATTGCCAAGCCTGTGGTAGATTATCTCGACGTTCTCACCTCCATTCTTTATCATTTCGGCTGTGACCTGATCGTTTCCTGGACTCTTTCCAAGTTTGAGTTCTTTAATAGCTTCTCTAATCTCATCAATCAGAGGAGGTGGTTCTGGTTCTGAAGACACTTGCCTGTATGGGAATGGTGTTACAATAGATTCATTTCTTTTGTAGAGATTTGTGCAGTATTCTTTCCATCTGTATTTGACTTCCTCTCTGTCACAAAGGATTAGGTCATCTTCATCTTTGATGGTGTCAACAGATGGTTTTAATTTCTTGGTGAGGTTTTTCACATCATTGTACATTTCTTTGGTAGAGTTGTTAATGGAATTTACTTCAATCCTTTGGCATTGTTCTTGTATGAACTTTTCCTCGTCTTTCCGCATCATCCGTTGAGTTTTGGAGTTCTGTTGTCTGTAAATTGTTTCCTCAACAGGATCATTGATCCCTCTTGCTTTGAGTTGCCTTCTAAGATCAACTTCTTTTATGGTTTCTTCCGATATCCATTGATTCCTTTTGTTGGTTTTCTTGGTAATGGTTTCTTCTGCAACTTTTAGAAAGATGTCCTTTCCTTCGTTCCACAGTTCGTTTGGGTTTTTTTTGTCTTCAAATTCTAAAAGAGCCTCAAAGCTATTTGAAATTTTGACAGAATAATTGTTATCAAGGGTTTTGTAGTCAAAGCGAATTGGTTGAGGTGGTAGTGTCAATTTCTCAAGTTGTAGTTTGATCTCAGCAGCCAGGAGTTGGTGGTCGCTATTACAGTCTGCTCCAGGTCTAGTTTTAACATTTTTTACACAAGTTTTCCATTTTTGGTTCAAGATGATATAGTCAATTTGGTTGCGGGTTTTCATGTCTGGAGACGTCCAAGTGTAGAGATGGCGAGGATGGTGTTCAAACATTGTGTTTGTATTCAGCATGTTGTTGGCACTACAAAATTCTATGAGTCTCTCTCCACGTTTGTTTTGCTCTCCTAGTCCAAAGCGGCCACAAGTTTTGTTAGGTGTCGAGTTCTTGCCTACTTTGGCATTCATATCTCCCATAATTACCTGCAAATCACGATTTGGTACGGAGTCTATAGTTTCTTGGAGGCTGTCATAGAAGCTATTTATTTCGTCCTCATTCGCTGTGCTAGTTGGGGCATAGCACTGAACAATAGTAATGTTATGTGGCTTTGCTTGGATTCTTAGTTTTAGAATTTGGTCGCTGATTGGGCTGTAGCCGATTAGAGCTTTAGATGCCTCTTTTCCTAGGATTACAGCAACTCCGTGGCTATATCCATCTTCTTTACCAGAAAGGATGACATGATGATTTCCGTCTGTTCTGAAGCTATCGAGTCCGTTCCAGTTAGTTTCAGCTAATCCAAGAATTTGGAGGCCATAGTTATTCATTTCGTTGCAAACAGTGTTTAATTTGCCCTTTTCTTTGAGTTTCCTAACATTCCAGGTTCCAATATTGATTTTGTTTCTCAATTGAAGGTGTTTTCTTGTTGTTCCAGTAGCATGCTTATCATTGTCAGCCTGGTCACCCACTGAACAACGCGCCCCTTGGTGACCCACGCGACGGGCGATGTGGTATGAGTTTTCATATGGTTCACTATTCATGGTGCAAAGGGTTGACAGGGGTCAAGAAAAAGCTGATTGGAGACCCCCAGGTTCCTTCTCAACTCGCAGTCTCCAGCTTACTAGGAGAAGATTTCTCTGCTGTTGAACAGTTGGTCCGAGAACGGATTGTTCTGAGCTTCCGCCAGACAAAAATCCACCTGAAGGCAGCTTGTCAGTTGCACTGACTGTGCTTTCAGGTGAAAACCACTGCCCTGCAGCCAGCAGCTTCACCATGACCCTGGTACGGGGAGCTTCTGGGGTGCTGCTCCTTGCTCAAGGGAGCCCCAGGGATGCAGTTTATAGTCTTACCCAGGGTGACATATCTTCCCCCTTAGAACACTGCCATATTTACCAAGTCATGTCTATGTTGGATTCTTTTTCAGGTAGAAATTTATTATTATATTTTATCATATAAGTGGTGAGCAACCAGTATGGCAGGTTTTCTCATGGGGAAGCGTCACACCGAGTATACATAATGCTCTGGTATACTTCCATCAGCACGACATGGCTCGAGCCGAAAAAAGGAGTTTTGACGAAGGAAAAGTTTATTTTTTGGTGAGATAGCCATGTTGTCCTGATGGTCCACCCGTTACATCCTAACCCGCCCCCCCCCCCCCCCTTTTGCTCGTTGGAGGCTTCTATTTCACAGTAGTGCAGCTGGGTCATGGAATGAGAAGCAGGACCGTATTGGGGCACTGGAAGGTGATAGAATGTGTAACGGCTTCTTACTTATCCTACCCCTTAGTGGACTAGACTGGGAAAGGTCTGTTTGGGGTGCAGATATCTATGGTTATCTTAGGATACGTCCCTGATTATACACGATATCTTCGGATAGTCGTTTCTGGGGGTTGGAACCCCGTGATACCTGACAGTAATTCTCTTGTAATATCAATCGCAGAAATATTATACTGTAGAAGTTGCTAGAAGGAACTTCCATAAGGAAGACATGGCTATCTCACCCAAAAATAGATTTTTCCTTTGTCAAAATCCATTTTAAGTCAATTTGATAAAGTTTTTGTATCATCAATGATGCGACGTATTTCACACTTATTAGTAACGTAATTAGAAATTAATCAAAGATAAATTTTCAATTTGGTGAAGGTAATATCCTAGAATGTCATTCACAAGATCAAGATTATCAACATCATGAAACCAACCGACCATGAATGACACGACAGAGATGGCTGGCCAGTCTTGGAAATCAATCTAATATTAGTCCATGATTCTGTGAATTGCAGAAAACTCTCCAAAAACCCGGGGTTCAATGTGAGGGTCACCTTCTTTGCTAGGAAGCTATTCTAGAGTCAAAGTTTGGCATACACCTTAGGCCTTGTTGTAGTGAAAACACAAAACAGCCATAAGTACCCTAGTTGCTGAAATTTAGTATAGGGTGACAAGGCAAGGGATATACTGTAGTCAAGCAGAAGTGGTGCAAGTGTAGAATTTTTCTTGCTTTACATCACAGGAGAATTGTTCCTAAAGACGGTTTTCTCCAAAATGGAGGAAAAGGACACAAGGTTGACCAAAACCAAACACTATAATCTATGATGAGTGAATACTTGAAATAGGGAAAGATTTTGTCAATGTTAGTGAATCCTCCCTTTGGATATAATCCCTAATCATGGCTAACAAGCACCCCATATTCCTAATAAATATTTAGCTATATGGAGCATGTTACAGAAAATGTTTAAAGAAAATTCTTTTAGTCAATCCAAAAAATGAAAACTTGAGGCACAGCAAACAGCGACTGAATTGACGTATGAAAAATATTTTAGGTCACTTAGTCTGTCCACTAGTTTGCTTTACCGAACTGTTGCAGACTAAAAATCAGTCCAAGTTGAGGCCATGATCACAACTTGGAGGATTTTAATGGTACACAGCCTTACTGTCCCTAAGAGCTGAGGATAAAGGATAAGAGGGGCCCCAAATGTCCACTATCTGCAGAGTCATCATAGCCACTGCTTGGTTTTCTCCAGTCAGCTTGGGTGGAAAGGAGGTTAGACACTGATAACTTGTGCATCATGTCCAATCTCTTGAACATTATTTGAGATAACTATGTCCAGTCTTTTACCTCTGCTGACCAATTAAATCATTCTTTTCTACACTAAGTTAAAAAAAAAGATCTAATCTGCATTTCAATGATCCTAGAAAAGATACAGTAGAACCAGATTTCAATAAAAATCATTGAAAACTAGAAATCAGGGCAGTTTGGCATACCATCGAGAACACATTCATATACAAAGGGAGTATTGTAATACTGTCAGTAAAGGTCTCAAATACAGTATTCAATAATACAATTATAACCTTCCATATCTCAGAGATCTTCCTCATTCACTGACCATCACTGGTTACCCACTAGTGATATCATCCTTGTGGAATATGTTCAAATGTCTTAGCCAATGGCAGATTAACATGAAAAAAAAAAATAGTTTGTACACACCATGTAAGAACACTAAAAACAATAAAAAAACAAATGCTAATGATAAACTCAACTATGGAAAATACTTACAGAATGGACCCTCTACAGAATGAAAAGCTGTTTAATAAAAAGAAAACCAATTTCAACACAAGATTTGTTTACTCATCAGGAGAAATGGCAGTAAATACAAGACAAACCAAACATATGCGCTAATATGTAAAATGAGAAGTTATGCCTATGGAAGATGAAAAGAAAATATACAGTACATGTGATAAACATGACAAATTCGTAGATAATTTGTATTTTTCCTAACTATACAAACCTTAGCTATTTAATAGGGGTATTACTTTCGGCGTTGCTGAAATGACGAGCCATTAATTTTTAACGAGGGTTTACTACCCACACCGCTAGTTAGCGGGGCCAGGAGAGGGTAGCTTGCTAAACCCCCCCCCCCCCTCTCACACACCTGTGCTTGAGCTCACTTTGTTTGGAGGTAGGACTTCAAGGGGGATAGGGCTGGCGGGCAAGTTTGGTTAAATAGCTAAGGTTTGTATAGTTAGGAAAAATACAAATTATCTATGAATTTGTCATTTGTTCCGTAACTGGAATACAGACCACGCTATTTAATAGGGGTGACTCACCCATTAGGAAGGGTGGACGTCCCTTCCAGTCTGGCTTTTGGCTTTGCCCGGGGGCTCGTTATTTGAGTGTGCAAGCACCCAAGAAATAAGGAGTCCCTGCACCTCGCTAGAACCTTGCTAAGCAAGGACTGCGGCCTAAGCAAGCTGTGTGTGAAGGTATGAAGAAGTGTGACTCATCCTAGGAAGTTGTTCTGAAGTTCTTTAGATGGAAACTTGTAGACTAGGACTCTCCCAATACCACCACGTTAGGGTATGGGGACGTAACAGTATTAATCTTAATGCTAGGAACACAAGGGAGCATAGTTTACCTGCAGTGGTTTGAGGTCAACTATGCAGAAAACCCAGGATGCTGCTTTCCCCAAGAGAGGGGATGATGTAGAAAAGAATAAGGGCCAGTCAAACCTTTTCATTCATGCAGACTAAAACCAGGTAACAATGCCCTCAACCTTCTGCTACTTGTCCAATAAGGAGCTTCAGGTTTTAAACCAGCTGTTGTGCAGCCACCACAGGGTCGATAGCGAACGTATCAAGCCTCCTGTGGGTAACGTTGCAATATATAAGGGTTTGTGTCTAAGAAAACTTTAATGGTTTGTGTGTATGAAACATATTTGATGTTAATATATCCCTCAAGCCTCTCATTAAAAAAAATGTCTTAATCTGTTATTATTCCTCTCCAGGTATTGATAGCTATATAATCAAGGTATTGACAGCAGCCCCCTACACTCAGTAGGGAGTGTAAGGGAAGATTATCTAGCTCACTACTGTAGGTATATAGAAAAGAGCGAGTACATCCGTCCCTGGAATCCAGTGTATCGCATAACAATTATGAATGTAGAATATTTCCTGTTACCAGTCTGTACTAGTCTGTGATGCTGTTCTATATTCATATAACTTTCCTGGAACTAGAAGTAAGCTACTGTGTTGCTATTTGAGAGTGTGTCATAAACATTAATAGTTAACAGGAGCTATTGAAATGGCATATCTGGTCAGAGGCCCAAGGAGTGAATTCATGTTAGGCGGGGAATGACGGTGTTCGAGTATTGTTATAGTGGGCCCGCAGAGACCTGTAAGACATAGTATGCGGCTGTACTGATCAGCAATTTTGACTGTTTAAGTGACTTTGCATCCCAATGGTGGACGGGAGATTGATGAGAACAGTATTGTTTTAGGGAAAATTGTGGTACTGTATTTTTCACCGTTATATGTTCTTTATAGATGGCTCATTAGATAGTAAGTGTTCAAGTTTATTACTGGTCATTACCGATGTTATAAAACTATAGTATTGCGGGGTTCTCCTTTAAGCTTAGTTCTGAAGAAATACTCTTTTTTTTTTTTTTTTTTTTTAGAGGCTATGTTGAGAATCCTAATATTTCTAAGTCTTTCAAATCCTCAGGTTCTGCAGTCATAGTTTTGTAAGGATTTTGAAGTTCCGTTTTGTAACTGTGTGGTGATAAATCTTGCATGCAGCTTAGTATTTTTTTCTCTTGCTGGTACAATATGCAAAAGGGATGTTAATTTTGCCTTTGACTATCTTAACTGATATATTAATGTATTCTTAATAGTTTAATTTTCAAATAAATAGTTTTTTTGCCAGTTTTATGTATACAGCATTTCATTTCAGAACCTCCCACCACGGTTTCTTTTCCCCAGCCACTGTTTTTTACGATCTCTTAAGTACAGTAATCTATCATAATTCTTTCCTCCCACAGTGTGTTCCTTTATTAATTATAATATTCCCTTTCACCTAATGTTCTTATACCTTTATTTATAAGCCAGCTAGCCCAATGAAAGGTATGATAAAAAGCAAGATTCTAGCTGGGTCCCCTTGCCCAGTATAAATCAAGGGGTGGTGCCCAGAGCTCCGTTCTCTTGACCTGTTACTTAGGTTTCTTTGAGTATTTCACCGTTGTATACAGTATTTGTTGTGTAGTGAACGTCGGGTTGTGGTCGGCATTCGGACAATACGCAGTTCGGGTGCTACCTCTGGCCACAGTCCGCAAACCACTACAACGTCTTGCAGGTAGTGGGATGTGAATGTTGTTTGACGTTTCCACACCCCAGCTTGAAGAACCTGCGTCACTGAAAAATTTCTTTTGAAGGCCAGAGACGTAGCTATGCCCCTGACATCATGTGCTCTAGGGCGACGTGATGGAGGAGGGTCTGGATTCAAGGCCAGGTCGATGACCCTACGAATCCATGCAGAGATGGTGTTCTTGATGACCCTCCTCCAGGGCATGTAGTATGTTACGGATCGGTACGATATTATGGTACGGTACGGTTTTTTGGGGGATGTAAGTACGGTTCGATATTACGGTACAATATTTTCCTTCGAGTTCGGTACGGTACGAAAGTACGATTTTTTTTTTTTCGTACTTAATCGTACCATTTCCGTACCAAATTCAGATAGGTGTCGCTAGCAGCCAAACCAGTCAGCACTTGGGTCAGTAGATATTGTAGAGCAATTACTCTGAGTCAGTGATGTAAGCAGAGCAACTGATACCGCAAGCAAAGAGAGTGAAGTGGCTGAGCATATCAAAAGGTTCGCCAAAGCTTCACATATCAGTAAAAATGAGTGTATTTTTCAGTGGTGGCATTATTAACAAGAAAGTGCACTAAAAAATCTTGTTGAAGTAGCAGTTGCTCTCTGTTACTCAAGCGAGCGTAGAGCGCACATTCTCTGGGTTGCGCTATATTCTTAATGATTTAAGACTAGGTCTAGAGGAGGATATTGTTGACGTTGTAATGCTATTACACTGCAACACATAAAACTGTATGAATGCCTAATATTGTATAACTGAATATTTTCCTTTTGTAACCTTAGCAAAATAAAATTGTATTACAGTGAACCCTCGTTTATCGCGGTAGATAGGTTCCAGACTCGACCGCGATAGGTGAAAATCCGCGAAGTAGTGACACCATATTTACCTATTTATTTAACATGTATATTCAGACTTTTAAAACCTTCCCTTGTACGTAGTACTGTTAACAAACTACCCTTTAATGTACAGAACACTTAATGCATGTACTGTACTACAGTACCCTAAACTAAAACAGGCACAAATATTAAAGTCGACTTTATATCATGCGTTTCCTAAACACGCCAAAAAGCACGATAAAAAATGGCAACCAATGTTTTGTTTACGTTTATCTCTGATCATAATGAAGAAACAAATGCATTTACACATCTGTGTATAGGTTAGTTTTTGCATCGATTATATTGATTATTCAGTACAGTATGTTGATTTTGTTATTACCAATGTTTTACTTAATTTTTCTTAGGACTTCCAAATGAAATGTTTTTCTTTATGACGCCGCCTGAAACGACGGCGTCATAAAGTACGCTCAGTAAACAAACGAAGGCATTTAATGCGCATGATGAAAGTGATAAATAATGATATTACAGTAAAAGCTTTTATAAAATATGTTATTACAAATATTATTTACCGTATCTAAATAAAATCATACATACGTAGCAAAGCAGGAAAACAATTTACGAGAGAGAGAGAGAGAGAGAGAGAGAGAGAGAGAGAGAGAGAGAGAGAGAGAGAGAGAGAGAGAGTTGTTTTACATACGTAAATGTAAATTTAAAAAAAAAAAAAAAATAGCCCCATTTCATATAAAATAGATTACAAATATTTTACTTTATCATATTACAGTAGTCTGTATAATACTGTAAAGTTCAGTACAGTATGTTGTTGTTATAGTCGTGGCGATGAAATTCTCACGAAACAAAAACACGCCATTTGATTACAACAGCTGATTCATTCTCTCTCTCTCTCTCTCTCTCTCTCTCTCTCTCTCTCTCTCTCTCTCTCTCTCTCCGTGTTATACAATACTTACATTTAGATGAAGAAACTAAAATTAGTTTTCTTAGTGTCAATTAAATACGAAACGAAAAAATTATGCCAAGTCTACATCCATTTCAATCATAGCTAAAAATACGGCATCCGATTTCATCAGCAAACAACTATTTTTTGGGAAACATCATTTTATTCTAGAAAATCGCTACTCTTTAAATAGTTAATTGCACATTAAGAAAGCGTGTACTTTTGTTTTTAAATTTCGGGTGTGTTTTAAAAATCGAGTATTGTTGACTTCTTTTTGTTTTACTTTTGGCTGTGATTAGATCAGCTGACATCTAGCTGCCGCTCTTGAGAGTGTACGAATACACTAACAAAGTATCGTTTATACCATTTCTTAACTTATTCAAACTGTCTACAGTATACAGTTGATATTACATAAGCACCAATGTGTTATAACCTATCAAATTTTTTTGTTTATTACATTTAAACCCCCCTCTATCTCTCTCTCTCTCTCTCTCTCTACCTCTCTCTCTCTCTCTCTCTCTCTCTACCCCTCTCTCTCTCTCTCTCTACCTCTCTCTCTCTGTGGGCTACTTTTCACTACCTCCCATTCCTTACCTCTCTCTATCTCTCTAACAAATGATATCTTTGTTTCTCCTCAAAGTTTCATTTATATTGAAAATCAATCATGATTCAATTTTCCTTACTTTCTCCAATCTCGAACCATCGGTCACATCGCGGTATTTTCTAAATTTCCGGAAAATCCGCGATACAGTATATGTATATACATGGGTTATGAAAAAAATCCGCGAAGTGGTGAATCCGCGATGGTCGAACCGCGAAGTAGCGAGGGCTCACTGTATATCATTAATGTATTACATAACACCAATCTTCTGGATGCAGTAGTAGTAGTAGTAGTAGTAGTAGTAGTAGTAGTAGTAGTGCAGTGTTATGTCTATATGAACTGCAATGTAAAAAAAAAAAGTAGGTACGGAAACAGTACGAAATTACGGTACGATAAAATATCGTACTAGTACGGTACGGTATGAATTTTTAGGTACTGTACGAAATTACGGTACGGTAAAAATGCGTGGTAGGAATTACGAAAAAACAAATCGAACCGTACCGTACTACATGCCCTGCCCTCCTCTTAGTCCTTCCTGTGCTGACGAATAGAGCTGGTACATAGGAACGGGCTGCGGCTGTTCTTTTGAGGTACAGCCTCAAGCTCCTTACTGAGCATAGTAAGAGATGGTCTGGGTCATCTGTTACAGTATAGTCTAGAAATCCGGAAGGAGTCGAATCGAGGATCCACCACTCCAGGATTCTGAGTCTTCGCAATAAACTTAGGGACGAAGCTGAACGTTACCTCCCCCCATTCCCTTGAATGGGCGATGTCATACGAGAGACCATGAAGTTCGCCGACTCGCTTGGCCGAGGCCAAAGCTAACAGGAATACCGTCTTCCAAGTTAGGTGGCGATCTGATGCCTGGCGTAATGGTTCATAGGGAGATCTCTTAAGAGACCTGAGAACTCGAACCATGTTCCAAGGGGGAGGTCTCACTTCCGACTGAGGGCAGGTAAATTCATAACTACGTATGAGTAGGGAAAGTTCTAGCGATGGAGAAATGTCCATTCCTTTCAGCCTAAAGACTAGACTTAAGGCTGAGCGATAGCCTTTCACTGCCGAGACTGAAAGGCGCATTTCTTCCCACAAATAAACGAGGAACTCCGCTATTGTTGGAATTGTGGCATCGAGTGGAGAGATACCCCTTCCACGACAACAACCACAGAAGACTTTCCACTTTGTCCGGTAGACTGCTGCCGAAGACTTTCGCAGGTGTCCAGACATCCTGACAGCAACTTGTTGCAAAAATCCTCTCTCAGAGAGGAGATGCTGGATAGTCTCCAGGCGTGAAGTCGTAGTGAACCTACGGCTTTGTGGAAGATGTTGGCATGTGGTTGTTTGAGTAGATTGTGTCGTGGAGGAAGTTCTCTTGGTAGCTCCGTTATGAGTTGCAGAAGGTCCGGGAACCATTCCGCGTGATGCAATAGCGGGGCTATAAGGGTCATTGAAAGATTGACCGATGTTCTGGTCTTTTTGAGCACCCTCCTCATCAGACAGAATGGGGGAAAGGCGTAATCGATGTTGTCCCACCGTTGTTGGAAAGCATCTTGCCAGAGAGCCTTGGGGTCTGGGACTGGGGAACAGTACAGCGGGAGCCTGAAGTTCAGGGCCGCTGCGAAAAGATCCACAGTCGGAGAACCCCACAAAGTCAGGACTTTGTTGGCTACTAGATGATCCAAAGACCACTCGGTACTCACTATCTGAGAAGCTCTACTCAGATTGTCGGCAAGCACATTCCTTTTGCCAGGAATGAAGCGTGCTGATAGTGGTATCGAGTGGAATTCGGCCCATCTCAGTTACTCTAATGCTAGATGGGACAGTTGCTGCGAAAAAGTACCTCCTTGTTTGTTGATGTAGGCCAATACTGTGGTGTTGTCGCTCATCACCACCACAGAGTGACTTGCCAGGTACTGTTGGAACTGTTGAAGGGCAAGAAAGACGGCCTTCATCTCTAGGAAATTTATATGGAGGTACTTTTCTGACTCTGACCAGAGGCCTGAGGTCGTGTGGTGCAGCACGTGGGCCCCCACCCTGTTTTTGAAGCGTCCAAATGAGCATCAAATCCGGGGGGAGGACTAGAAGATCCACTCCTTTTCGTAGGTTCTCGTCTGCCACCCACCACTGGAGATCCGTCAGTTCCGCAGGTCCCATAAGGATCTGGATGTCCGGGGAATCGTACCCTTGATTGCACCGGGACTTGAGTCGCCACTGGAGGGATCTCATCCTGAGGCGACCGTTGGGAACTAGACAGGCCAGCGACGAAAGATGACCGAGGAGACGTAACCACAATTGGGCTGGAAGTTCTTTTCGTCTGAGAAAAGGTCTTGCGACCTTCCTCAGCCTTGCTATCCTGTCGTCTGATGGGAAGGCTGTGGAGATTGGTGTCTATAATCATGCCTAGGTATACCAGTCTTTGAGTGGGAAACAGTGAGGACTTCTTGAGATTTACCATGATCCCCAGATCTTGGCAAAGTCTCAAAAGTTTGTCTCGGTGTAGAAGAAGGGATGACACCGAGTCTGCTAGTATTAAAAGGTCGTCCAGATAACGGAGGAGACGGATGCCAATCCTGTGTGCCCAAGATGATATTAGGGTGAACACTCTGGTGAAAATTGTGGTGCTGTGGAGAGACCGAAGCACAGCATCTTGAACTAGTACTTACTGTTGTCTACGCTGAATCTTAAGTACTTCCTTGAAGACGAATGGACTGGGATTTGGAAGTACGCGTCCTTTAGGTCCAGTGTTCACATGAAGTCTTGCGGTCTTACTGCTAGTCTGACCATGTCCGCCGTCTCCATGCTGAACGGAGTTTGTTTGACAAACTTGTTCAGAGCTGAGAGGTCGATGACTGGTCTCCAGCCTCCAGACCTCTTCTTTACAAGAAAGAGTCGACTGAAGAAGCCTGGAGATCGTCGAGGACCTCTTTGAGAGAGCCCTTCTTCAACAGGGCCTGGACTTCTGCCCGAAGGGCTTGCTCCCTTGCCGATCCCATGGCAAGGGAGCTCAATGACACTGGATTCGTCTTCAGGGGAGGTAGAGATGTTATGAACGGGACGCGACATCCTAGACTGATCACGGAGATTGTCCAGGGAACGGCCCCGAGTTGCTTCCACGTGTTTGAGCAACTTTGTAGGCATCCCCCCACTAGTGGAAATGCAGGGGGGACTGCCTATCCTAGCGTTTGCGGCCTTGACTGCTCCCTCTAGGATTCTTGCCTCCCCTGGAGGACTTTTTGTCTTTCCTTCCTTTGACTGGAAAGGGCTTAGACATCACGGTCTTTGCTGCTGTCGTCGTTTTAGCGGTCTTGACTGGACGGGACTGCTGTGGTGCTGGAGGCTTATAGCGCTTAGATGTTAAAGCCCTATGAAGGAGGGGGTCTTGATGAGACATCCTCCACCTCTCAGCGGCATGTTCCACATCCTTAGGCTCAAACAAGATGGATCCTTCTAGAGAAGAATGTCTGAGCCTATTGATCTCGGTGCTAGGGACCTTCTGATGGAATCTCTCAGCTACTGCATCCCGACGTTTCAGATTGGTATTTGCCCACAAGTTCGAGACTTGGTGGGCCAGTAACTCAATCGTGCAAGTACCTCAGAGAAGAAAAGTCTCCATATCTTTCCTGGTACGTTCTTTGGAGAAATCCTTAGAACGTATCAGGATACCTAAGGTCTACAACCAGATGTCGAGCCACGAAGTGGCTTGCATAGCACACTTCGCAACTTTCTCCTGGTTAAGGATCTCGGTTGCCGAGAATGAGACCTGCCGGTTGGAGAGTTTCTCAAGAGGGACTCCCCTGGTAAGCTCTTCCAGCGAGTGGTGAAGAGGAAGAGCTAAACAAGGCTCCTTAAGGATCTCAAAGTACCTCCTCTGCTGTACGCGAGGAGGTGGAAGGAGCTTGTTGGAGGTACTGGAACAGTTGGAGGACATCTCGGAGAGCTGTAGAGAGATCTTGTCCCTGGTGCTCTTAACCCCCTGAGACCAGGGCAGTGCTGCACTGGTCTTGGAGGGTTTCTGAGTACCAAAGACACGGTCCAAGACCGTGTCCTTGCCCTCTCGAGGTGGGATCTCTGGGTCGGAAAACCATTGAGAGCCCCCATTAGAGTCAGAACTTGCCAAAATGCATCTTCTGACTCTTGCTGGTCTCCTCCTGATGTAGGACTTGCAGCGAAGTCTCCTGTCCCCAAAGGCTCTTCTTGGGGAGTCGCGGATATTCTCCGAGTGGCTAGCTGGCTCCATCCTAGTCCTAGTAGAGGACTTCGTTAATGTTTTAGAGTCCTTAGATTCCTTCCTGGGAAGGATGTAGGACTCCAACATTGACGAGGGTGGCATGTTCCTTTCAGTCCCTACCTGAGAAGACACCTCGGCGCGAGGAGAGGTTTCCCTCATTGGTGCAATGGGGGAAAGTCTCTCCTCGCATGATTCTCCTGAGGACGGGAAATCTTCGTCCGAAGGGGAAGGAGAGACAGTCTGGGGGAAAGAAGGAACCTGCCTCGAAGGCTTGCATGGAGTCAGTTTTGCCCTTGGAGAAGTTACTGCATCCGGAACTCCTCTTTTTCTCTTCAAAGGGGTAGAAGCAGCCAAGGATCTGTGCCCCAATTCAGAGAAGACAGGCTTGAACGCCTGCGTTACGGCTCTGATTAGTGCACCGAAACAGGGCTGTTGGCTGACAGATGCGCTGTCAGACATACCCCTTGAAGAGCCAGGAATTGAAGGATCCCTGGGAGGAGTTCTCATCATTGGTGGGTTCGCCTGGAAAGGCTTTGGGATCCTGGACCCCTCTATATGTTTTCCTTCTCCCACAATGCATGCTGGTATGCGCTTGCGGGGAGTGGAATGAGGCGATGGCAACCTTGCCGTTCGTAGTTCAGCAGTCTCGCACGCGGGAGGATATTGACTCTTGCGCGAGGGAGAGTCATGGTGCTCGCGCAAGGGAGATTACCGGGAGTCGCGCGCGGGAGACAGCTGGGGCGCAGGATACTGCAGGTATGCGCGTGGGACTGATGGCGCACAGCAGCGCGTGCGGGAGACTGTTGGCGCGAACGCGGGCGAGACTTGCACGTACCTGTAGAAGAAGGACCCCTAGCGCGGGGGAGCGCAGTTGAAGTCTGTGCTGCTCGTGGGTGCGCGTCAGAATGTGGGCGCGAATCCGTAGAAGAGGATGGGCGAGTGCGCGCTGGGCGCGCGCGCGTATCCTCGCGGATGCGTGCGGGTGATGGAGAGCGCTGGCGCGATGGCGAGAGCTGGAACGTGGGAGAGGTCACTCTAGTTGACTTCCCAGTAGCGCCCAGATCAGTAGATCGTGGGTGCGCAGGAGAAATAACTGCTGGACGTGAGCGCTGGCGTGCAGGAGAGTGCTGGCGCGTAGGAGAGCGCTGGCTCGTGGGAGAGCTCTGGCTCATGGGAGAGTGCTGGGGCGTAGGAGAGCGCTGGCTCGTGGGAGGGCTCTGGCTCATGGGAGAGCGCTGGCGCGCGAGGTTGACAGCTCGCAGGTGAGGGTTGGCGCACAGCCGAGCGTGGGCGCGTATGCTTAGGCTCAGGTAAGGCCTGGCACGCAGGAGAACGTATGCGCGTATGTGCAAGAGTGCGTGCATAGCGCATAGAAGAGCTGGGCTCCTGTTGGGACGTATGTGCGTGTTGGCGCATACGCCCTTGATGCTCTGTGTTAGGGTTTGTTGATGGGGCCTGACGAGCTACTATAGCGCGCTCGTCAGGTTTTGTTGCCGCATAGCGCGTATCTGGTTGGCGCGCCTTAGCATGTTCAGATGAAACCTTATTAGGTTTATTAAGAACGGTGACAGCAGGTCGGCAGGTCGGCGTGTCCTTTAAAAGGACGACCTTCCACCGAAGGAGATCGCGAATGATCTGCAGAAAGGTCCAGGACCAATGCAGGAACAGTGATCGGTGATCGATGTCGAGGCTCCTCTGCGGGGGACTGCATCGAAGATGTTGAACCGAAGAGGTGCCTCCTCACCGCAGGTGAAGGAAGGCCTCTCTGGCGAAGAGGAAAGCGAGCCTTGCGACGAATCCGCCCTCTGGGGGCCATAGGGTCAGCGAGCTGACCTTCTGCAGTCCTCCGAAGAGGAGTCTCTGTAAGTGAACTCCCCCGAGGGGAAGAAACATTAGCAGGAGAGACTGTTGGACTTAGTTTCTCCCTTGTTGGTTGAACAGGAACGGGAGAAACTAAGCCGTCAGCTACCGTAGGGTTTGAAGAGGCAGAGGTAATGGGTGATACCGCATTGGATACCTTTGACACCACAACGTCGACAAGAGACAGAGGATCAGCCTCTGTCTGTGACGGCGATTGCTTGACAGCGGCACCCAATCGGATGTAGTCAAGTAAAACCTCCTTGGAGGGCGAACCCTCAAGCCCCAAAGAGGACCAAAGCTGAAAAATGGGGATTAGTGACATATCCTCCCCCGGGGGGAGAGGTGGAGCTGCTTCGCTAGGGGAAGCAACGTCATCTCTCGAGCCCCGAGTTTGGTAAACAGTACATCGGTCTACGCTACCACTCGACGGTCTCTCGAAAGAGACCGATCGAGTGGGAGCTTCGGCGGAGGTTTGGGCAACGGAAGAAGAGGCCTTGGGTTTTTCTCCTTTCAAAGAAACCTTTGAAGGAGAAATATCCCGTTTGTACTTCTTCTTCCGTCGTCGCGAAAACCTCTCCCACTGGGAGGTAGAACACTCCCTACACTCACTACACCTATTATTGCTATCACACCGTTGGCCCCTACAGGAAGGGCAAAGGGCGTGAGGATCGGTCTTGACCGCCGACATGAATGTTCCACAGGGTCGGTCGGGAAACCCAAGGCAGGTGCGCATATTCGCAGAGGCCAACTTCACACACAAAACTAGAAAAGAATAAGCAAAAAAGCATTAAATGGCGGCCAAATGATGGCGAGGACGAAAGCGGACACGTCCGACTACCATACGAGCCGAGAGCAAAGTGAGCTCAAGCACAGGTGTGTGTGTGTGTGTGGGGGGGGGGGGGGTTTGGCAAGCAACCCTCCCCTACCCCCGCTAACTAGCGGTGTAGGTAGTAAACCCTCGTTAAAAATAATGGCTCGTCATTTCAGCTACGCCAAAAATAATACCCCTATTAAATAGCGTGGTTTGTATTCCAGTTACGGAACAAATATTCATTTATACTGAACCACTTAAAGGCTGCCTTTACCTGCAGATCAAAAATTAGAGGTAACACCTGAATAACCTCTAGGATATATATTTGGGATTCTAAAGTTTCAACCTCAAGATACCTTGCTATTGAATAACTAATTACTAACTTGAAAACCTAAACCATAACAAAACCAGTTTCATTCAGGTAAAGCTTTAAGATTAAATTGTTTTTGCTATGTTATTCCAACACTATGCTTTTATGCTATGCAAAAAAATCATCCTAAATCAAAACCTATCCTAGGATGCTGTGCCTTAATTTGAATATATTGTCTTGAAATGGTACTGTCATTTTAACTGTAATTTTACTTAAAATCTCTCAGAGCACAGAATAATAACAAGCCAGGCCTGTGTAAATGCATAAGTTACTCTCTGAATACCCATCTTTTAACAACATGCCACTATATCTACACAAACCACCCTTCCAATTAACCCTCTGGTGATCAGATGACACATTTTGGTTTTATCAGTTTGTGTAACCATATATGCTCCGATGACACTTGAAATATTTACAAACAAAATATCGAGTCATAAAATAAGGAGAAAAAAAAAAAGAGAGAGAGAGAGAGAGAGAGAGAGAGATTTCCATCTGAGTGAGGGCAAGTGCTGGCCGATCAAAGCAAATCTTCAGTTCCTTACAAACTTTCACCATGTTTATAATAAGTCAGCAACTGTCAACTTTTGATCATGGCATTCTGAAATCATTGAGGAAGTGCTAGTTCATTTTGGCTTGATAATAAGTGATGGGGGCTAGTGTTGATAAGTTTTTGAATGTTTCTAGGCATAAAATAGCATAAACAATGGATGAAAAAAGGAAATTAATGGTGAAGCATGCTAAAAATTTCATACCAATTAAATACTAGGGAATGGTTATTGGTGTAGAGAAGGTGGCAATTGCCAAATATAGCATCAGAAAGTAGCTGGAATTCGTGGGAAAAATTACTCTTCAAGATGGATGGCAAAAGTTTTAGTGGGGAAATGGAACAGGATCTGATGATGATGGCATATGTCTTTCAGCAGTCAACTTAACACTCCTCAAACCTATGACTTGATCGCCTTAGGCATTCTTCCTCACCGGCCATACCTTCAACTTCTCATGCCATTACGTCAAACGTTGTTCCTCACCCCATTGCACCATAAAACATGACTCGCCCTTCCTTCTATGGTTGAGACAGGCAAAAGCAATGAAACGACATCAAAAGAATGATGTTTGGGAATGATTCAGAGAACTAGCTGGACTTTGATGAATCAAATAGAAGTGAGAATTAGAATGTAGCTCTATCCCATTTATTATTATTATTATTATTATTACTAGCCAAGCTACAACCCTAGTTGGAAAAGCAAGATGCTATAAGCCCAAGGGCTCCAATAGGGAAAAATAGCCCATTGAGGAAATGAAATACGGAAATAAATAAATGATGAGAATAAATTAACAAAAAATAATTCTAAAAACAGTAACAACGTCAAAACAGATATGTCCTATATAAACTATTAACAACGTCAAAAACAGATATGTCATATATAAACTATAAAAACTCAAGTCAGCCTGGTCAACATAAAAACATTTGCTCCAACTTTGAACTTTTGAAGTTCTACTGATTCAACTACCCGATTAGGAAGATCATTCCACAACTTGGTAACAGCTGGAATAAAACTTCTGGAATACTGTGTAGTATTAAGCCTCATCATGGAGACGGCCAGGCTATTAGAATTAACTGCCTGCCTAGTATTATGAACAGGATAGAATTGTCCAGGGAGATCTGAATGTAAAGGATGGTCAGAGTTATGAAAAATCTTATGTGTTACGATCCTCGTGGGGATCGAACCAGATTCTTGTGAATTGATTAATGAAATGGGGACTTTTCAACTGACAACCAATTAGAAACAATAGGAAATATAGAAAGAAAACTCGCAAAAGAAAACAATTTTATTTACAACTAGTCAAAGGTGAATGTTTCTTGATTGAGTACTTAGGAAGCACTGAACTAAACAAAGAAAATCATTTGACTAAACTACACTCCAGCAAATAGGGGAACAGTCAAGATGGTAGATAAATAATACATAAAGAATATACTACTCTAATCAGCAGCTCTCGACGGTTGACAGGGACGGAGATATCTCAGGTCTGGCATTTTGTCGTTGGTAATGAGGGCAGGAGGCAACTCATTAGGACCTCTCGGACAAAGCTGGTTACATCTGCATTCTGGTCCTTACGCCTTCTCTTCTTCACTCAGCTTGTTCGCCCTCTCTCTCTCTCTCTCTTTCTTTCTTGGGTTTCTTCCTCGTCTCTTTTTCGTACTGTCTGTCTCTCTTGATCGCGTGGAAGTTTATATATCCCTGTATGGGAGGGGTTAACTATGGACAGGTCCATATAAGGAAATTTTCTCGTTTCTTCATCCTCATTGGTGTTCCTTGAAACCGCTGATAACACCTAGGCGAATGCTCTGCTGGTGTAATCAAATTCCATAACGTTGACTCCTTCAGCTAATGTATATCTTTCGGCGACACACTGTTATTCTTGTCCTATGGGTTCCTTGGTGCTCTATAGACAGGGACTCGTTGTGCTCAAAGACCTCCAACCTAGGCACATAACTTGACGATGACAGCTTCAATAAACAATAGCGGGACCTTATCTCTCTCTCTCTGCTTCTCTAAGAGTAGAAAAATCACGTGTTTTAACATTCTTTCCTATATTATTCTATCTACCCATGACACGTCCCCCTAAAAGAAAAAAAAAAGGAAAATCTACTGATTTTATCTTTTTTTTAAACAAAACTATCAAAGGAGAAAATCACTTATCCCTAAACTTGGAGACAATTACTTCATTACTCTCGTATCATGTAACCAAAACCAAAACACACTCTTACGTGTTAATAGAAGAGAAAAACAAAAACAAAACAGAAAGAAAACAAACGTCCATATCATTCTGAAACGTCTCTAGAAAGACTGTCGGCTATTACATTATTCTTTCCCTTTATATGAACTATCTTTAAATCATAGTCTTGTAATTCCAAACTCCAACGCATGAGACGTTTATTCTTATTCTTAAATCTATCTAAGTAAACTAATGGATTGTGATCAGTATACACAGTTAAAACATGACCACTACGTGCATAAATCTCAAAATGTTGTAAAGTTGACACTAAATTAAACAATTCCTTCTCAATAGTTGAATAGTTCTGCTGTGCTTTATTTAACTTCTTCGAATAATAAGCCACAGGATGCTTGATCCCATTCACTTCTTGCAACAGAACTCCTCCTATTCCAATGTCACTTGCATCTATCGCTAAATTAAATTCCTTGCTAAAATCGGGCAACATTAGTACAGGCTCGTGAATCATTATGGCCTTTAACTTATTGAAAGCTTCGATACAGTCATTATCAAATACAAAACTTCGTCCTTTCTTGAAAAGATTAGTTATTGGAGCACTTATTTCCGAAAAATTAGGAACAAATCGGCGAAAATATGAAATCATTCCGATGAATCTCATTGCCTGTTTTTTACTGGTAGGAATTGGGAAGTTGATGATAGCTTCTATGTTCCCATCTTTTGGACAAATCTTACCTAGACCTACCTTATGACCCAAATATGTGATCGAGGTTTTTCCGAATTCACATTTCTTCAGATTTAAAACAAGTTTTGCTTTTTCAAGTGCTGACAATACTTTAGCTAAAATGCGTAAATGTTGCTCCCACGTATCTGAAAATATTACAAGATCATCCAAATACACAACACAGTTGTCAATTCCATTTAAAACTCTATTCATTAATCTTTGAAAAGTACTCGCTGCATTCCGTAGACCAAAAGCCATAACTTTGGGTTCATAACTACCGAAAGGTGTTATGAAAGCAGATATTTTCTGTGCTCGACTACTTAAAGGTACTTGCCAATACCCTTTGGCCAAATCAAGTTTAGAAATAAACTTAGCATTTCCTATTTTATCTAAACAATCTTCTATCCTGGGGAGAGGAAAATTACTTTGTTTCGTAACACTATTCACTTTTCTAAAATCAATACACAGCCTATCTGATCCATCTTCCTTCTTAACAAGAACTATTGGAGAACACCAGTCACTTTCGCTGGGACCAATCAAACCATTGTCTAGCATATACTTAATTTCCTGTCGAACTAAATTTGCTTTTTCTGGGCTTAGACGATAAGGGCTTTGTCTAATGGGTTTTGTGTCCTGTAACTCAATATCGTGTTCTAAAAGATTAGTCAAACCCAATTTATCACTAACAGTTTCCGGATAATTTGAAAACACATTGAATAATTCCCTTGTTTTTTCTTCCTCTAAGCTAGAATTAAACAACGCGAAATTATTAAGAACATCAGAGTTCTTCCCAAAAGTAATTTCTCTCTGCGACACTGTTACAACTGGCATTGGACGTTCATTATATTTCTTTAGCAAGTTGATGTGCAACCACTTAGCTCTACGCTTACCCATATCAATTAAGTAATTCAGATTTCCCCTTTTTTCTATGATAGGAAATGGCCCTTCGAACTTATAAGATAATGAGGGACCTTCTTTCTGGACTAATACTAAGACTTTATCACCCACATGGAAAATTCTGTCTTTAGCCTTAAGATCGTATTTTCTTTTAGTTTCCCCTTGACGGTTGCTCTCATTTTCTTTTGCCATCTGCCAGGCTTTCCTTAAATCCTCTTTGTGATTTTCGATATTCTGTATGTAATCCTTTCTACCTTCTTCTTGCATTAACTTACACTTTAAAATTTCTAAAGGTCCTTTAGCGGTGTGACCGAACAACAAATCAAAAGGACTAAATCCCGTGGTGTCATTAGGAGTTAATCGTAAAGCCAAGACAAAAGGTAACTTTTCTTCCCAATCATGTTCGAAATTATTACACAACTTCCTTAAGCAACTTTTCAACGTTTGATGAAAACGTTCAACAATTCCTTGTGATTCAGGGTGGTACGGGGTGGAAGTTACAAGTTTAATCCCTAACTCTTTCATTTTATCTCTGAAATACTTTGATACAAAATTGCTACCATTATCACACTGTATAACGCAAGGAAGTCCAAATTTAGAGAAATAGTTCAGCAAGCGTTTAACTACAGTTTTTGCATTGCAATTTCTTACTGGGATTGCTTCTGGATGTCGTGTTAGTCTATCAATGATTGTTAATAGATAGATATTCCCTCCCTTACTTCTGGGCAAAGGGCCTACGATATCAATTACGACATTCTCAAAAGGTTCTCCTACCGATGGGATATTACATAACGGGGCCCGGGGAATTACTTGATTAGGTTTGCCAGCCATTTGACATTCGTGACAACTTAAAACATATCTCTTCACATCACTTTTCATTTTAGGCCAAAAGTACGTTTTAGTTATACACTTGAATGTTTTATTTACCCCTAAATGTCCTTGTTCATCATGTGCTAATTTCAAAATTGATTCACGAAGTTTCCTAGGAGTTACTAATTGCTCTATGACCTCCTCTTTGCTACCTGTCTTAGGACGAACATAGCGACACAAAAGTTCGTCTTTCAAACTAAATGTTTCCTTACAAACATTTTCAGGTTCATCATCCAATTCACATTCAAAAATTCTAGTTAGTGTTTCATCTTCCCTCTGCATCTTAACTAGTTCATCCTTACTCAATAAGCTAGTTTCTGAAACACTAATCTGTACATCACTTCTTTCGACAGCTACATCATCATCTCTGTTCACATCATCAACATTTGTAAAGTCAGTTTCCTCAGCTACACTCATGCTAAGCTCATCATCACTGCCTCTATTACCTACGTTCGAATCCTCGAACAACCTATGACCGTAGTCAATTTCTGTATCTAATCCCGACCTGGTTACTATCATTTCAGGCACTTGAACTTCACTTAAAATAGGATTCACACACTTGGAGGTAGTTAAATCATTGCCAACAATAATGTCAACGCCGTCTACGGGCAAAGTATCCACGACTGCTAGTTTTACATCTCCCGTTACTAACTGACTTTCCAATTTCATCGTTAACAAAGGACAAACTACACAAGTGTTCGGAAACCCACCTAGCATAACTTTTTCTTTCATGCTGATTATTACATTCCTTGGTACACTCTCTCTCCTAACGAGTGATACGGCCGCTCCCGTATCTCTAAGCAAAACTACTTCCCTCGAATCACCTCCTGTAAGAGAAGAAATTAAACCTTCAGACAAAAATTCACCATAATGTTTCCTCGTTTCTTTCAAGAGATTATTCCTTCCTGAAGAAAGATTATTAACCAGTGACACAGGTTTTTTCACATTCGTACTTTCTACTGTGCAATTCCTAGCTATATGACCTTTCTTATTACAATTGTAACAAGTGACCTCTGAATTACTGACTGCCCATTGGCTCCTACAGTACCGAGAAATATGACCTTCCTTCCCACATGTGTAACAATAATAATGATAATAATCCCTGTTCCTATTATCGTTATTGCTAGAACTACTTTTACTATGTTGTGCCTTACTTGACAAAAGATCGTTTTTCTTTTTACGGCCACTTAAACCATGTGTGAGACTGTACTCATCTGCTAATCTCGTAGCACCGGCAAAAGATGTTTCACGCCTATCTTCTATATATAATTTGATGTCTGGGGATATGTTATCTTTGAAACTTTCTAACAAAACTAAGTTCTTGAGATCTTCAAAATTATCGACTTCAGCGGAAGTCAACCAATAACAAAACGATCTTTCTAACTTCTTTCCGTACTCTACATAAGTACTAGTATCATCTCTTTTCAAACTTCTAAACTTCTTACGGTACGCCTCTGGTACCAATCTGTATGCACTAAGTACGGTTTCTTTCACAGTCTCATAATCTTCACTTTCATCCTCAGACAAACAACTATACACAGAATGTGCTTTACCACTTAAAACTGATTGTAAATACAAAGTCCACTGTCTTTTAGGAGCGCCTACTCTGTTCATTAACTTTTCAAAAGACATAAAATATTTCGTAACATCTTCCTCATCAAATTTCGGTATAAGTTTAAGCACTGCACTCATATCTAAACTATCAGTGTCACTATTTAAAGATGAATTACTCCCTGATCTGCTACCTGACCGACTGTTATGAAGAGTTTGTCTTAAACGAGCCATTTCTAACTCATGCTTACGCTGTCTTTCATTTTCTTCTCTTTCAGCTGCTCTTTCATCTCTCTCAAACGTTTCCTGTTCTCTCTTAATAACATAATCACGGAGATCATCGCCATCTAGACCAAGAAGTTTACCTGAATCTATCAAATCTCTCGTAATCGCACTCATTCTGTTTCTTTCTATATTCTCCGTTTCAATTGGTTATGGAGTCGAAAATTCTGGCAAAGGTCGCCAACTGTTACGATCCTCATGGGGATCGAACCAGATTCTTGTGAATTGATTAATGAAATGTCGCCAACTGTTACGATCCTCATGGGGATCGAACCAGATTCTTGTGAATTGATTAATGAAATGGGGACTTTTCAACTGACAACCAATTAGAAACAATAGGAAATATATAAAGAAAACTCGCAAAAGAAAACATAATTTTATTTACAACTAGTCAAAGGTGAATGTTTCTTGATTGAGTACTTAGGAAGCACTGAACTAAACAAAGAAAATCATTTGATTAAACTACACTCCAGCAAATAGGGGAACAGTCAAGATGGTAGATAAATAATACATAAAGAATATACTACTCTAATCAGCAGCTCTCGACGGTTGACAGGGACGGAGATATCTCAGGTCTGGCGTTTTGTCGTTGGTAATGAGGGCGGGAGGCAACTCGTTAGGACATCTCGGACAAAGCTGGTTACATCTGCATTCTGGTCCTTACGCCTTCTCTTCTTCACTCAGCTTGTTCCCCTCTCTCTCTCTCTCTCTTTCTTTCTTGGGTTTCTTCCTCGTCTCTTTTTCGTACTGTCTGTCTCTCTTGATCGCGTGGAAGTTTATATATCCCTGTATGGGAGGGGTTAACTATGGACAGGTCCATATAAGGAAATTTTCTCGTTTCTTCATCCTCATTGGTGTTCCTTGAAACCGCTGATAACACCTAGGCGAATGCTCTGCTGGTGTAATCAAATTCCATAATGTTGACTCCTTCAGCTAATGTATATCTTTCGGCGACACACTGTTATTCTTGTCCTATGGGTTCCTTGGTGCTCTATAGACAGGGACTCGTGCTCAAAGACCTCCAACCTAGGCACATAACTTGACGATGACAGCTTCAATAAACAATAGCGGGACCTTATCTCTCTCTCTCTCTGCTTCTCTAAGAGTAGAAAAATCACGTGTTTTAACATTCTTTCCTATATTATTCTATCTACCCATGACATTATGCAACATGCATAATGAACTAATTGAATGACGGTGCCAAAGATTAATATCTAGATCAGGAATAAGAAATTTAATAGACCGTAAGTTTCTCTCCAACAAATTAAGATGAGAATCAGCAGCTGAAGACCAGACAGGAGAACAATACTCAAAACAAGGTAGAATGAAAGAATTAAAACACTTCTTCAGAATAGATTGATCACCGAAAATCTTAAAAGACTTTCTCAATTAGCCAATTTTTTGTGCAATTGAAGAAGACACAGACCTAATGTGTTTCTCAAAAGTAAATTTGCTGTCGAGAATCACACCTAAAATTTTAAGTCATACAAATTTAAAGAAACATTATCAATACTGAGATCCAGATGTTGAAGAGCCACCGTCCTTGACCTACTTACAACCATACTTTGAGTTTTATTAGGATTCAACTTCATACCCCATAATTTGCACCATGCACTAATTTTAGCTAAATCTCTATTAAGGGATTCATCAACCCCAGATCTACATTCAGGGGATGGAATTGATGCAAAGAGAGTAGCATCATCTGCATATGCAACAAGCTTGTTTTCTAGGCCAAACCACATGTCATGTGTATATAGTATGAAAAGTAATGGGCCAAGAACACTACCCGGTGGAACACCGGACATCACATTCCTATACTCACTATGGTGCCCATCAACAACTACTCTTTGAGATCTATTACTTAAAAAATCAATAATAATGCTAAGAAACGACCCACCCACTCCCAACTGTTTCAGTTTGAAAACAAGGGCCTCATGATTAACACGGTCAAAGGCAGCACTAGAATCAAGGCCAATCATACGAATTTCCTGACCACAATCAAGGGATTTCTGTACAGCATTGGAGATTGTAAGAAGGGCATCACATGCTCCAAGGCCTTTACGAAAACCAAATTTCAAACTAGGGAATAGATGATTACCTTCAGCAAACCTATTAAGACGTTTTGCCAGAAGACGTTCAAAAACTTTAGATAATATGGGAGTTATGGAAATTGGGTGGTAATCAGTGGGACTTGAGCTACCACAAACACATTTACATAGAGGAGTAATATTACCAATTCTACAACAAGTGCTAAAAGCTCATCTTCTTGCTAACTTGCGCAAAATAACAGATAACTTTGGAGCTAAGAAATCTGCTGTCTTTATAAAGAACAAAGGAAAAATGCTATTTGGGTCTACACCTCCATAAGCATCAAGGTCCATCAACAGAGCTTTAATCTCACGATAGCGAAAAGCTAAACTAGTTAGTTTAGCCTCAGGAAAACAGGAATGAGGAAGTTCAAGTTTTTCATTACTCCTACTGTCAAAAACATCAACCAACAGGGTTGCCTTTTCTTTTGGACAGTGAGTGACTGAGCCATCTGGTTTAAGTAAAGGAGGAACTAATGCATCTACACCAAAGAGTGCAGATTTAAGGGTAGACCACCATTAATGTTCCTGAGTTGTACCAAAAAGAGTTTCTTTTATGGTTAAATTGTACTCCTTTTCAGTTGAGGCATAAACTCTCTGAGCAAAAGCTCGAAGCTGAGTATAGTTGTTCCAGGTCAAATCTGATCTGTTACCCTTCCAAAGATGATAGGCATCCTGCTTCTCCAAATAAGCACGTCTACAATCATCAGTGAACCACGGTTTGTCCTTCACTCGGTACCTTTGCAAACGTGAGGGGATACGCCTATCAATTATGTTGACTAGATTCTCATTCAAAGGGACAACAGGATCTACACTACTATATAATTGTGACCAATTCAAGCACAAAAGATCATGCAAAATCCCATTCCAGTCTGCTTGGGATTTCATATAAATTTTACAAGAGTATGATATATCAGGGACAGGCTCCTCAGTCTTCACTACTAATAAATCAAGGCATGATCAGATGTCCCGACTGGAGAACCAACCTTACTGGTTATAACACCAGGGGAGTCAGTGTATACGAGGTCCAAGCAATTACCAGACCTGTGAGTAGCTTCATTTATGATTTGTTCACATCCTGATTCCAAGGCAAAGTCTAAAGCTCTTAAGCCATGGCGATCGGTAGGAGAGATAGAACTTAACCACTCCCTATGGTGAGCATTAAAATCACCAACAGACAAAAGAAGCCTTTCTATCATCTTCTTGTATCTTAGCCATAATGGTAAGAAGACAATTGAAGATAGAATAATACCTGTCTGGATTCCAGTAAATTAGTTTAGTTTCATAGGGACGAGGACTTGAGCGATGATGGGGAAAATAATCTCAGATGGTCTCTTCCCATCGAGCATAGAAGGATTGGGGAAGTGTGCGTATGTGCTAGCACACGAGAGGAAGGAGAGCCAGAAAGGTGGTGGGAAAAGTAGAGCAAGAGGACCTGTAACATCATGCGCTCAACCCCTCTTCTCCCACGCCATTACCCTTCACAGGTACTCTTGGGCTGCCGGGAAATCTAGAATACCTAATAAATATCTTTGCAAGACAATGCCCTACAGGTTTGCCAGTTTTGTCCCTTATGGTTGTCAGTGACTGCAAAAGATATTGCACAGTATCTGGGCCTCAGTCCTATTGGCAGTCATTTAGAAACCATCATTAAGGGAATATTGGTCAATGCATATATGATACATACACCCTTCTTCCCAAAGACAATAAAGTGTAAGATTTTTTGGATTGCAACGTACTACTATATGAACAATAACACCAATATTCAATAATGTACCATTGATCGTCTCATAAAAGTGCATATAATCCTCAAATACAACTAATCCCGGTTCAGGGATTTGTATATTCTTTTGCAAGACCTGTCAATTGATCAGTGGTGGAAGGGAAGGTTCAGGTTCAAAGTATATAACCATGCTAAGCCGACAAAATACGGTATAAAGATGTACATTACTGGTCTGGAGATATGTGACAAAGATCTGAATCAATTTACAATTGTTTTGGGTGATTTCAATGCTAACATAGGTCAAAAGAAGAGAGGAGACTTGGCAGTAAGTAAATTTGGAGTAGGCACAAGAAATGACATAGGTGATATGCTTGTAGAATTTGCTGAGAAACAATCTTGAAATCATGAACACTTTTTTTTCTAAAGAAACATAAAAAATGGACATGAAGAAGCCCAAATGGAGAAATTAAATATCTTTTATTCTCATTGAAAGGGTTAATTTAGTTAAAAGATTTAACAGTGTTAACTAGGTTAAGTCAAGCGACCATAGAATGATGCCAAGCAAATTTTTTTACATCTAAGGAAAGAGATAAACTAATTTTGAGAAAGAAAATAAACACTCCTGTAATAAAAGAAAAAATATACGGAGTTTAGTTTAGCAATACAAAATATGTACTCCCACCTACATTATGAAATGGAAGCAAGTAAAGGAGAAATTAACAGTAATTTAACAAAATTTTTATTGGAATCACCATATGAGAAATGAGGTAAAATCCGAGAGATGAAATAAAAGTAACAGAACTATCCAAAACAACAAAAACTAAAAACCCAATATATCCATAAACACAATCACACCAAAATTGAGGAAACACTAATGATAGGGAGAAGCATCAAAGTGGTGAACAAAAGACGTGGAACAAGGCACCAACCAATATTTGCTTTAAAGGATGAAAATGGAAATATTGAGGCGGGATGTCACAAAACTCCCACACCCTTGAATCGCTCTAACTGACAAATGTCCCCTCAGCACAAACTTTCCCCTTACGTTATCAACTGGACTCTTATAGACAGAGGGGAAATAAAAACAAAACATAACCTTAATACTATATTCCTTAAAATTAAAATGCTTAATACGAACCATCCACAATCAAAATAAAGGAATTTTGATGTAGGAAAAATCTATTTTAGGGTGAGATAGCTATGTCGTCCTGATGGAAGTTCCTTCTGGCAACTTTCTACTGTATATTTCTGCGATTGATATTACAAGAGAATTACCGTCGGTATCACAGGTTCCAACCCCCGGAACGACTATCCGAAGATATGTTTAATCAGGGACGTATCCTAAGATAACCATAGATATCTGCACCCCAAATAGACCTTACCCAGACTAATCCTCTAAGGGGAAGGATAAGTGAGGAGCCACTTCATATCCTATCACCTTTCGGTGCTCCCATACGACCCCGCCGCTTCATTCCAAGTAGCAGCTAAGCTACTGTGAAATAGAAGCCTCCAATGAGCAAAGGGGTGGGAGAAAAAGGAAGTAACGGGCATGCCATCAGGACGACATGGCTATCTCACCCAAAAATAGATTTTGAGCCATGTCGTCCTGATGGAAGTGTAACAGAGAATTATCTATACTCGGTGTGAGGCTTTGCATGAAAAACCTCAAAGTAAAAAATGCTCCCCACTTATGTGACGAAGCATAAGTATCAATTTCTACCTTAACTTTGAACCCAAACCGATCTGAATTTGGTGAGTATGATGGTCTTCTAAGGGGATAGATCCATGACCGGCCATCTACTTCCCCCATGGTGAAGAACACTCTTCATGAAAGGCGAGATGTTATAAACACTACCAATATCATAAGCTCAGTGAGTAATCGGTATGGAAGAAAATACTCATCTGCAAGCAAATCCACTAAGTTCATTAAGGGTAGAAAGTAACCATAGTATACCAAATTTATTGCCACTAAAAGGAATTAGGTCTTGCAATAAAATGCATCCAACAGTATACAATCTTTTATTACCGAAATTTTTGAGTAAAAATGATTACAAGTGAAATGGTAAGCATTTTGATCAACTAATGTACCCAACTTTACACCATAGAATAATTTGTACTTGATTTATCATGAGGGAAAACCAACTGATATGCCATAAAACCCCATAAAAAAGGGGGCTCATGATAAAAATTAAGCAAAATATGGCCAAATACAAAATACAGTCTTATACCTAACAACGTAAACTGAACTATTTTAAACTCGGTTCTAAAGTAGGTATACTAAAATAGAATTAGGTACACATGTAAATTCAGAGAAACTAAGTTGAATCCTGAAACTAAAAATTAAATTGTTTGATGATCATGAAGCAAAAACCAACAGTTTACTTATTAAAGGAAATAAGCTGGAAGAATGACCTGGGACGCACTTGAGGGCTACGTCGTTGCAGCAGGTTTAATAACACTAGCCCCTGCCACCACAAAGTGACGTATTTTGTCCAATTCCTTCATATAATCCTTGAAGAACACCCTGGTGGACTTCCAACCAGTATAAGCCTGTAAACCCTCGAAAGACATATACTGAAAAAAGTTCAGTGAAGAGGCCACTTTCCTAAGGTCATGACCTAAGGCATGCTAGCCGGGTCCGCTCTTCTTATAAAATATGCCAATTTTGCCCTCACTTGTTTCAAAGACAATTCTGATCCCACCGTTTCACCTCTAAATAACTGACCTCTTTTAAAATTCTTTGTCCTGTTAAGATAGGTCTTTAAACACTGCACTGGACACAGAGTGAGATCACTTACAAGGGGAAATATTTTCCACGGTCCCCAACTTTTAGATGGACGCTCATTCTTAGCCAAAAGGTAGGATCAGGGTATAAATTAACTTTACCTTTGTCTGTAAATTCTATATGACCCTCATCCCGAGAGAGAGCCACAATTTCACCAACTCGAGCACAATAAGCCATAGCTATTAGAAAAAATCACATTTTGAGATAAATCTCGTAAAGATGATTGTCAATTTCCGAAGCAAATTGTAACACTTTATCCAATGACCTGGAGATCGGTTTCGGAGGAGCCGATGGTCTTAACCTTGCACAAGCTTTCGGAATCTTGTTGAAGAGGTACAAGTTAAAGTATGTCAAAGGCATATAAAATGGGTCTAGCCAGGGCTGACTTGTACGACGAAATCGTGGAGGATGCTAAACCTTTCGCATGCAAGTTAATCAGAAACCCTAAACAAAAATCCATAGAGATAGAAAGTGGATTTTTATCTTTCACATATCGGACCCATTTCTTCCACGAGGTTTCGTACTGATTCAGAGTAGTGGAAGTTTTATAATTTTCTGTAAATGCTAATTTGTCTCGTTGAATTTTGAACCTCTTTTCTAAGGCTAATGAGAAAAAATCATGAGATGAAGGGTTTTCGTTTACCTCTGTATTTCTTGGGACAAACTCGGGCTGGGTAGAGGCACCAACCTGGGGGTTCATTTCCATCACTATGGGGTACCAGTTGCTCTTCGGCCATAGAGGAGCAATCAGGGCTGCTGTCCCCCTGAACGAACGAAGCTTGTCGAACGCTTTCATGAGAAGATTGAAGGGTTAGAACAGATAAATTCTCTCCCACCGATTCCAATTCATGTTTATCACATCCATGCCCACTGCTGCCAGGTCCATATTTGGTGCCACATAACTGGGAAGTTTCTTGTTGAGACTCGTTGCAGACAGATCTACTTGAAGAATCGGGACTAACTCCTGCACGAAAGAGAATGATTTTTTGTCTAGAGACCATTCCGTCTCTAGAGGATCTGTTCGAGATAGGGAGTCTGCCATCACATTCCGAACTCCGTGAAGGTGAGAAGCTGACAGATGCCACATCCTCGTCTGAGCCAACGAAAAAATGGCGAACATTACATGATTTATTTGAGGAGATTTTGACACTTGCCTGTTGATGCAATGAACTATTACTTTGCTGTTTAAGACTAGCTCGATGTGAATATTGTTCTTCAAGTGTAACATTTTGAGGGATAAGAAGACTGCCCTCGCCTCCAGAATATTAACGCGGAATTGCTTGAATCTCTGAGACCAACCGCCTTGCACTTTCTAGAGTGGGGTATGACCCCGCCAACCGTCCAATGAGGCGACTGTATGAAGAATCACTACCGGAGGAGAAAAGCGCAACGGAATTGTCTTGGAAAGACTTCTGGCAGTAGACCACGGACGAAGTTGCCTTCGTAGTAGTAACTCCGGGATCATCTTCTGATGATCGCGGAGAGCTGTGGAGGCTCTCTTCATCCAAACTCTGCTTGCATCCTTGGGTCTGATCTTGAGGAGAGGGTTCGGTACGGAGGCGTACTGTAATGAGCCAAGAACCCTTTCCTGGCAATGCCTAGTGGTCCTTCTCGACTTGATCAAAGCCCGGACTGACTGCTATTTCTTTCCTCTTGGAAGGAGGTATGGACAGGGTATGAGACTGTAGGTTCCAATGAATCCCCAGCTACTGGAAAATCTGAGCTGGGTTCAGTCTTGACTTTTTGAAGTTGATCTGGAATCCTAGGGATTGCAGAAACTTGACAAAGTGAGAAGTTGCTTCTGTGCACTCCCTTACTGAAGAAGCCCACACGAGCCAGTCGTCCAGGTATGCCGCTACTTGAAGGTCTTTTTTCCGCAACTGTTGAACGATCGCGTCTATAACCTTCATGAAAATTCTTGGAGCTATGTTGAGCCCGAATGGCATAGCTCTGAATACATAAGCCCTTTGCTCCAGTCTGAAACCAAGGTAGGGGGAGAAGCAACGGGTAACTCTCTTCTTTAACAGGTCCTGCACATATTGTTCCAGATGAGGTGTCGATTTCTGGAAAATCTCCTGATCTTTGGAGGTTGTCTCTTCCACTTCCAGCCCAAACCACTGGAAATGACGCCCTGTGCCCAAGGACTGAACGCCCACCGATCCTTGAACAATTTCAGCCTTCCCTCTATAGTTAGGAAGCCAAAGTCAGAAAATGTGCAACACCCTGCTGATTGCATGTTAGAATAGTCCAACAATTCTAAATAGATTATTCAGATACAGATAAATATGAATCAACTTGTTGGACATTATAGATATGGATAGTATGGCCGCCATGACAGTTTTCAAAATGGCTGCCAATTTCTAAACTTGGTCATATTTCTGCTTCTAATTGCAATAAACTCACAATGTTGGAGTCATTTCCTATGTTTTTCATTGTGTACGAGTTGATTCTGGCATTAAGATAAACCTTGGTGTATACATTCTCCAAAAAAAGTTATTTTCAAAAAATATTTGACAAAATTTGTAGGGGTTCCTAATTCACATTGCTAAGAATTAGAACCCTCAACATACAAAATGCAATGCATGGATTTTTAAACCTAGCTTATTTTTGTAGTGAACTCGTATTGATTAAATTACTTTAATTTTGTATTGTATTTGATATTTCTTGTGTATTGGTAACGTTGTTATCTTTACTAATACAGTAATAGTAACCAGATTCGACTGTGGTTGACCTGTTACAAACTTTGTGCATCATCATGTTTCAGTTCTGTTTGGTGATCGTTTGATGTAACATATAACCTTGGAATTTAGGTGTAGTTTGATTGTATGTTTGCATGTTTAGCTGTATGTTAACTTCTGTAATTTCTTATTATGATATCTTATTTATTATTCATCAAATCTAACTATGGCTTTTGAGTTGAGGGGTTTTATGTTATAGTTTTGTTATTTTTTTTTATTTGTTATTTTTGTATACATTCACTGATTGGTCACGTGACACGTGTACCTGATGACCGCTTTTTAAACGAGAATATACAGAGTCTGATTTATGAAAAAATGAAGGCTGCTAGCAGAATTCTCACAGGAGGCTCAAAGAGTCGAGAAGAAGAAGACAGTGTAGACTGGGATAAATGCTTCATTTGCCAGGACAGTTAAAAAACAAGCAAATCAGAATCTTTACGGAAAACTACAATTGTAGGAGTGCTAACTGTAGCTGAATGTTGTAAACAAAGAGAGAAAGATAATGACTAAATATGTGAATGCATTTTCAAGAATTCAAAAATATTCTATATCTGAATATGTTCACCACATTCAATGACACAGGTCATGTTACAGTGATTTTACTCACCAAAAGGCATCAGACAAAATTAAGTCAAGTGTTCAGCCAAATCTGTCACTGATAAAGAACAAATTCCAAGCACACCAACCTTCTCAGAAACCCAACATGAGCAAAATTTTCTCAGATCTGCCCACAGCGCAATGGATTGGTCAAAATATGCTTTCTTTCAAACTGATATTGTTGGAAAAGCCGGTGTCCTTACAAATGTGGAATTTGAACACACATTTTCTAAGATGCTTAGTTTGGCACAATTTGATCCTACCATGCGCCACAGGTTTGCAGGTGTATCAGACTTGATGGCTGCTGAAGGAAAATATCACCGAAAGTGTTATGTCTTTCTGCAGAAAATATGATAAGCAATATGGAAAGAAAAGCCCATCTCCAGAAAGTATCTGCTTCAGAAATGTAATGACTGAACTGGAGAAGGAAATGGAGAAAGGACACATGTTCTTATTAAAGACTATCTGGGAACATTACAGTAAGCTTCTGTCTAAAGATTTTGGAATAGAGGCTGGAGCATACAAAGGCTACAATTTCAAGCAGAAGGTAGAACTCTATTTCAGCAGTGATAAGGTTACATTTGTTCAGCTGTTGGATGTAACGAAGCCCCTTATGATTGTGTCCTCCGGTTTCACGGATGTTGCCATGAGAACGGTTTTGGATGACTTGTCTGAAGAAGGAACCAGTTCTGAAGATGACGACATCAAACAGCACAGTCTGGATCATCATGAGGATGAGATTCTCACTTGGATATTTAGAGTAGCCATGAAGATTCACAGTGATGTTCAGCACACTCCAGGGCATGACATAATAGGTGAACTTACAACAGACAATGCAGAGGAAATTGTTCCTGAGAGTTTATACATGCTCATAAAGCTCCTCTGTGGCGGTGACAACACTGACAAGATGGATGGTGATGATGAGTACGAGGTAGAAATGAAAAACAAAGTTCTCAGTATCTGCCAGGACATTATTTTTGTGGCATCAAGAGGCAAAAAAATGACTCCCAAGCACCTTGGCCTTGGTCTTGCTCTACACCAGGCTACACGTTCAAAAGACCTGGTCAATCTCTTCCATGCAGCCGCTCACACAGTAGGGTATGATACAATCCTCCGAATTAACACAGCTATCGCAAATGATGTCATTCAACCTTTCCAAGAGAATGGATATATCATGATCCCGAGAAATTTCCTCAATGTCTCAACTACTACTGGCTATTTGAAATACTCTAATGACAATATTGACATTATCAAGGAGACATTGACTGGGTTTGGCACCTTTCACGCCAGTCAGTACATGGCCATCAGACATAAAGGATTACTGGAGACAGCAATGGATACTGTATTCAGATAAAGACTGGTCGGTCAAAGGTTCTTCACGCTCCACCTGAGATTACGGATGTCCAAGATGCACTTTCTCTGGCAATGCCTGATGGCAGACTGCGTCTACCTCAGAACAAAGCAGACCTTGGCAAGATTCTCCAGCAAGGCTTGCCACACAATGTTACGCCTGAACCAATACAAACATGCACTGTCATTGATGGAATGGCCATGATCCAGACACTAGGAAATAGGATAAACACTATGCTGTTGCTGATTATGTCAGTCACATGTTTTCCAACAGTTATTCTAGGGTTGACCTTGCCTTTGACTAGTACAGGAAGAAAACAATCAAGTCAACAGCTCGAAGTCAGAGTACGAGGCAAGAAAGCAATCAGATGAGATGTGCAAACAAGAAGTCAGTCCATAGGGCAGTGGGATATATTCATCTCCTTAGATGAAAGCAAAGCGACCTTGGCTAATTTTCTATGCCTAGAGTTAGTAAAGAAATTCCACAATCAAGAAGGAGTGGAGCTGGTAGTGAACGGAGGATTCACGGACCCTGCAAAAGGGTGGACATCGTCAGAGAGCGATGTCTCAAAGTTGTCATCTGCTGAGCATGAAGAGGCAGACACTAGGATTCTTCTCCACGTGAAGGATGCAAGTGAACAGGGATACCCACAAACTATTGTTGTGAGCCGAGACACTGATGTTCTTGTTCTCCTTCTTGCCTTTCAGCCACAGCTCAGCCACTTTCTCTGGATGAAAGTCGGAACACCTAAAAAGCAACACTTTGTTCATGTTCATTCCATCAACATCACAGATTTGCAGAGAGCATCACTTCTTGCATTTCATGCTGTGAAAGGTTCGGATAGTACAAGCCAGTTTGCTGGAATTGGGAAGTGCTCTGCATGGGCTATCTTCCAACAAAACTCACAGCTTCTGCAGAATCTCGGCAAGGAAGACTTTCCCTGAGAATGTGATTGCTGATACAGTCCTTTGTCTGCAAGCTGTATGTTCCCAATAGCCAAGAAAACTCCATCCAGAAAGTCAGGTGTGATCTATTTCTTGGCTTGGCCAAATCAATTGAGAATCTGCCTCCAACCTGTAATGCTTTGATTCTTCAAATCAGGCGCGCACATTATCAGTCCCGAATGTGGAGAAGAGCCTTGGAAGCTAAACCTCATCTTCCTGCACCTGAGGGAAGTGGGTGGAACCTGGTGGTAAAAGAAGGTAGTGAGATGCTTCAACCACAATTTATGACTGGGAAGCCAATCATTGCATTCTGTTTGGAGCTCACAACATACAAATGTCGAGCAGTTTGTGCAACTCGACGTTGCAAATGTACACATAATGGACTCAGATGCACACAAGCATGTGGATGTAAAAGCCTTTGCAGAAATGCATTTACTGTTCAAGTTCAATAGGCATTTGTGATATGTTTGTTTGTTCTTTAATGTTTCCTTCAATACACGTAGTGAGTGTTCTGCTAAGTCTATTTTTCAGATCATCAGCCCTCATTTCATTTTTACCCCATTTTCTTCATTTTCCTCATAAAACTGGCAATAATACAAATTTTTGTGCTCCAAAACAGAAATAAAGTACATAAACATGTTTCTTGGGTTGAAATATGGTGTAATAGTCACAAACATCACGAACAAAACCCATCTTAGCTTCCTAATTGTGGTAATCTTAGTTGCTGCGCTTCAGTGAGGTGTCCAGTTTTCCAAGTGCTGATACTTTGTCATCAGTTGCCACTTGGAATGCCTTTCAGAATGCCAGCTTTCCCTTTGATGTGAAGCTGCCTTTGTTGTCAGTTCCACGGATGGTATACAAACCTAGCAAAGCAGCAGACTTCTCAGATTGATTGAGTGATTGATTGATTTAAGTTTTCTTGCATCCTGACATCGAAGGTCATTGACGATGATATCATTTATCATAAATAGAGAATAAAAGAATATTGAATTAAAAATATAAAAACAAAGATGACATTACAAAAGTTAAATTTTTCAGAGGACCTGCTTCTGAAATAAATCTAAAAAATGGATTTTGAGCAAAGCGAAAAATCTATTTTTGGGTGAAATAGCCATGTCGTCCTGATGGAAGGTTCCTTTAGGTAGCTTTCTAAGGGATATTTTGCTACAGTGATACTCCCAAAGAATCAACCACAGGTCTCAAGAATTCTAACTCCTGGCACGCGTATCCTTAATATATCTTTAAAGATATCGCATAATATCAGAGGACGTATATTTTGATACGACATAGCAATCTTCACCCCGAATAGATTTAACTCTTTAAGGGGAAGACTGGCGAACGAAGGGGAGCCGTTATCAAGGTACCCAGTGGACCCCCTCCCTGTACTACTACAGCCCATCATTCCTTGTTGCATTCAAGCAGGGATAGTTGCAGATAGAGTAGTTTCAGGGTGGGGTCTTTTCATTACTTTTTTTTTTTTTTTTTTTTGAAAGAGGGGTGGTGGGTCCATCAGGACGACATGGCTATCTCACCCAAAATTAGATTTTTTGCTTTGCTCAAAATCCGTTTTTTGGGCTTGGCCATGTCGTTTTGATGGAAACTTACCAGAGAATTAACTTGAAACTACTATATCTGTGGGTTTGTACAAGTGCCTTTACTTTGAATGAGTTCCTTATATGGTCTCCTAGACCTTCATATATATGACATTACCGTTATTTGTCATATCCGCTAAGTTCGGAGCTAACTTAGGGCTTCCTGCCGCCTGCAAGGATATTGTCGACTTCGACTATAAGGATTCAAAGTTTGCATTTCAGTAGGAACACAAGGGAAACTTCTTCGAAATTACCTGGTTGTTCTTTGGAAATCCTACTAACAAGGTTTCTATTTTAAAGAAAATAGAAAGGCTCAGGAATTCTTTTATTGTAATTCTGAGGATAAAGACGCAGATACATTCTTTTGTTTTTATTTTCATAACCAAAAACAAAATATATTAATGTATCGTTAGAGGAATCTAGTCTGCATATATGAACATTCTGGTATATATATGAATATATTTTTAACCTGTAGGTGAAGAATATACATATATTAATTCATTTATTAAATGACACTCAATAATGTGAAATTAATTTGTTTGGTTTCACTTAGATGTTGGATATGCTTCAACACAGTGTACAAACGTTCACACGGCACTGGTGTTATTGGTTAGATACTGCACCTATACAGAACAGTCCATAAATCACCATAGTGATTTTTACTAAAAGGTATTACACTCAAAGGTGCTAACACCTGTTCACACGATACACTGTTGAGTCCCAAAACAGTCCACTGTTCATCACAGCACTTATCTCGTACACTTGCTTCGCATAATGTTTATAGAAGCCTCTGGATGATTTCCAACCCGTATATGAGTGGAGCCTATCAAAGTCCTGTGTTGAAAGAAGTTCAACGAAGAAGCAACTTTTCTTGGATCGATACTTGCGGGTGTACTGTCAGGATTCGCTCTGCGAATAAAGTACTGTAGGTGAGTTTCGCCCTCAGTTGTTTTGGGGATAGGTTTGATCCTGAGGTTTCGCCTCGGAAGAGCTGTCCCTCCCGTAGTCTGAAGCTCTTCGAAGATAGACCTTAATACACTCTACTGGACATAGAGAAACATCTTCCTTCAGAGGGCAGATTCTCCAAGGACCCCACCTTGTGGTGGGCAGCTCGTTTTTGGCGAGAAAGGTAGGATCAGGGAAAAGGTTCAGTTCTCCCGCTTCAGTGAACTGAATATGGCCTTCATTTCTGGATTAAGGCCACTATTTCACTAACTCTAGCCCCTGAGGCTATAGCAAACAGAAATATCACTTTCTGTGTTAGATCCTTTAGGATGCAATCCTCGTTGTTCATGTTCGAAGCGTAGTGCAAGACTTTGTCCAATGACTACGATATGGGCTTTGGAGAGGTTGCTGGTTTAAGTCTAGCGCATGCTTTCGGTATCTTATTGAAGATTTCACTTGAAAGGTCCACCTGAAAGGCATAAAGAAGAGGTCTGGTCAAAGCTGACTTACACGCTGTTATTGTGGTGGAACCCAGGCCTTGTTCGTGTAGGTGGATGAAGAAGGAGAGACAGAAATCTATTGATATTTCTGTCGGTTTCCTTGTTTTCATTATGGAAACCCAATTCTTCCAAGATGATTCATATTGTCTCCTAGCTGAATTTGACTTGTATTCTTCCATAAGTCGATCTTGTCTTTTGAGATCCCAAACATTTTCTTGGCTGCTAAGGCGAGAAAATCATGAGATGTAGGTTGCTGGTTCTCAAGGATTAAGCGTATACAGTCGACTTCTGAACCAGTTGGGATAGAACTGGGTTCGGTAGAGGAAACAGCTTCAATTTCAATGCTAGAACTAGAGGGAACCAATTGCTTCTGGGCCATTTGGGGGCCACTACTGCTGCTGTTCCTCTGAAGGATCTTAGCTTGTTGAGGACCTTCAGCAGGAGATTGGTTGGTGGGAACAGATAGATTTGACTCCATCTGTTCCAATCAAGAGACATGGTGTCTGTCGCTTCTGCTTGAGGGTACTCGTAAGGGGCTACATATCGAGGTAGTTTCTTGTTGTCGATCGTTGTGAAGAGGTCGATCTGCAGTTCTGGGACTTTTTCCAAGATGAAGGAGAATGAGTCTGCGTCTAGGAACCATTCTGTCTCTATCGGCTTTAGCCTGGATAGAGCATCCGCCGTCACATTACGGAACCCTTGCAGGTGAACTGCTGATAAGTGCCATCTCCTCTTCCTTGCCAGGAGGAAGATGGCTAGCATTACATGATTGATGTGAGGTGATCTCGAGCCTTGTCGGTTTAGACATTTTACTATCACCTCATTGTCCAAGACCAGTCTGATGTGGATTGATCTGCGAGGGGATAGTTTCTTCAACGTTGGTGCGACCAATTCCCCTGCACTTTCCTTTGTTGGAAATAGCCTCCCCATCCTTCCAGGGAGGCATCTGTGTGTATTACCACTGATGGTTGAGGTGGTTGTAAGAGAATTGTTCGTGTTAGGCTCTTGACTGTTGACCACGGCCTTACAAGCGTCCGCAATAGTGTCGGTGTCAACCTTTGTTGATCTCTTCGAGCGTTTGATGCGTATCTTCTCCAGACTCCTGACGCATCCTTTAACTGTGCTTTTAGCACTGGGCTGTCACTGCTGCGAACTGGAGAGAACCCAGTACTCTTTCCTGTTGCCGTCTTGAAATTTTCTTGAGTTTCAGTAGTCTCTTGACAGATCCCGCTATCCCTTTCCTCTTCTTCGGTGGAATGGAGACCCAGTGTGACTGCAAGTTCCAATGGATTCCTAACCATTAAAACTCCTGAGCTGGAGAAAGGCAAGACTTCTTGCGGTTGATCTTGAAGCCTAGGTGTTGCAGGAACTGGATCACCTTTGTGGCTGCTTGTAGACAGGCTGTCTTGGATGCTGCCCACACCAGCCAATCGTCCAGGTATGCCACTACCTGAATTCCTTTTAAGTGTAGTTGTTGGACAATTGTATCCGCATGTTTCGTGAATATCCTTAAGGCTATGTTTAGCCCAAAGGGCATGGCTGTGAAGAGATACTTCGTCTTCTGTAGCCTGAATCCTAGGTAGGAGGAGAGGAGGCGGCTGACTGGTAGGTGCAAGTAAGCATTTGCCAGGTCTATTGAGACTGTGTACGCCCCTTTTGGTAGAAAGGTCTTTATGTGTTGTAATGTAAGCATCCGGAACTTTTTGTTCTCGATGAACTTGTTGAGTGGAGACAAGGCTAGAATGACTCTGAGTTTGTCCGAGTCCTTCCTGGGAACACAAAACAGCCTTCCCTGGAATTTGATGGACTTCATTTTCCTTATTACCTTTTTGTTCAAGAGTTCTAAGGTATACTGTATTCTTGGAAGAAGTGAGGAAAAGGGGATGGAATTTTGTTCCATTTCCAACCGAGTCCATTCTTGATTAGGCTGTGGGCCCAGGGATCGAAGGTCCAACGATCCCGAAAGTGGAAGAGTCCCCCCTCCTACCTGGAGCCTCTCATTGCTGAGATGTTCCTGGGGATTTATTTCCGTGACCACGTCCAACTCTACCCTTTGAGGGGTTTCTTGAGGAACCTCTTTTCGAGCCTCTACCTTTGTGGGGACGAAAGGTAGTTGTGTGCCTCTCAAAGCCTGGATTAAACGCAGGCGATTGAGCTACTGGCTGTTGGAGTACCATCTGAAAGGTGGTTTGCGGCCGAGCTACCACTTGGGACACTGTGGCCATGGTCACAGTCAGAAGTTGTGCAGGTCTGCGTGGTTTCTTTGTCTTCCTGTTTTTAGGTTGTGGACCAGCGTCTGAGGATGATTTCCTCTTGGAAGACATGCCCCACTTTTGGAGAAGGTTCCTATTCTCCGTGGCTGCTTTGGCGATGACCTCCTGAACCACATTTTGTGGAAAGAGGTCCTTGCCCCAGATACATGAAGTGATCAGCTTCCTGGGTTCGTGTTTGACCGTTGCAGCGGCAAACACATGCTCTCTACAGGCCCTCCTGGACCTGACGAAGGCATACAAGTCCTTCATAAGGGTACCCATGTGAGACTTGGCTAAGACCATGTACATGTCTGGGGTATTGCTAAGGCCTGCACACATTTCCATGCAGTTCTGAAGAGATAAAGAAGCGGCTATTCTCTCTTTTGTCTCCTGTTCCCTTCTCAAAAGATGCTCCGGCAGTTTTGGAAGGTTCTCATTGAACTGCTGACCTGCTATCTCCGGATCCAGTTTAGAGACGGAGAAGGTTAGATGAACCTATTTCCACTTCTCCTCGCAAGTAGGCATGGCTAGAGATAATGGTCTACATTCTTCTAGCACTGGGCAGGGTTCGCCCGCATCGATTGCTCTCATGACACAGTCAAGAGCTTTCACTGAGAAGGGGAAAGCTCTGGAGGAAGGAGCAATGAAGGTAGGATGCCTCTCGCTCTATGCTGAGACTTTGGAGTTGGTGTATCCAGCTCCCTTTAGGGATGCTGGTTCATCCCGCAGTCTCACGTAACAATCTGGGTATGCCGAAAGGCTAGGCCAGAATTGAAGATCTTCAAGGGGTTTGGGCCCCAACTTCTCGGAGATATAGAGCTTCATGTTAAATCATGGGCATATGCTCCGTGTACCTCCAGGGGTTGGTTTCAGAGCAGTGAGGTAAATCAGAAACTCTAAGAGGCTTAGTAAAGCCTCTGGAAATGCCAGAGCATTTCCCTTCTCTTACCTCTTTCTTCGTCTCTTTGAGATCTTGCTTAACCTTCTGCTGTTCCTTGCGAAACACTGCCATCATCTGCTGAATCGACTCTAGAAGCACTTCACTCCTGCCAATTAGCAGATCCGGATGGGGAGTTGGGGCTGAAGAGGTTGACGGCACAGGTTGATATGCCGTCACGGAAAACTGAGAGTCCTCAGTTACCGTCGACATGGATCCATCTCCCTCTGTAGGTGGTTGAACCACATTTTCTTCAGGGTCTTCTTGTAGAAGGTCCTTTTTGGTGTCGGTAGACACCTCCGACATCCGTTCCTGGTGGATGTTCATGCCTTCCAGTGCCTTATTAATATCTGCATCCACTGTCAGTTGGATGAAGGGGGGCTTGACCTGTACTTGGGGCACAACTACGCTGGATTGGGCCTTAGGGAACAGATGGCACCTCAAAGCTTCATTAGGTAGGTAAGGTCCCGGAGGGTTCTTCTGGAACCCTCTTACCCACCTCCGAAGAGTTTCTCTTGCTGTATCCCTTGACTCTGTAGTGTCAGGGATATCTTCTCCAAATCCTTCAGTCATCAGGGCAGAGCAGATGGAGCAACCCTTTGGGTCTCAATACCTCAGGGATCCAGAAACGATGCAGCAGGAGGCATGACACCTGCACATCGTATGCCCACAAAAGTCCTTACTCTTGTGGTTGCAGAACATGACTGCACACTTCACCGTTGGCTCCTCCTGTAAGGAAAGAAAAGGTGAAATGATTATAGGGTTATTTATATCATCGATATAAATGCATATATTTAAAAATAGTATTGCTTACTATCATATTTAATAGCTTAGGATAGTACGCTAGAAAGGAAATAAGAAAGACATATATCTGTGTTTCCTCTCCAGGCAATTGCTGTGACCTCCGTCAATATTTTAATTTCCCTATGCGGGAAAATACAGAGTGGAATATCTCCCATACATAGAGCTGGAGTCAGTGAATATTTACGCTAACTCCTCCACTTGTATAATATTAATACTGAACGGTGATCTATAAGAATCCAGAAGATCCAAGGATTCATCAGGGTGTTGAAGGAATACTTCGCCTCAACATTTTATTCGGTCCCAACAATAGACTGTGAAAGGACACAGAGAGTATGTTAGAATTACTTGTACTACTGTATCATTGTATACTGTAGTTTTCTAACTACTGTATTATTATACTGCAGAAATACTGGCTACTGTATTGTCATATACTGTAGTTTTACTGGTATACTACCGAGGTTAGGCTAGTGCCACTGATAGGGAGAGAGAAAGAATGGAAAGGAGGATTCCATATTATTATGGTTTAGTACGATAATTGGAAGTGTAGGGGGGCTACTGCCGCCTACTGCCTCCTTCCCAGAATGAGAGTTCTAATGGAAGGGGAGGAATACATTTGATTCTAGTTTCTATCCAGCCAAAATCTTTGCTGCCGGCTGTACTGCCGGTTGCAAGGTTTGTGGATGGCAGTCCAAGAGAGGACTGAAGAATTCTCAACAGTATAATGGGTTTCCCACCGGCAGCTGTCAGGGCCGGCCCAGCCTTTCCCCCCGGAGCATTCGCTTCCGTTAGGGAAGGACATAAGAGGGAGCTGGTCGAGGCTGTAACCTAACCGCCGCTTGTCGGAACCCGGCCCGTAACTCAGTCACCCCGGCAAGCGGGGATGATTGTAAGATACTGGCCAAAGGAAAATTGTGACGACTAGGCCGGCACTAAAGGACAGAAGGAGGAGGGAAAAGGGGCTTATAGTTTACAGGGGAGAAAGGCGACAGCAAGTATGCCATCCACTTTCGGCTATAAATCAAGGAAGCATGGCTTCCTGTGTTGACGCCGTCGTGGGCAAAGGGGAATAAGAATTCCCCTGTCGGCGACATTGTCGGTTATAAGACATGTCTTATAGTCTACAAGGGAGAAAGGCGGCGGCAAGTATGCCGCCTACTTTCGGTTGTAAACTAAGGAAACATAGCTTCCTTTGCCGACAACGTCATGGGCGGCAGAGGAATCACGATTCCCCTGTCGATGACATTGTTGGCTGCAAGACAATACACCCTGAGTTACTGTCATACTTCAAAGCAGGGATACTCGGCAGCAAAGAAGATCGACGGTAAAAAACTATCCAAGTCAAGCCGGAGTTAACTACTTGTTGGCGATGACGGGAGATAGGGTTGCCGCTTGGGATGGCAGCGCTCAGGGCGAAAAAAGGTTTATCCTCTTCCCTAAAAGAGAAGCGTATCGAATTATACCAATAATTCTAGGGGATATATATATCCCCAACCGAATTAATAGAAACGATACAAGAGGTTAAACAATGGGATTAACATTACTAACGTATACCAAACGGGTTAGGTTAGCCTAACTCGAGTGAGGACCGCGGCTACAAGTGATACCACCGAGGTCCTATCGTATACGAAAGAAACATTATATTTTGGAAGAGGAAATACTATATATGTATGTGCAATCTTCACTAGTATAATTTTGCCTAACTAGCTAGAAAAGTTCTTTATAGCTAAATACCGGGAACGTCGCACTACTAACTAAATAATTGCATTTATGACGTGCGACAGCGGTCTCAAAATGGCTGTGCTCCACTTAACACATCTAAAATATGTTAATTTAACTGCAAGAAGGGAGCTGTAAATTATTCACAGGAAAGATTAAATACTCAACTTCCCAGAGGCTGAAGATGCTGGAGATTGCATGATAATATTCCAGAAAACAGTAACAACCCCAAGAGAAACGTGGGAGCCCACTTAGCTTAAATGCTACAGTTCAAAGGTATGATGGGCCGTAGTAGTACAGGGAGAGGGTCCACCTCGTACCTTGATAATAGCTCCCCTTCGTTCGCCACTCTTCCCCCTCAAAGAGTTAAATCTATTCGGGGTGAAGATTGCTATGTGTCGTATCAAAAAATACGTCCCCTGATATTATGCGATATCCTTAAAGATATATCAAGGATACTCGCGCCAGGAGTTAGAATTCTGGAGACCTGTGGTAATAGCAAAATATCCCTTAGAAAGCTACCCAAGGAACCTTCCATCAGGACGACATGGCCGAGCCCAAAAATGCTACTAGTGTTGTAAGATACATGTCCAAAAATCTCTGCAAGGATGAACCTGCCATCCTCGCCTCGAGTCTAAAACAGATATCTATATCTTTCAGTGCTATAAGTGGGGCATTCCATCAACAAATGCTTCACTGTCAAGGGTATCCAACAGTCGGTACAAGTGCATTATAATTGGGCTCAAAAGGAATAAATTACTGGTTAGTGCCAGTTTCCATCACAATGTTGATTTTCTTGCACAGCTGAGGATAACGACGAAGTCCAAAGACCAAAACATCTGTATCTGGTGAGTGGATATTGATAGCTGATGCCCCACAAGTTGTTGCATCAGTAGCATGCAGAAGGAGGTTTGTGTCTGCTTCTTCCTGCTAATTGTGAAGGTGATTGACATTTCTGTGGGTTGCCTGCCACTGACTTCTCCATGCAATAACCATCTGTTTTTCTCCTCAGCAGCCTTACTATTAAGGCATGCTACAGAAGGATATTTCATATTTACTAAAAGAAACAATTATTACTTGATCTATCATTTTCCAACTAGCATATTAATTCCAATAGTTTTATTTGAAATGCTTCTCTTATATTCTATTTACTTGCACTGTGAGTTGAATCTCATAACGTTAGGAGGAGTTTCATCCTTGTCGCCAATGCACGATATTTTATAATTTTTGGGTCTGTTGTGCTTGATTAGGAAGCGCCAATAGACAACTAGCAAAGAAACAAGGATTTCATTCTCTCTCTCTCTCTCTCTCTCTCTCTCTCTCTCTCTCTCTCTCTCTCTCTCTCTCTCTCTCTCAATATTCTATTTCATTTCGGAAGCATTATTGGATTTTTTTTAAATTACGATTATTTAACGGATTTTGAGAAGCGAAAAATCTATTTTTGGGTGAGATAGCCATGTCATCCTGATGGAAGGTTCCTTTAAGTAGCTTCCTAGGGTATATTTGACTACAGTGATATTCCAAGAGAATTAACCTTAAGGTCTAAAGAATTCTAACTCCTAGCACGAATATCCTTAAAGTTTCCTTTAAGGATATCGCAAAATATCAGAGGATGTATTTTTGACACGCCACATAGCAATCTTCACCCCAAAAGGGATTTTGACGAAGGAAAAATCTATTTCTGGGAAGAGACCTGTGACGCCCGGTGAAAAGGGTCCTTCTTTACACTTTTCTAATATAAATCTTCCAAATATACTAGAGAAAGATAAAAGCATGGAATGCAGAGGTTACTACCCTCGCGCGATCACCTTGTGGGTGTCGTGTATACAACAGGGGCGTGTGAAAACCACTATTCACAGGCTGTCTTCCACTTAGATAATCCCTTCATCAAAGGGGAGGGCCGTGACAGGCCCTAAAGAACACAGTTGGCCTACCCCACCGACACCCACTACGCACGCCCTTCAGGTCATCCTTCTGCCAGAACATATGGCTTGGCAAGGAAAAAGGGGGTGGGTCCGTACAAAACAACTGGGAAGGGTTTCACCGGGTGTCACAGGTCTCTTCCCAGAAACAGATTTTTCCTTCGTCAAAATCCCTTTTCTGGGGGTACCTGTGACGGCCGGTGAAAATGTACCAGAGAATGCCTTCTAAGCCCAATACAATAATAACATAATAAGGAGAATACAAACACCATGTAAGCCAATAATATAATACTGTAAGTAAACATAAAATTACAAACTAGCCTAAAGACATAGGGAACGTAAGGCTAAAATAATTATGAAGACAAGGAATCATCTGAGTGTCCAGTCGCAAAAGGTATCAATCTTACATGTCTAAGCATATCTAAACATTAAAGGAATGGTAAATACAATAACAGTTAAATCATAGGAATTAAACAAGGTAAATAACTTAGGGCTAACGAACCACCCAGGAGAGTGGCGACGTGGTGTGAGTGGCGGGTAGGAGGGAGGAGAGAAGAGATGGAATAAAGGAATAATCAGAGATTAATGGGGAGAGATAAGACTCCCCGCTGCAACCGTAGGGTATTTAAGGGCCTGTAAGTTCTTTAGATAGTGGCGTTTGAAAACCATAGGAGATTTCCAACCCGTATATTTTTTAAGGTCATCAAAGTCCATGTTCTGGAAGTAATTGATGGAGGTAGCTATTGACCGTACATCATGAGCATGGGGAAATGATTCCGGGTTAGCATGTTTAATGAAGTAGAGGATTTGTTGTCTGATACCTTGAATGGTCATAGTACCCCCTTGTTCCCTGACAAATAAGGGGCCAGACGAGCGGGTGGCAGATCTAGCTAAAAAAAGGTCCTGAGAGTAGTGACTGGACACAGCGAAGGATCCTGGGGAAGAGAGATAATCTTCCAAGGGGACCACCTATTTTGCGGGTCCTCATTTTTAGCTAGGAAAGCTCTGTCTGGAGAAAGCAGTACTTCGCCTGTAGGGAGGAAATCTATGTTTTCCGGGTTACGTGAGAGAGCTGCTAGTTCTGAGATTCTAGCACCTGAGGCCATAGCTGTTAGAAATAGAGTCTTTCTAAGCAGAGTGATATAAGAGCAGGTCTCATTGTCCGTGTCTGACACAAGTTTGAGGACATCGTTCAGAGACCAAGAGACTTTTTGTGGCCGACCCAAAGGTCGAAGCCTAGCACACGCTTTTGGAATAGATGAGAAATAGGAATCCGCCAGGTTAATGTTAAACCCAACAAGGAAGATCTTCTTCAAAGCTGACTTGATGGTGGTTATAGTGCTAGCTGCCAGGCCCTTGTCAAATAGGAACCTAAAAAACGAGATGGCTAAATTCGGAGTCATACGAGTATGGTCTGAATTCTTTAGGAAATCTGCTAATTTCTTAACAGCCGAATCATATTGACGAATTGTCGAGTCCCTTTTGTCCGCTTCGATGAAGAGAACGTTTTCCGGGTCAATGTTTGCGTCTTTACGAGCTGCAAACTTCATGAAGTCCACAAAGTTAGGGTTTTGGCTATCCTTGAGGAATCTGACACAATCTGTGTTTGGATTACTGGATCAGTTTGGGGAATGGAATCCGGAGGGGTCGGAGTTTCAACTCGAGGAGGAGAGGAAACCAACTGCTCTTTGGCCAGTGAGGTACTACTAAAGCCACTGCCCCCCGGAAGGAGCGTAGTTTGTGCAATACTTTCATTAGAAGATTCACTGGTGGAAATAGGTAAATCTTCCTCCAATGGTTCCAATCCAGGGTTAATGCGTCTATGGCATAAGCCTGAGGGTCCATGTTTGGTGTCACATAACACGGAAGTTTGTGATTCATCTGAGTTGCGAATAGATCTACCTGGAGGCCCGGAACCAGTCTGAGTATCCACCGGAATGAAATTATGTCCAGAGACCATTCTGATTCCAGTGGTTTCGTCTTGGATAGTGAGTCCGCTATCACATTCTGGACTCCCGCTAGGTGAGTTGCTGACAGGAACCAGTTCTTTTCTGATGTGGGTCGACCTCGGAGGAGAGAGTCTCTTCAGGGATCAAGAACACTGCCATGGCTTCGAGAACATTGATATGGAAGTGTTTCATGGCGGGTGACCAAGAGCCCTGAAACATCTGATGTTCGTAGTAACCCCCCCCCCCCCATCCACTCAGAGACGCGTCTGTATGAATTGTCACTTGTGGAGGTGGGAATTGAAGAGGAACCGATTTGGAGAGGTTCTTTGGTTCGGACCATGGCTGTAGCCTCATTTCCAAGACAGAGGGGATCTTCGAGACCTTGTCTCTTAAAGGTACTGTGGCTCTCTTTCTCCAAACTCGATTGATGTCTTTGAGTTTGGCTTTCAATAGTCGATCTGTTACTGAAGCGAATTGAAGAAGGCCGAGGATTCTTTCTAAGGCTCTTCTGGACACCTGTTTGTGTTTGAGAAAATTCTTGATCTTGGAAGCTATTTCTCTTACCTTTTTGGGAGGTAGAGACAGCTTGTGCTCTGAAAGGTCCCACTGAATGCCTAACCATTCGAAGTGGTCTGATGGTAGTAGGCGGGATTTTTGGAGATTGACCCGAAATCCCAGGTTGGCGAGAAAACGAAGTACTTTCTTCGTAGCTCTGTTGCATTCCTGGGCCGACCGAGCCCAAATGAGCCAATCGTCCAGATAAGCCACGATCTGAATCCCTTGGTTCCTGAGTTGTTCTAACACTGTCTCTCCCAGTTTCGTGAATATCCTGGGTGCAATGTTGAGGCCGAAGGGCATGACTTTGAACGCAACGGCTTTCCTGCCTAGACGGAAACCTAGGTAAGGAGGGAAGTTTCGAGCTATTGGTACGTGATAATAGGTGTCAGTAAGATCAATAGAGGTGGTGACGGCCCCACAGGGAAGTAAGGTCCGTACCTGAGAGATAGTCAACATCCGGAACCTGTCGCAGAGGATGTAAGAATTTAGCTTTGACAAGTCCAGGACCACTCTCAATGCCGACGAGCCTTTCTTCGGAACTGTGAACAGGCGGCCTTGGAACTTCAGCGATCAAACCCATTTGATTGCTTTTTTCTTTAGTAACTCTGTGGTGTACTCTCTCAGTATGGTAGTGGGTTTCTGGAAGAAGGCCACTGGTGGAGGAGGAGAACCTTGTGACCATTTCCACCCCAAACCTTTGGAGACTATGCTGTGAGCCCACGGACTGAAGGTCCAATGGTCTCGAAAGTGGTAAAGTCTCCCCCCTACCGGGACTATATCATTGCGAGGGAGTGAATCTAGGTCCTTTCCCTCCTCGAGCACCCCTTGTCCTAGATCCGCCTCGTTGACGGAACTGTCCTCTACCCCTGTAGCTACCTCTCTGGTGTCCACGAAAGGGACCTGAGGGTTCGTAGCTAGGGTTGTATGCGGGTGAGGGCATCCAAACGGGGTTGGGTTGGGTACCTGGGGGAGCAGTGAGGTAGACCACCTGTTGAGGGTGATTCGGTTGTAGAGTCGACGAAGCAGCGGGAGACTGTGATGACGAGTGGGTAACAGACGATTGATGGTAGTGACCTCGGCTCGTCTTGTAAGGAGCAAATCTCTGTTTCTTCCTGAAGAAGGTTTGCTTTTTTTGAGCTTCAACCTTCCTTTTGGCAGTGCGGCCCCACCTCGATAGCAAATTTTGGTTTGCTCTCGCAGCGTCTTGTAGAACCTTGTTCACCTCCTCCTGAGGAAAAAGGTTCTTACCCCAGCAGGGGGAAGCTATCAGTCTGTTCGGTTCATGCCTGATCGAGGCCTCAGATAGAACGTGTTTCCTGCAACTAACCCGAGCCGAACAAAACTCGTGTAGGTCGATTTGGAAGGACAGAGACAGGTTCTTTGTGAATACCCGGAACAAGGTCTCAGTCGGATAAAGCGAGGCTAGAGACTCCACGGAGGTAATGGATTGGAGAGACCTAGCTGACCTATTCCGTGCCTCAAACTCAGTCTTGAGAAGATTTTCCGGTAATTTGGGAAGCTTCTCGGAAAACAGATTAGAGGCGCAGTCTGGGTCTAACTTCCCTACTGTGAAAGTAGAGGGGGCATCATCCCAGATAGTAGCGGTACTCGGGATGAGCATGGAGGTGGGGTCTGTCTCTTTAAGAGCCGGCATGGCAGAACCTTCTTTGATAGCTTGAAAAGTAAGACCTGCCACTTTATTTGTAATAGGCAAGGTAATAACGGGAGAAGCTGTAAATATGGTGTAGGCTCCTTTGTGTGGGGTGAGCTTGGAATTACAGTGAACCCTCGTTTATCGCGGTAGATAGGTTCCAGTCGCGGCCGCGATAGGTGAAAATCCGCGAAGTAGTGACACCATATTTACCTATTTATTCAACATGTATATTCAGACTTTTAAAACCTTCCCTTGTACGTAGTACTGTTAACAAACTACCCTTTAATGTACAGAACACTTAATGAATGTACTACAGTACCCTAAACTAAAACAGGCACAAATATTAAAGGTGATTTTATATCATGCATTTCCTAAACATGCTAAAAAGCACGATAAAAAATGGCAACCAATGTTTTGTTTACATTTATCTCTGATCATAATGTAGAAACAAACTGGAGGTAGAGCTTTGCTTATTACCCAGACATATTTCCCATACTTTTCCCTTAGAACTACATCACATCTTCCTACTTTAGATATATATATATATATATATATATATATATATATATATATATATATATATATATATATATATATATATATATATATATGTATACACATATACATACCTACATATATACATAAATACATGCATACATATATATATATATATATATATATATATATATATATATATATATATATATACTGTATATATATGGGTTATGGAAAAAATCCGCGAAGTGGTGAATCCGCGATGGTCGAACCGCGAAGTAGCGAGGGTTCACTGTAGTGCACCCCCAGTCCGACAACGTCCTGGCCCAGAGAGCTTGGGCCTGCTCTTTAGGAAATATTACCGTTTCCTTCGGTACCTTGTCTAACCTAACCAAGGCATGTTCTTTCAATCGGATGAAGCCGTTGAATGGGAATTCTAGTCCCGGAGGGTAAAATTCTAGGTCCTCTAGAGGGCGGGTGCCTATGCCCTCCAGAGTTATGGCACCATCTATATATGGAGCATGTAAGGCAAACCTCCAAGGGTTGTTTTTATCGAAGGGGGGTAACTTCGATGCGTCTGGGACTGAAGGAGGAGGCATCTGAGTTCCTGAACGGATCAGATTCGCCACCATATCTTTGAGCTCCGTCATAGCTCCTTGGTTTGCCCTAGAATGTTGTTGTAGATGCTGTTGTATCTGCTCTTTCACAATATCCCTGACCATGGTGGCGGATAAGGCGGGCTCCCGAGCCCGATCCGCTGACGAAGCCCTGGACTTAGCGAACTTCGTCTTTTTAGTAATCACGGTTTTAGGTAAAGTAATATGAACATCAGGATCCTTTGAGGGTCCCGGGACCGGTGACACTGATAATGGCAAAGCTGAAGGCTTAAAGGTACGTAGTGGCTTCACCTTGGATCGTACAGGAACGGAGGGACCTCGAGGAGAAGCCGTAGGTTTATCAAAGCCATGAAAGGAAGCAGTAGAGGAAGGAGTGAGGGATGAAAGGGGGTCCACCAACTCATCACCACCTACCTGCTCATCCATGGGTTCGTCGTCCAGATCTAGAAAGGACGCGTCCTCCGTCAATAAAACCTCTTCCTCCGTTAGAATGGTTGCTCTAACCGCCTCAATGAACGGGGCCGCTGTCTCCGGTGGAACTGCTGCAGTAGTAGAGCCCGGGAATAGGCGAGAAGCCATGTCTCCATCAAGGAGATAGGGTGCGCCAGACGGCGCATTCCTCCCAAAACCTGACACCCACGGACGGAGAGTAGCTCTTGCCTCCCGGAGAGATTCATCATCAGCCTGAAAGAGGAGAGGGGATTAATGATGAAGCAATAATCGATGTAAATATATAAAGACCAATTAATTCATCGTAAAGGATATTAACAGGAACAAACTAGAACCAACTTACATCCTCGCTCAGGGAGTAGGGATGACAGCTCATAGCAGAGCGTGCATGACTCCTGGAACCATACCATGTAGGGGGCTTGTCCCGGTTCCTGAGAGAAGGATATGGCGCAATGTGCATGGGACCGGCATAGATCATGGCCCAGGGAATCAATAAAGGCAGCGGAGCAGCCCTTGGCAGCGCAGTGGACTTTCTGTAAAAGAAAGAAGACATAAGTCTGGATGTTCCTTGAGACTCTGGTCAGTGACAGATGAATCAACAGAAACAAATAAATTTAATTATGTGTGAGTAATATATTAGCTAACAAATTAATATATTAACAAGCAGTAACCACGTAACATGCAACTATAAACCTCATCGGTAAAAAATTGTTAACTCCGGTTCTGATCGTCTGATTGATCTGCGTTTGTACCGGAGATCCGGTGACAAAGGTCCGTCATCGTGAAATCGTGAACCTCAGCGGTACGATAATATTAACCTCAATGCTGATCGTCTGTATTATCTCCAGTGAAGCCGGAGATTCGATGAAAAAAGGACCGTAATAATGTAATTGTGATCAATCATGACAAAGGTTCGTGTGCAAAAGGCCGCAGCCGGAGTCTGAGTGCCGGATTTCACCGTTGCACTCCAAATATCTGACTAGTTCTCACCCAATGAGTATCCATTATAGTGGAGTATAACTCAAGGCGGAGCTAAGGGTGTCGGCATAAAGCGATCCCAAATAATGACTCATACACCAACGTAACCTATTAATAGTGCTAGCTATATTAACAGTAACCACATCAATAAAACGTGAATATCATTAAACGTAATATCATCAACCCGGAGAATAAGAGGAGGCAGGTATAACTCGTGATCGTATAAAACGGAAAACGGGAAATCCACGTCCCCTACTCGAGCTTAATAAAGAAAACGAGAGAAGGGGTAACTCGTAACTGTAGTAACAGAAAACGAGCACTCTATGCTCACGCTCTCAAGGTTACATAATAAAGAACCAAAATCACACAATAATATGATAAGAATAATGATAAAATTGTAATAACCAAGAACGAAGAATAACGACAACGTAACAAATAAACATAAAGATACAGTCTACAACGAGCACCTTTCTGAGGCGTGTACATAACTATAACAAAGACTAGATCGATATTCTTCGTAGGTCCAAATTGGACTTGTTAGCAAATAAATACCATAGTAAAAACCAATAATAAATAATGATAATAATATTGGTCATAAAACGTAAGTGATATAACCTAGATGACAGAGTACCAGATGGGCAATATTAACTTGAAAAACTACCGAAGCGAACAAAACCAAAATGGCTGCCGATACCGAGGCAGGCCAACCGCTTCCAAAACTAAAATCCACAATACTGGAAAAAGAACAAATGCCCGGTACTGAAATAAACTGTCAAAACAATCTATGGTACTTAACATTGGTAAAGGTGAAGTAGCAACGTCAGTCATGTTGAATTAACGACAATCACTTGCAAAAAACACCGAACAAAACAATTAACGACTTAGCGGGCAAGTCCAAAAACAGAAGGATGACCTGGAGGGCGCGCGTAGTAGGTGTCGGTGGGGTAGTCCAACTGTGTTCTCTAGGGCCTGTCACGGCCCTCCCCTTTGATGAAGGGATTATCTAAATGGAAGACAGCCTGTGAATAGTGGTTTTCACATGCCCCTGTTGTAAACACGACACCCACAAGGTGATCGCGCGAGGGTAGTAACCTCTGCATTCCATGCTTTATCTTTCTCTAGTATATTTGGAAGATTTATATTAGAAAAGTGTAAAGAAGGACCCTTTTCACCGGCCATCACAGGTCCCCCAGAAATAGCGTTTACGCTTCGAGGGTTAAAGTGGCAAAAAAACGAAGGGGAGCCGTTATTAAGGTACCTTTCCTTTGTTACTACCTGAGTATCTAGATGGCGCCATTATCGCCGCCATGTTTATTTCTTGTAGTGTTGAGCAAGGTGCTACAGATACAGTAGTTTCGAGAGGGATCCTGCCAAGGCCTTTTCATAAAAGGAGGGCGGGTCCATCAGGACGACATGGCTATCTCACCCAAAAATAGATTTTTGGTCTCAGGCCATGTCGTCCTGATGGAAGTTTACCAGAGCATTAATGTATCTCTGGATTTCCAATTGTGCCTTAACCTCAAGACAATATTTCCTTGGTCGCTCAGACCTTGGAGACATAAGACGTTACCGTTATACGTCATTACTTCTAATCATGAACTATGTTAGTGCTTCCTGCCCCCTGCAGGGAAGAGTCATACCAGACTCAGGAAAAGTCTCGAAGTTTGCATATTCCATATGAACAAACCTAGCAACAAAAGGGATACAGGTTTCGCAGTATACCCAGTCAGTCGAAGTTTGTATTCCTAATACGAACAAAGGCTTACATAAGCCACTATGGCATCCCAGGCCTACAGGTTTAACTGTATGCAACAACAGATAAGTTTGTATCCGTGTAGAAACAAGGCATACATAGGCGAAAAAGGTTTGTATACATGTAAGAACAAAGTTATTTCAGTTGTTCTCATGTAAATATGCAGATTAAAAGGAAATAATTAAATAAGGCTCACACAAATCTTTATTCATTTAAATTTCGGGCAAAATAAGATGCAAATACCAATCAATTATTTATTGGTAATCAGTAAATAGTAATTTAACATACATTTTATGGTAAAAAAAAAAATGCTAGTAAATAACAAGAAACATCAAAATGTAGAAAAAATCAGAAATACTTGTTTCACCTGAAAGGAAACGATAGTTAATGCCACCAAACTGAAAATTTAATAAATTTTCTAAAATACATTTCTAAGAATGACTGTCTTTTCACATTGTGTAAAGAACACATGGCACAAGTGTTAACTCAATGTTTCTTCACCTTCAGTAACTGGAACAGTTCATAGTGTCACCTTGGTGACACTTCACTTAACATGTTGCACTGTAAGGTGTCAACACGCACACCCTATACATGACAGTCCCAATTAATTCACTGTTCCTCGTAGCACTAAGCGACAGGCTTTAGTACACTACCTGCCGCCACCACATACCTTTTTAATTCTTGCACTTGCTTCGCGTAGTGTTTGAAAAACACTCTGGATGACTTCCATCCAGTATAGGAGCGAAGACGCTCAAAATCCATGTATAGGAAAAAGTGACAAAGCAATTTTTCTAGGATCGTGACCTGCGGGTGTACAGTCAGGATCCACTCAGCGAATGAAGTAGGTGATCTTCGCCCTAGTTATTTTAGAGACAAATTTGAGCCCAATGTTTCTCCTTTAAAGAGCTGTCCTCCCCTGAAGTCTGAAGTTCTACGAAGATAGACCTTTAGACACTCTACTGGACACAGCGAGAACATCTTCCTTCAGAGGGCAGATTCTCCAGGGACCCCACCTCTTGGTAGGTAGCTCATTCTTGGCGAGAAACGTCGGGTCAGGAAAAAGATTCAGTTCTCCCACTTCCGTGAACTGAATATGGCCCTCACTGTTGAGGCAAAGTGTAGAACCTTATCCAAGGACCATGAGATGGGCTTCGGAGGTGTTGCAGGCCTAAGTCTAGTACAGGCCTTAGGGATCTTGTTAAAGATTTCATTGGATAAGTCTACTTGGAAGGCATAAAGCAAAGGTCTAGCCAAGGCATATTTACACGTTGTTATCGTGTTGGCTGCTAAACCTTGTTCATGAAGGTGAATAAAGAAGGATAAACAGAAATCTGTTGAGATCTCTTTAGTCTTCTTGCCTTGACAAAAGCAACCCATTTCTTACAAGACGACTCATATTGCCTTCTGGTAGATTTAGATTTAGATTCTTTTAAGAAGTCTATACTATCTTTCGGGATCCCAAGCCTTTTCTTAACTGCTAGGGAGAGAAAATCATGAGATGAAGGTCTTGGATTTTCTGTAATGAAGCGAAGACAGTCGACTTCTGTACTTGTTGAGTCAGAACTGGGTCCGGCAGAGGGAACAGCCTCAGCTGCAATTCCAATACTAGAGGGAACCAGTTGCTCATGGGCCACTTGGGAGCCACTAGAGCTGCTGTTCCCTGAAAAGATCTCAGCTTGTTGAGGACCTTCAACAAAAGGTTGGTTGGAGTGAACAGGTAAATCCTGGTCCATCTGTTCCAATCGAGGAACATGGCGTCCACCGCTTCCGCTACAGGGTCCTTGTATGGGGCCACATAAGTTAGCTTCTTGTTGTTGCTCATCGCGAAGAAGTCGATCTGCAGTTCTGGGACTTGACGTAAGATGAAGGAGAATGATCCTAAGTCAAGGACCATTCTGACCCTATCGGCGTGAGCCTGGATAGAGCGTCCGACGTCACATTGCGGACCCCTTGAAGGTGAACTGCTGATAAGTGCCATCTCTTCTTTTCTGCCAAACGGAAGATGGCCAACATCACATGGTTGATTTGAGGTGAAATCGAACCTTGACGATTCAAACATCTCATTATCACCTCGCTGTCCAGAATCAGTCTTATGTGGACTGAATGGCGACGGGACAATTTCTTAAGCGTGAGGAAAACTGCCATAGCCTCCAAAATGTTGATGTGGAAGGTCTTGAATAGAGAGGACCAAGTCCCTTGGACTTTCCGTTGGTGAGAGTGACCTCCCCATCCTTCCTTTGGTGCATCCGTGTGGATGATAACCGAAGGTGGAGGTGGTTGCAAAGGCACCGACCTCTTCAGGTTCTTGGCCTTCAACCATGGCTTGAGAAGTGATCGTAGTCGAGTCGATATCGGTCTTCTTAGATCTCTTCGAGCGTTTGATGCGTATCTTCTCCAGACTCCTGAGGCATCCTTTAACTGTGCTCTTAGCACGGGGTCTGTCACTGATGCAAACTGAAGGGAGCCCAGCACTCTCTCCTGTTGGCGTCTTGACATCCAGTCAGACTTCAGAAGTCTCTTGACAGATCCCACTATCTATCTCCTCTTCTTTAATGGAATGGAGAGGCAGTGTAACTGTAAGTTCCAATGTATTCCAAGCCATTAAAACTCCTGAGCTGGAGATAGTCGAGACTTTTTGATGTTGACCTTCAATCCCAGAGGTTCCAGGATCTGGATCACTTTCTTGGATGCTTGCATGCATTCCGTCTCGGATGCTGCTCACACCAGCCAGTCGTCCAGGTAGGCTACCACCTGGACACCTTCTAGGCATAGTTGTTGAACGACTGCATGTGCAAGCTGTGTAAAGATCCTTGGGGCTATGTTTAGTCCGAAGGGCATGGCTCTGAAGACGTACTTCTTTTTCTGTAGCCTGAATCCTAGGTAGGAGGAAAGTTGGCGATTGATTGGAATGTACCAATAGGCATCTGCCATGTCTATGGAGACTGTGTATGCCCATTTTGGCAGCAGGATCCTTATGTGTTGAAGGGTCAGCATCCTGAACTTGTAGTTTACTATGAACTTGTTGAGTGGCGACAAGTCCAGAATGACTCTGAGTTTGTCTGAGTTCTTCTTGGGAACACAAAACAGCCTTCCTTGGAATTTGATGGACTTTGCCCTCCTTATTACCCGTTTGCTCAAGAGTTCTTGGGTATATTCTTCCAGAACGGGGGTGGAGTGTTGAAAGAATTGAGGAAATGATGGTGGAGCTGTCTTCCAGCTCCAGCCTAGTCCGTTCTTGATCAGGCTGTGGGCCCAGGGATCGAAGGTCCAGCGATCCCGAAATGAATGGAGTCTTCCTCCTACCGAAAGCATCTCATTGCTTCGGTTGTCCAGAGGACTTGCCTCCTTGACTGCGCCCTACCCTACCTCCTCTTCCTCTTGAAGAGCATCTAGAGGAACCTCTATATGACCCTCAACCTTTAGGGCGAAAGGTAGTGGTCTGCCTCTCATAGGCGGTAGTAAAGGCTGGTGACTGGATCACCACCTGCTGGGGTACCATCTGGTAGGTGGGTTGGGGTTGTGCCACCATCTGGGGCACCGAAGTCATGGGAAGTTGTTGTTGTTGCTGTCTGGCGGGGCGAGAGGGCAACCTTGGCCTCTTTGTCTTCCTTTTTGGTTGGGGTCCCTCATCCGGGGAAGACTTCCTTTTAGACGACATACCCCACTTTTGGAGAAGATTCCTGTTCTCCGTGTCAGCCTAGTCGACTATTTCCTTGACCACTTCGCTCGGGAAGAGGTCCTTTCCCCAGATATTGGAAGATATCAACTTCCTGGTTTCGTGCTTCACCGCAGCCGAAGCAAACACGAACTCCCTACAAGCCCTTCTGGCCCTAACGAAGCCATACAGGTCCTTGACTAGTGTTGCCAAGTGTGTCTTGGCCACGACCATAAACATATCTGGGGTTCTATGGTCGCTTGCCATTGCCTCCAAGGTGGTCTGGAGGGATAGAGATGCAGCAAGCCTTTCTTTTGTCTCTTGCTCTCTGCGCAAGAGAAAATCAGACAACTTAGGGAGGTTTTCACTGAACTGGCATCCAGCAATATCCACCTCCAACTTCCCGACTGAGAAGGTAAGGTGTATTTCCTTCCAGTCCTTATGGTCTGTAGGCAGAGCTAGGGATAAGGGTCTACACTCCTCAAGTGTAGGACAAGGTTTCCCTGCTTCTACTGCCTTCATCACTGGCTTGAACCCCTTTTCCGTAAAGGGAAAGGGCAGTGTAGCTGGAGCAAGAAAGGAAGGGTGTTTCTTACTCAGGGCTGGCACCTTAAGAGTTAGTGAAGTCCCTGTCCTTCAAACTGCAAGCCATTAAAGCCTGAGCTTTTCCATGGTCAAGAACTATGACCTCTTTCGGCTCTTGTCTCCACTTTAGACACAGGTTCCGCCTTCAGACAGACGAAGCAGTCTGGATAAGAATCAAAGCTGGGCCAAAAGTCGACATCTTCGATGAGGACGGATCCCAGCTTTTCTGAAATGAATATCTTCCCGTTTGTGATTGGCATGTACTCTGCATGCCTCCACGGGTTTACGTCAGAACATGAAGGAAGGTCCTTCAAGTTGAGTCTCTTGTGAGACCCACGGGATGCTGCAAGCTGATGTATCTCCTTCCTCAATGCAGCTTCCCTTTCTTCACTCTGCTTCTGAAACCTCTCCATCATTGACATGAGAGTAGACAGAGTCTTCCCCATATCATCAGGTGGAGGAGCAGAGGACATAGAGGGCACTGGTTCTGGGGCTGGAACCGACGAAACGGAAACCGATTCGACTTCATCCTCTTCGGTTTCAGGAGTCAAGGTAGACTTCTCTTCCTGACCTTCCGCAAGAAGGTCCTTCTCAGTGTCTTCTGACACTTCTGACATCCTCTCGTCTAGATGGATGTCCTTCATCGCAAATAGACATCCGTATCTACGGAAATCTGGACGCAAGGGATCTCAGGGTGAGGCTGTGGTATGATGGTATCCGCAGATGCCTTAGGGAACAGATAGGCCCGCATCCGCTCATTCGGAAGGTAAGGCCGCGTGGCGTTCTTCTGGAACCCACAGACCCATGTATGCAGCGTACTCCGTACTGCATCCCTTGACTCCGTTGTCTTGGGGTCATCAAAGGCCTCAGTAACCAAGGCTTTGCAAACGTTACATACCTGGGGGTCCCAATACTTAAGAGGTCCCTTGGGGATGGAACAGTGGGAGTGCGCCCTGCACTCCTTGCTCCTGACGTTACAGAAGACGCTGCGGCACTTAGGGTGGTCCTCCTGTAAAGAGAAGAAAACAAAATGAGTATATGGTAGTTCATCTCACTTGATAAACTATATAAATATTATCAATATTATTTTTGCATTTTATTGCATATAGCGTAGGATAGGTAAGCTAGAAATGAATTAGGAAAGACACATACATGTGTTTCCTGCCCAGCCAATTGCTGTGACTTCCCTCAAAATTAAAGCCTAGTGTTATCCTATTCAGGAGGCCCATTGGAAGAGTTCTACCCTGAAAGGATAGATAAGTGTAAATTAACACCAACTTCCAAAAGGTTTAAAAATGAGGGTCATTTGTAACTGATCATCTATCAGTGTATGGAAAGAAAATTCCTTTCCTTATATAGTATGGTCTCAACAATAGACTGTGCATGGACACACAAGAGTATGTTGGAAAATTTAACTACTGTATACTTCATACTATAGTTTTCTGTTTGCGTATGATCTGTACTGCAAATATAATGGCTACTGCATAGACATATACTGTAGTTCTAGCCGGCATGTTGCCGGCAAGGCTAGCACCTGAGGCAGTTCAGCCGGCACATCTCCGGCTGAGATAGTTGCTGGCAGCCCGCCGGTTGCCGGCGGCTTGCCGGCTGTCGGCAAACTAGTCCAGCCGGCGTCTTGTCGGACAGGGTAGTAGCCGGCAGTCTGAACCCGGCTGGCCCTTGCTGGCCAAGTCAGTTGTGCCGATGGCTCGTTGGCTGCCCGAGCACAAGTCCAGCCAGCACCTTACCGGCTAGGGTAGTGGCCAGCAGCTGCCGGTTAGATTAGTACCCAGCGGCACTAGCCGAAAGAGAGAGAGAAAGCAAGGAGTGAAGGATGATGTAAGAGCTATGTCTTACTGCCTTCCTCCAAAATGAGGGTTCAAATGGAAGGGGAGAATGTATTGTTCAGGCTTCCATCCATCCACAACCATTGCCAGTCTCTGCCGGCCAGAGGTTTGTGAATGGCAGTCCAAGAGAGGACTGAAGAACACTCTACAGTAAAGGGATCCTCTGCCGGCACCCGGCCCAGCCGGCACAGCTCTCCCGGAGCCTTGCGTCCATAAGGGAAAGCTGAGCGACTAGGCCACTACAAGCAGAAGTCCGAGCTGGCCCTACAACCTTCCGGCAAGCGTTGAGATTGTAGGACAACGGCCAAAGGGTTGCGATGGCTAGGCCATCACTAAAGGACAGAGGGGGGAGGAAAAAGGGTCCTGTAAGAGGTGTGGAAGGAGCCGGCAACCCACACCCTATAGAAACTCTGTTCCAGTATCGGCGCCATCCTAAGCAGCAGGAGAATATCTATTCTCCAGCCTAGGGTCTGCCAATACAGTTAAGGGGCCGGCAGCAATCTTGCCGCCACCCCTAAACAAGAGAGAAACAGTGTTCCAGTGCCGGCACCATCCTAGGCGGCAGAAAAATGTCTATTCTTCAGCCTAGGGTCTGCAAGCACAGGACTAGTCTACTAGACCACAGGGAGAAGGTGGCAATATCATATAACCCCTTAAGGTGCGGTCTAGGGAGGTCTAGCCTCCTATGCCGGCAGCATAATCCGACAGGGGAAGGACTATTCACCCTGCCAGCCAGCTGCCGGCACAAGACTATCTACTACTCTTGAGGTTCTGACCGAAACCCAAAACCTGCCATCTGCGGCTAAGGGAAGAGACAGAAAACCCTAGCCTAGTCCTGCCTGAATGACAACTCGAGGCACAACCAACTAGGGTTGTAGCCTAAGGCTACACTCAGAGGGAAGGAGGGATTACCCTTAAATCTCCACTGAAGACAAGTATCGCTTTATATAATAATTCTAGGAGATATCTATCTCCGCCTGAATTGATAAAACGATACACGAGGGTAACCAGGGAACATGTATGAAAGTATACTAAAGCCACTAAGCTAGTAGCCCAGTGGCAGCGAGAATCGACTACTTAAATCACCGAAACTCTCTCGTATACTATCTTAGAAGAGGAAATTTATTATGCAATCAATATATCTCACATGTATAAATTGCCTATATATAGCTTCATTTAACTTGAATAACACAAGGAATGTCTATTATATCATGCATGAAAGTAAACTGAAACGCCTAGGCTAGGAAGCCTAGCGTAAGCAAGGTTCGGTTACCTAAATCGCCGAAACTATTACGAATACTATCGGCATAATATAAATAACTCCTAGCAATAAAGACTAAATAGCTATTATTATTTATGCTATTTATACCGGGAAAGTCGTTCTGGCTAACTAAATAACTCAAGCGTTACGAACGACAGTGCCAATGATGCCTCTGGTTCAGGCAACAGCTCTTCCACTAAGTTTAACTTATATTGACTTAATTTCGCTGTGAGGCAAAAGCTAAAATTTATACAATGTAAAGATCAAATACTCAACTTTCCAGAGGCAGAAGAGGCTGGAGATTGCATGATAAATCCAAAATAATCCAAGGTAATGAGAGAGCAACTGAGAAAATCACCAAGCGAGATCGCTACAGATAAAAGAATGGCGGCGACGATGGCGCCATCTAGATACTCAGATAGTAACAAAGGAAAAGTACCTTAATAACAGCTCCGCTTCGTTTTTTTGCCACTTTCCCCCTCGTAGCGTAAACGCTATTCGGGGTGAAGATCCCTATGTGGCGTGTCAAGAATACGTCCTCTGATATTATGCGATATCCTTAAAGGAAACTTTAAGGCTATTCGCGCCAGGCGTTAGAATTCTGGAGACCTTAAGGTTAATTCTCTGGGAATATCACTGTAGTCAAATATACCCTAGGAAGCTACTTAAAGGAACCTTCCATCATGATGACATGGCCTGAGCTCAAAAAAAATAGTTAATTGCCCTTTAATAAAACATTTACAGTATGTGCTTTTGTTTTAAATTTCAAGTGTATTTTATCAATCTAAGAATTTTGGGTGCCGTGATCAGATCAGCTGATCTGATCACGTCACCCAAAATACTTATTGATAAAATACACCAGAAATTTTAAAACAAAGGTACATAAATGTTTTATTAAAGCTCTATTAACTATCTAAATAATTGTAATTTTCAAGAATGCAATAATGCTTCAGAAACTAATTGAATATGAGAGAGAGAGAGAGAGAGAGAGAGAGAGAGAGAGAGAGAGAGAGAGAGAGAGAGAGAGAGAGAGAGAGAGAGAGGAGAGAGAGAGAGAGAGAGATATTACCTGTTGAAAAGTAATCGAATGCAAGGTTTTTGTTTATCTATTTGAAAGACACAATTATCATCAAGATATTAAAGTTTTTAGTTTATAAAACGGATTTTGAGCGAAGCGAAAAATCTATTTTTGGGTAAGATGGCCATGTCGTCCTGATGGAAGTTCCTCTAAGGTAGCTTCCTAGGGTATATTACAACTACGGCGATATTCCCAGAGAATTTACCTTAAGGTACCCAGAATTCTAACTCCTGGAGCGAATATCCCTAATAAAAGAGCCAGGGATATCGTATAAATCAGAGGACGTATTCTTGACATGCCACATGGCAATCTGTACCCTGAACAGAGTTAACACTTCGTAGGGGTCAAATGGCAAGAAAACGAAAACGAGAAAGAAAAGGGGAGAGCCGTTCATAAGGCCCTCTCTTCTCCCGTTTCGTAAGCGTGCCCTGCGCCGATTCTGGCGCCATCTGCATTCCTTGTAGCGAAACACGAGGTGCTACAGATACTGTATGTAGGGAGGGGTCCTACGGCCCTTTCATTGAAAGGGAAGGGCGGGTCCATCAGGACGACATGGCCATCTTACCCAAAAATAGATTTTTCGCTTCGCTCAAAATCCGTTTTTTGGGCTCAAGCCATGTCGTCCTGATGGAAGTATACCAGAGCATTACTGTATCTGTGGATTCTCAAAATGTGCCGTACTCCTCAGAAGTATTTCCCCCAGTCGACGCGACCTAGAGACCTAAGATGTTACTGTCATACATCTTTTCAACTAATCATAAACCATGATAGAGCTTCCTGCCCCCAACAGGGAAGAGTCTTACTAGACTCTGGGAAAGTCTCGAAGAGTACATATATCTAAGTATGAACCCCAGGCAAGCGAGTATAGTGGTCTCACCCCATACTAGGTAAAGCGAAGTTCGAAAAGAATCACTGTGTCAATATGAAATATCGACCAGTCCTCCGCTCAAAACACGTATTGGACAAAGGTTTATATCCGCTTAGGAGGAAACTCGTAAATCCGCCACCATCCCTTTATGGGATGGAGTCCTCCAGCTAAGGGAAAGCATAAACCAATGCAATATAGCTTGCATAAGGGAACATTCTATTAGAATTATCCCCGGGTAAATATACATAGAATGAATGCTCACAGGTGAAGGAGACGCAAGGTTCTCAAGAACCAGTTTATTGACAGACAATAAACAAACAGGTTAACCACACTCATATATATATATATATATCTATATATAAGAGGAGGATAACTAAAACTTTAAGCATAAGTATGATAGTAAACAGAAACTTGTTTGTCTGAAAGAAAAACATTGGAGCCACTTTTAAGATACCAAAGTATCAAAGTCAAAAGTCTGTTTTACTAATCAGTCACATTAGCGTTAGAAACGCTTGGCACGCATGTTTGCACTTATGCTGGGTTCACCTTTGAAAGTGGAACAGTCAACGTGGGTCACCCAGTACCCTCACATAGTTTGTAGTACAACATGTGACTACATACTCACCCTGGAATTAATTGTCCCAATTAAGCTACTGTTCCTCGCAGAGTTAAACAGCAGGGTTAACGACGCAACCCACTGCTACCACAGAACCTCTTAGTTGCTGCACTTGCTTCGCATAGTGACGAAAGAACACTCTGGAAGACTTCCAGCCAGTGTACGAACGAAGATGTTCAAAATCCCTACAACTAAAGAAGTTTAAGGAGAAGCAACTTTCCTCGGATCGTGACCTGTGGGTGAACAGTCAGGATCCGCTCTGCGAATAAGATATGTGATTTTCGCCCTGAGTTGTTTCAGTGATAAATTTTGAGCCTGACGTTTCTCCCCTGGCCAGTTGGCCACCCTTGAAGTCTGAAGTTCTACGAAGATAGACCTTTAGGCATTCTACTGGACATAGAGATGCATCTTCTTTCAGAGGGCAGATTCTTCAGGGACCCCACCTGATGGTGGGTAACTCGTTCTTGGTGAGAAACGTAGGATCCGGAAATAGGTTCAGTTCACCCATCCAGGAACTGAACACGACCTTCCTCTCTCGAGAGGGGTATGATCTCACTAACCCTGGCCCCGGACGCGAGTGCAAAAAGGAGGATAACTTATGGGTCAAATCCTTTAACGCACACTCCTTATTGTTCAACAGCGAAGCAAAATGAAGAACTTTTCTAAAGACCATGAATTGGGCTTTGGAGGTGCTAAAGGTCTGAGCCTAGCGCAGGCTTTCGGAACTTTTATAAAAGATCTCGTTAGCGAGGTCGACCTGGAAGGCATATAGAATGGGTCTTGTCAAAGCAGACCTACATGTTAAAATCGTGTTAGTTACCGATCCATAACCATGGAGATGGATGAAGAAAGATAAGCAGAAGTCCGTCGTGATCTCCTGCAGAATCTTCGTCTGACAAAGGCTACCCATTCTCTCCAAGATGATTCATATTGCCTTTTAAAAGGTTTGCACTTATAATCCTCTAGGAAGTCTATGCTGGCTTTCGAAATCCCGAAACACTTTCTCACCTGTTAAGGAAAGAAAATCATGAGCTGCTGGGTCCGGGTTTTCTGTAATGAAGCGCAGACAATTGACTTCTGGACTCACTGGGTCAGAACTGGATCTGGTAGCGGTAGAAACTCCGATCGTAGTTCCAATGCCAGAGGGAACCCCACACTGTTCGGCCACTTGTGGGCCACTACTGCCGCTACTCCCTTAAATGATCTCAGTTTGTTGAGGACCCTCAACAGAAGGTTGTGAAGAGGGAACAGATAAATCCTTAATTAACCATCTGTTCCAGTCGAGGGACATCGCGTCCACTGCTTCCGCCAAGGGGTCCTCGTACGGGGACACATACAGGGGCAACTTCTTGTTGTCTTTCGTCGCAAAGAGGTCTAGCCGCAGTTCTGGGACTTGACTCAGAATGAAAGAGAATGGTCCTGCGTCTAGGGACCATTCCGACTCTATCGGTGTGAACCTGGATAGAGCGTCCGCTGTCACATTGCGGACTCCTTGAAGGTGAACTGCTGACAGGTACCATTTCTTCTTCCCCCAAATCGGAAGATGGCCAACATCACCTGGTTGAGAGGTGGTGACCTTGATCCTTGTCGATTCAAGCATCTCACAACTCCCCCGCTGTCCAGCACCAACCTAATGTGGATCGAGCGATGCGGGGAGACTTTCTTTAAGGAGAGAAGGACTGTCATAGTCTCTAGAAAATGACTGTGAGAGGTCTTGAATAGACTGGACCAAAACCCTTGGGCCTTTTTCTGATGAGAGTGAACTCCCCATCCCTCCTTCGAGGCGTCTGAGTGACTCGTCACCGACAGGGGAGGTGGATGAAGAAGAACCGACTTCCTAAGAAGTCTGGCTTGGGACCAAGGCCTGAGAAGAGTATTTCGACGAAGCGGAACTGGTCTTCTCAGATCTCTTCGCGCATCTGATGCATAACTACTCCAATCTCCGATTGCATCCTTTAGCTGTGCTCTTAGCACCGGGTCTGTCACCGAAGTAAACTGGAGAGACCCCAGTACACTCTCCAGTTCGCATCTGATATCCATACGGAATCTAGAAGTCTCTTGACAGAACCAGCTATCTCCTTTCTTTTCTCCGCCATGACGGAGAAAACGGTGTGACATTAGGTCCCAGTGGATTCACACCCACCGGAACTTGGAGATGGAGAAAGTTGAGACTTTTCCTGTTGATCTTGAAGCCTAGATAATCTAGGAAATGGATCACATACAGGGAAGCTTGCAAGCATTCTGTCCTGGATGCTGCCCACACCAGCCAAAAATCCAGGTAGGCTACTACCTGAATTCCCTTTAGGCGTAATTGACTGAGAACTACATTCGCAAGCATCGTGAAAATCCTTGGGGCTATTTTTAGCCCGAGAGGCATGGCTTTGAAGGCGTATAGTCTTCGTTGTAGCTTGAACCTTAGGTAGGAGGAGAATCGACAATAGATTGGAACGTGCCAATAGGCGTCTGACAAAACTATGGAGGCGGTAAATGCCCTCTTGGGCAGTAAGGTCCTTATGTGTTGCATTGATAGCATCTTGAACCTGTAGTTCGCTATGAACTTGTTAAGTGGCGACAAGTCCAGAATGACTCCGAGTTTTCCGAGTCCTTCTTGGGAACACAAAACAGCCTCCCTTGGAATTAGATGGACTTTACCCTTCGGATCACTTTTCCTCTAACAGTTCTTGAATGAACTCCTCCAGAACGGGGGTGGAGTATCGGAAAAACGCCGAGGGTATGGGGATGGAGTGCTGTACCAGCTCCAGCCCAGTCCCTTCTTGAGTAGGCTGTGGACCCAGGGATCGAAGGTCCACCGATCCCAAAAGCGTTGGAGACTCCCTTCTACCAATATCATCTCGCTCGGACTGTTGTCCTGAGGTCTTGCCTCTCTGACCGCGACCACCCATGAAACCCCTTCTCCTTGAGGGGCGCCTAGACGAACTTCTGGCTGCTCCTCTAGGCTTGCTCGACAGGCAGTTGACTGACCTTCGAACGATGGGTTGAATGCCGGAGACTGTATCGACACGAATTGGGGAACCCACTGAAGTGTGGTCGGGATTTTTGCCACCATCTGGGGCACTGAGGGCATCAGCAAATGCCGTTGCTGCTGTTGTCTACTTGACTTAGCTGGCCGAGAAAGTATCCTAATCCTTTTAGTCTTCCTCAAAGGTTGGGGACCCCATCCGGGGAAGAATTTCTCTTGGTAGACAGGCCCCACTCCTGGAGAAGATTTCTATCGTCCGTGGCGGCCCTATCAACCTCTTTGACCGATTCCTAGGGAAAAGGTCTTTGTCCCAACTGTTGGAGGAGATTAGTTTCCTTGGCTCGTGCCTCATCGTAGCCCGGGCGAACACGAACTCCTTACAGGTTCTCTTCGCCCTGACGGAGCTGTAAAGATCCTTCGTCACAGTGGCCAGATGAGTCTTGATCACAACCATGAACATTTCATGGACCTTGGGGTCACTTGTCATCGTCTCAGAAGTGGACTGAAGAGACAAAGAGGCCGCCAGTCTTTCTTTTGTCTCGAGTTCTCTCCGCAAAAGAAAGCCAGACAGCTTAGAGAGGATCTTGCCGAACCGGCATCCGGCAAAATCCGCCTCCCACATTTGGACTGAGAAGGTAAGATGGACGTCCTTCCAGTCCTTGTTTTACTTACTAAATCTTCCTTTCTAAAGGCCAGCAACAAGGGTTTACACTCCACCAGGGAGGGGAAAGGCTTGCCAGCCTCGACTGTTTTCAAAACCGCCGCAAACCCTTTCAGCGAAAAGGGGGAAGGCTGTGGCAGGAGAGGACACAAAGGAAGGGAGCCTCTTACTCAAATACAGCTACCTTTGAGTTCATGAAGCCCTTCTCTTTCATCAAAGATGAAAGCAAGGCATGAGCCTAGCATGGTCTATCACTACGACCTCCTCCGGCTCTGTCTCTTCCTTTGAAGCTGGTACCTCCTTCAACCGGACATAGCAGTCCGGATATGCCCCTGCAGTTACAATGCAGCTGCCTTCCCATTCTTCTCCCTCTGCCTTTGTTGGATCAAGCCAACAATGGAGGGAGGGCCTGCTCTACTGCGAGAGCAGACGATGTTGAGGGAGCAGGTTCAAGGACCTGAACCGGAGCAGCCGACATCTCTCGGCCTCTTCCGGTACCTTGTCCGGAGCTCGAACTTCATCCTGGCCTTCTGCCAGGAGGTCTTCCTCCAGACGTTCGGACACGTCTGGCATCCTGTCGTCCAACTGGATGCTAAGCAAGGCGACCGCGACTTCAGCATCCACGGGATCTGAATTAAGGGGACCTCCTCTTGAGGTTGGGGAATCACTGTAACAGTTGATGCCCTAGGGAAAAGGAAGCCCTCATCTTCTCAATTGGAAGATAAGGTCCAGAGGTGATCTTCTGAAAGCCCCTCACCCAGGTATGAAGCTTCTCCCTAGCTATATCCCTTGAATCCACCTTTGTAGGGGAGACAAAAACGGATTTTGAGCGAAGCGAAAAGAAAAAGCCTCAATAGATAGGTTAGTGCATACGAAACATACCTTAGGGACCCAATACCGGAGAACATCCGTGGAGACAGCGCATGCCACACGCCTCCTTCAAAACCATGTCCGCAGAAGTCCTACTGCGGACGTCGCAGAAAACACATCCGCACTACGGATGGTCCTCCTGTAAAGAGAAGAAATTTCCATGAGTATCAAGTGAACTACGTATCACTGGATATGCACAGTAGCATAACAAAACGGAAAGGAAAGACACATCCTTGTATTTCCCGCACACCCAATTGCTGTAGCCTTCCAGATAATAAAATCGTATGGTTAATCTATGCCAGATTAACCAATGGAAAATTTCCAAAGGAAATAGGTGTAGCCCCCGCCTAAGGAATGATTTTAAAATACCGGATAGTAGACAAGAAAGAACTCACTTTCTTATCTGTAAGGCCAACAGCAACGGGTCGTGCAAGACCACAAAGAATAAGGAAAAGACACATACTTGTGAATCCCCATCAATCACCTGTGGAAGCCCACCAGCCATTAAAATCAAATGGTTAGTCTTTGCTAGAATAACCAAAGATCATATTTCCCGAGGGAAATTAGGTGTAGCTCACACCTAAGGTAAGATTTTACCATTCTGGCTAAAGATGAAAAGAATTATCTTATCATCCCTGTAAGGCAACACCATGTGATTGCACAAGGCAACATAAGTAAGTTAGAAAAGACAGTGTTGTAACCTACTATATCATGGTCTCCCCTGGTAGAAAACACCATACAGGGAAGAACTGATACAGTACATGAGGGTGGTGTGCCGGCCGGCTCTTGCCGGTCAGTACCCCCCCCCCCCCCCCCTTTTCCAAAGGTAGGTCTCAAGTATGCAACTTAGGATCACCCAGATGGGGGAGAACTCCAGTTCCTATGCCTGAACCGGCCGGTAGTGGTTGCCGGTCCGTAGCTACCCGGTTGGCACCCAGCTGCCGGCCATCACTCTTAGTGGCTGGCCAACCGAGTGATGTAGCAGGCCGGCCGGCAGTGGTGAGTAAACCCTGCCGGCTGGCATCCACCCCAGGTAGCGCCCGGCTGCCGGCCGCCACTCATAGCGGCCGGCAGGTGAGCAAGGAGACCGGCCAGCAAAGGCATAAAACCACCGCCGACCGACAGCAAGAGAACTAGCGAACACCCCCCTACCGACGGCCGGCCACTAGGCCGGCAGACGGCAAGGACAACACAAGAGAAGACAACAGAATGGGTGCCGGGCTAAGAGGCTATGTACCTCCGCGCCCGACACCCGAAAGAGTGCCGAGAGGAAGGGGAGACACTAAGTCAGGCTTCCTAACCACTGCTTACTGAATCTACAGACGGCAGCGGTTGAGGGACCAAGGAAGGACCGGGCAGCACTCAAGGGATAGGGCCTCTGCCGGTCGGCACACTCTGCCGGCCGACAGGGGACCACGTCAGCTCCCCATCCCAACCTATGCTAGGTACGGATGTGAGACGGCTGACGCAAAGGAAAACGGAAAAAACAGAGGGGAAGGACAGAGGGTCCTGTCCAACCTTGCCTTGGTTAAGGATCATCCCCAACTAAGAAAGCCCATCTCAGCCAGGGAAAATCCAGGGAGGGAGGCCAGCACTACTGGCTGCCTCCCTAAAACCAAGGCAAGGAAGGAATTGCTAATCCGGAAAGGGAACATATCCCGAACCCGGAACAGCAAGGAGGACAAGTCTGAGGGGTCACCGAGCGAAGGGATCATAACTACAGAAACCTTCCGAGGTGATCCAAGGAGGATAAACCTCCTATGTCCGTGTCAGGCAGCAAGGGAGACTCTGCCCCACGCTAGACCAACACGGACTCAGACTAATACACTGCTGTACTATCCTTCTCTGAACCAAACCAGTTGGAGCAGGAAGGTACAGTACTACTCCAGCATAGTTATATTTGAAAATTAATTCAAACAAACCACTAGAGTTAAGCCTAAGGCTTAAGCAGAGGGAAAGGGTTTGCCCCTTCCCCGAAGAGAAGGGAGCAAACGGGGAAACAGACAATATTTTAATAGCCAAAGACAACCTAGCCTAGGCACTAAGAGAATCGATTACCTAAATCACCGAAACTCACTCCAATACTATCTTGGAAAATACTCGAAAAAAGGCTTATATGTATAACGTTGCCTAACCCTTTAACAGTATAAAATCACACTTGGAAGACTAATTATCATGCAGGAAGTACAAGGGCCAACAACTAGGCTACGAAGACTAGTGTCGGTCAGCCTAGGCAAAACTTTCGCCAGGCGCTATACTAAAGCATCATAACAGAATTCCTAAATAAGCTAAGCAGCTAATTATTAAAGCGAAAGGGGCTGGGAACGTCGCTCTGCTAACCAAATAAATCCTAATCTAGCGAGCGACAGCGTCCAAGACGCCTCCAGCAGGCAACAGCTCTTGTATCAAAGATAACTCTTTTAATTACTTTAATTTTAATCAAGAGCCTACATTTATACATAAAAGAAATAGTACTCAACTTATCTGAAGCAGAAGAAGTTGGAGAAAGCATAATTAACGAGTAAATCCAAGATTTTGGTAGAAACACAGGAAAAACACCGAGTTGTAAAGCTACGCAAAAAGGAATGCAGATGGCGCCAGAATCGGCGCAGGGCACGCTTACGAAACGGGAGAAGAGAGGGCCTTATGAACGGCTCTCCCCTTTTCTTTCTCGTTTTCGTTTTCTTGCCATTTGACCCCTACGAAGTGTTAACTCTGTTCGGGGTACAGATTGCCATGTGGCGTGTCAAGAATACGTCCTCTGATTTATACGATATCCCTGGCTCTTTTATTAGGGATATTCGCTCCAGGAGTTAGAATTCTGGGTACCTTAAGGTAAATTCTCTGGGAATATCGCCGTAGTTGTAATATACCCTAGGAAGCTACCTTAGAGGAACTTCCATCAGGACGACATGGCTTGAGCCCAAAAAATAAGCTGTATTTCTATTTAAGAAAATATAAATAATATACTGAGCATGCTTCTAGAGGAGCGGCGTAGGCTACAAGTTTTCAACAAAGACACAGAACACACACAGTAAGTACAGATCAGGTGTACTGTAGTAATATTACTGTACATATATTACAGTAATAAACAGTGCAATATCAGTGAGTATTAGGTTACAGAACAGTATTACTGGATAGGAACAACTTTGTTATACAGAACAGTAAGGGGATGATGACGAATTGGTAAACTTTACCTTGGCACAATGCTGTACACTGTACAGTATATATGATTATAAACTAATGTAGAAAGAGTTGACTGAAGAAGCCTGGGGACCCGTCGACGACCTCCTGGAGAGCATCCTTCTTGAGCATGGTCTCGACTTCCGCCCGAAGGGCTAGCCCCTTTACCGATCCCATGGCATAGGAGCTCAACGACACTGGATCCGCTGTCAGGGGAGGTTAAGATGTCGTGAATGGGACGCGATACCCTTGGCCGATCACGGAGACCGTCCAAGCATCGGCCCCATGTTGCTGCCACCTGTGCACGCAACTTTGAAGGCATCCCCCCACAGGTGGACACGCAGGAGGACTGTCACTCCTAGCTTTTGCGGCCGCTCCCTCTAGGAGTCTTGCCTCCCCTGGAGGACTTACCGCCCCTCTTGTCCTTGGCAGGAAACGGCTGGGGCTTAGACACCACTTTCTTAGCTGCCGGCGCCTGCTTCGGTGTCTTGCGAGGCTGCTGCGGAGCTGGAGTCCTGGCAAGACTTCCTCCACCTCTCAGCTGTTCGTTCCATGTCTTGGGGCTCAAACAAATTCCCCCCAAGGAGGAAGGCGTGTCTGAGCCTGCAGACATCCACGGCGGGGACCTTTGGAAGGATCTTCTCGGTCACCGCTCACGACGCTTCAGCACCGAGTTGACCCACAGGTTGGTAACCTGATGTGCCAGGAACTCGATGGAGCGAGTGCCCGAGAGGAGGAAGGTCTCCAGGCCCTTCCTATTGCTCTCCTTAGACAGATCCTCGGAGCGCAATAGGATGCCCAGAGAACCTAGCCAGACATCCAGCCATGAAGTGGCCTGCATGGCACACTTCGCGACCTTCTCATGGCTTAGGATCTCCGACGCCGAGAACGTCACCTGCCGGGCGGAGAGCTTCTCAAGAGGAACTCCCCTAGTAAGCTCTTCTACCAAATGGTGGAGGAGAAGAGCGAGGCTAGACACCCCCATGATCTCAAAATACCTCCTCTGCTGAAGACGAGGAGGTGGGAGGAGTTTGTTCCCGGCAGAGGAACGACTGGAGGAAGCGAGTACTGTGAGCTGAGCGTTGGCCCTGGCTCTGGCACTCTTCAGCCCCTGGGACCAGGGCAGAGCCGCGCTGGCCTTTGGGGGCTTCTGAGTTCCATAAACCTGATCCAGGACCGTGTCCTTGCCTTCACGGGGGGCGATCACAGGGTCTATGAACCCATTGAGCTGTCTCATCAGGCCCAAGACCTGCCAGAAGGCATGCTTCGACTCTTGCTGCTCTCCTCCCTGCGGACTGGCAGCTAAGTCTCCTGTCCCCGGAAGCTCTTCCTGGGAAGACACGTGGACGTTCTCCCGGTGTCTGGCTGGTTCCTGACGAATACGTCTTGGAGTCCTTGGGTTCCCTCCTGGGCGGGATACAAGACTCCAGCAAAGAGGTCTGGTAGGCACCTTCCGCGCGAGACGATTCTCCTCCACGAGGAGGTGACTCCCCCCTTGGTGCCGAGGGGGAGACCGCCGCCTCACTGGACTCTCCCAAGGACGGAAAAGCCTCATCTACGGGAGAAGGAGAAAACGACTGCGAAGGGGACGGGGCCTTCCTGACGGACCTCTTAGGAACCAACTTCTCCCTGGGAGAAGTCACCACGAAGTCCACTCCTCTCCTTCTCTTCAGCGGGGGCTAGGCCGTCGCTGGCTTGTGTCCTAGATCGGCGAGTGCCTGCTTCATAGCCTTCACTAACGCCCGCATCAGAGGACCAAACCAGGACTGCCGAGACACGGACACAGAGTCCGAAATTCCCGCTGGAGGGAAGGGAATCGGGCGATCCTTCGGAGTGGACACCACTGGACCTGCCTGCAAAAAAGAAGGAGAAGAAAGTTGCCTTGACCTCTCCGAAGGTCCTTCCTTGTCCTGCAAAAGAGACCTGCGCTTAGGTGGAGGCGATCCCGACTGCGACCTGGCGACACGTGTCCCTGCTGCTGCTGCGAGCTGCGGAACCCGACGCGAACGGGGGTCGTGCTGACGCTCGCGCGAGGGTGATACAAAAGTCGCGCGCGAGGGGCTGTTGGAGCGCGGGGGCGATCGCGCGCGGGCGAACGGGCGAATGAGCGCATGGGCGAGCGAGCGCGTTGGTGCGTTGGCGCGTTGGCGAGTGAACGCGCTAGCGAGTGAACGCGCTAGCGAGTGAACGCGCTAGCGCGCGCTAGCGAGTGAGCGCTGGCGCATGAGCGAACGAGAGCGCTCAGGAGACCACTGAGAGCCAGGGGACCGATAGTGTCCTAGAGACCTGTGACGCGTGGGCGAGCGATGGCGAGTCGGCAATCGATGGCGCGTTGGCGAACGCTGGCGCGCAGGCGAGCAATGGCACGTTGGCGAGCGATGGCGCGCAGGCGAGCGATGGCGCGCAGGCGAGCGATGGCGCGCAGGCGAGCGATGGCGCGCAGGCGAGCGATGGCGCGCAGGCGAGCGATGGCGCGCAGGCGAGCGATGGCGCGCAGGCGAGCGATGGCGCGCAAGCGAGCGATGGCGCGTTGGCGTGCGCGTTGGCGAGCGATGGCGCGTAGAACGTGCAGGCGAGCTGATCGCAGGGGACCTATGTTTCTACGGATCTGCTGGGCGCTGACACGTAGGAGAGCGCTTGCGCGCAGGCGATGGATCAGGAGGGGGATCTGGAGATCGCCGGCGCTCAGGGGAACGCTGACGCGCTGGTGATCGTTGACGCGCAGGAGATCGCTGAGAGCAGGAGAACGTTGACGCGTCAGAAATCGCTGTCGCGCTGGAGAACGCTGGCGAGCAGGGAGACGACGCGTAGAAGACTGTGCAGGAGCTATCGGCGCGACGCGCAAAGGCGAACGCTCGCGAGTGGGCTCAGGAAGAGGAGGTGCGTGGGCGCATGGGCGTGCAGGAGACCGCGCGCGTTGCTGCGCAGGAGAAAGCTGATGAGCAGGATCGCGAGGGCGAGGAGAAGTTGAGTCCTTACCCATGTCCTGAACCGGAGTTCTAGGGCGCGTGGGCGAGCGAGGGTGAACAGGGCGCGTGTGAGGAACTGAAAGCGCAGGTGCGCGTTGACGAGCAGGAGATCTAGTGGGCTCAGGAGATCGTTGGCGCGCTGGGCGCGCAGCAGGAACAGGAGGATGTTCGTTGTCCTTAGGAGAGCGCTGGCGAGCAGTAGGGCGTTGATCATCAGAAGAGCGCTGGCGAACAGGAGAGCGCTGGCGATCAGGAGAGCGCTGACGAGCAGGAGAGCGTTGGTGTGCTACTACGCGTAAACGCGCAGGGGAACCCTGACGCGCAAGGGAAGCGCCCACACCGTGGGCGACATCCCTTTGCCCCGAAGGGACCGGTGCCCGTCGGCTGACGAGATCAGAAGACTGCTGGCCGTCTGCACAGGAAGTAGAAGGTCTGGAAGGCGTGGGAGAACGTGAACGATCCCCGGAGAGGTCTAAGGACGCAGCTGCTACAGACTGCTTCTGGCAAGGAGAGTCCCCATCGGAGGACAGAGGAGGAGAAGACTCGAAAAGGCACCTCTTGACACCCTTATAGGGAGACGGGAGGCCCTTGCGACGAAGCGGACGATGAGCCTTACGGCGAAGGCGGCCAGGAGGGAGGTCGTCAGGATCATCAGTCCTCCGAAGAGGAGTCTCAGTCAGAGTGCTCCCCCGAGGGGGAGACTTAGCTGCAGGAGAGCCCGTAGGACCCCCTTCCCCCTCCGAAGGATGTACAGAAGGGGGAGGAGAGCCTTCAGCAATGTCATCAACATCAGGAGCCGCAGAGGTTTGACCAGACTCGTCGGAAGCCTCTGCCACCACGACGTCGACAATAGACAGAGGATCTACCACTGCTATCACCGGCGACTGCTTGACAGCGGCCCCTAACTGAATAAGGTCAAACAGGGCTTCCTTGGAGGGCAGGCCCTCAAGCCCCAAGGAAGCTCAAAGCTGAAAAAGATCATCATTATACACAGGATTAACATTATCAAAATCCTCCCCCGGAGGAGGAGGGGGAGCCGCCCCGCTATGGGAGGCGACGCCCTCTCCCGCACCCTGAGGTCGGGAAACAGAACTAGGGCCTGCGCTCCCACTCGGCGGACTCTCACTAGAAGCCGGACGAGAGGGAGTTTCGGAGGAGGTTTGGGCGGCGGAAGAAGAGTCCCGAGAGCCTTCTTCCTTCAAGGCAACCCTCGAAGGAGAACGGTCTCTCATGGACTTCTTCTTACGCCGGCGGGCAAACCTCTCCCACTGGGAGGCAGACCACTCCCTACACTCACTACATGTATTTTCCCTATCACACCGTCGGCCTCGACACTGCGGGCAAAGGGTGTGAGGATCGGTATCCACCGCAGACATGAAGGTACCGCAAGGGCGGCCGGCGATCCCAGGGCACTTGCGCATGATGAACACCAAAGGGCGAGGCCAACTTCAAACACACAGCTGAGGAAAAGCAAAGAAAAGATTAAGGCTGTCAACAACGAGGACGATAGACAGACACGTCTGCACATCGTCCGAGCCAAAAGTGAAGTGAAGCAAATCACCGGTGTGTGGGGGGGAGGGGTAGCAAGCTACCCCTTCCCCTACCCCCGCTGACTAGCGCGGGGGTAGTTAACCCTCGTTAAAATCTATTGGCTCGTCAATTTCAGCTACGCCGAAAGTAAACCCAATGTAAATAGCGTGGTTTGTATTTCGGTTACGGAACAAATCTGTTTTTAGCAAATAACTGGACTCCTGAAGGAGGGCAACATGTACCATTAACTTTTATATGATGGCAACAAAGGGAACTGTTGAGCATAACTACAGATTAACAAATATCATAGAAATTACACATTCACAAATAGCTTACAGCTATTGCTTAGAATATCTTGGTAAATTACATTTACACACACAAGCAGTACATTTACCTAGGGCTAAAAAACAATAACAAAAATCACCAAAATGTGAAAACAAAATTTCTTTTAGGGACAGAAAGGATATTTTTCTATCGACAAAATATTAGAAGTAAGAAAATACATGCATCGTCTAATCGGATCAGCTGCAGTAAATGAAGAAAGGATTACAATGATGTTAATACAAACTCAATTTTACCTGAGAGAGGGGGTGGAACCAATTCATGACTGGGCGGAGTAGATGGGGGACCTTGTACAGATGCAGGTGTGTTTGAAGTGCGTCTCTTTTTTTTGGGGTTGTTTGGGGAATCCGGAGAACCTCCAGAACCTGGTTTAAAATCCCCAGTTAAGCTGCTATTGCTAGAAACAGCTGAAAAGTAAAATCATCATTTATCTGTCAATTAAATCTTTAAAAATTAGTGATTACAAAAAATAATGAAATTGAAATCCACAAGTTTATTTATATTCATTTCTTGAAATATAAAAAATTATAAAAAAGCTGAAACTTGAAAACATTGCTTGTTTTTACACTTGACATTAAAACCATATAAGAGGAAAATTGAATAAAATACTGTTAAACTACATACACAAGTTTATAAAACAATGTGCTATACCAGGATTATTTAAGTTCCCAACTCAGTCTCAAATCTAACAGTTAAAATGAAACCTTTGTCTGTCAAAATGTTATTTTCATAATAAAATAAATTTTTGAATATACTTACTTGCTGGTTATATAAGAATGGCTAAAGTCCCTGGACGCCCCGGCAAGAAATTCAAAATCTCGCGCGGCTGTCGCAGATATGCCAGGTGTACACTAGCGCCCTCGCGGTACTACAGGTAGAACTATACCCAACTTCTTCAGATTTTTCATGCCCCATGGTCTCTAAATGGGAGGAGGGTGGGTTTTTAAGTTATATAACCAGCGGGTAAGTATATTCAAAAATTTATTTTATTATGAAAATAACATTTTTAAATATAAAACTTACCTGCTGGTTATATAAGAATGGCTGATTAACACCATTGGTGGTGGGTCAGAGACAGCTACATAATTGGAAATTCACTTAAGAATTACATAAACAACTTAAGAGGTTCTCACCTGATAAGGAAGCTGACAGCAATGCTCTGCCTCATTTTGTCTGCTATCCTTAGAAGATCCAGCGGTCCACCCAGGGAGCTGATGATCTCTAGGAGCTGTCAAACAGTTCAATAACCTATAACATGACAGGACCTCAACTAATACCCTTGTTCCGGGCACTCTCTAGGAACAAAATGACCACCTGACTAGATCAAAGATTGCGGAAGATTGTCGACCAATCTTCACGTACAATCATAAAAAACATAACAGTTCCTAGAGAAGAACAGGGGTACTAGGAATCTAGGGAAATGTAGTGGTGAATGTCTCACCTACTACTGCACTCGTTATAAGTGATCACAAAACGTAGACGTCCTCATAAAGAGACTGGATACGGTCTAAGCAATGCAAGGCGAATACAGGATTACTCCTTCACAAGGCTGTATATGCGATGCTTTGCAGAGAACAGTTTAGTTTAAAAGTTACAGAAGCTCCTACAGCTCTAACTTCATGAGTCTTTACTCTTTCGACATCTTATGATATGTCACACAACAGTGTGAAAGAACTTTTGTAATTAAAGTCTATACGAGATGATAGAGCGTTTTAGACATAGATAGCGCAGGCTTCTTGACCGTGCACCAAAGAGTCATGAATAGACTCTCAACTTCTTTGGTCCTGTCCCGATAAAACTTCATCGTTTTAACCGGGTAAAAAACCCTTCGCAGCCCCTCAC